>NC_139660.1:16193435-16315935 GCF_951799395.1 Argentina silus | reverse complement strand
TCTGTGTTGGTGAGCTGCTGTCTGAGTGTGTTGGCTGTGATGCCCAGCATCCTCTGGATCCTCCAGAACAGGACCACGTCATTGCACTCCAGCTGAGGACACAAAGACAATACTCAGGCTCTCAGACCAACCAGAGAGAGACGTCTGATTATCCTTCTATAGAACCTCTATTAGAACAGGTATGTAGCCTCACCTCAGAGTCGACAAAGTGTCTCTGGTAGTAGTAGAAGCCTCTTCTGCAGAGGTTACAGTGCATGAGGGCCTTCTGCAGGAAGTGACGTCGGTACATCTGGTGCCACGTGTCCTTTATCTGAGAACACAGGAAGTAGGGGGGGGGGCGGGGGGGGGGGGGGTCAGAATCAGAGAGAACCAAGATGGGCCTAACGTGTGTGTGTTTGTGTGTGTCTGGGATGGGTCTCCCTCACCAGGACAGGGTCCACCTCCACCCCTCGGCCCTCCAGGTTCTTGCGGACGGTGGTGACCTCGTCGTTGGCCAGGTAGGCCGTGTGGTCCTCGTGGAGCTTCAGCAGACGCTCCAGCTCATTTTTGGTTTCATTGCGGGTATGCTGCCATGGTGAAGAGAGAGAGGAGCGACAGATGACCGGCTGATGAGCATTTTGCTTTATGAAGCTCATCATTAGTGCTGTACAGAGTAAAAGCTACTCAAACAGATGAATCAACTAATGCTTTAGATGACAACACTTTTTTTTTTTTTTAAATCAGATTTCTATATATCGGACCAAGGACAAGATGTTAAATCTAGAGTGAATATATAGACAAGTGTTGTAACAAGGAGGCATAGTTCATGCAACAAGCCATCTATGGGAATGGGAATGGCAATTTGCACGTTAAATGTGGAGACTATCATTTCATTGTTAACTTATAAAGTGCCCTATTACTCCCCCACTCATTGGTTAGGCACCACTTTGGGTTTCTTGTCTAGAAATGCAAAACTATCCCTGACTGCCTAAATTCGAATGACCACATCAGATTCGGTAGATTAATCAACAGATAGCAACTTTTTTTTTTATTAACTAATCATTTGAATTGACTGATGGCGCTAGTTATCATATGCTATCATTATGTTCTCTAATATTCAAAGTGTGACAGTTCTTTAATTCAAGCGTAGATAAGACAACATGGTAACCAAGGGTGAGGCTGTGATTGACCGGTCATCTATGAATGACCCCTGACCTGTTCTCGTCTATGAATGACCCCAGACCTGTTCTCGTCTATGAATGACCCCAGACCTATTCAAAGTGTGACAGTTCTTTAATTCAAGCGTAGATAAGACAACATGGTAACCAAGGGTGAGGCTGTGATTGACCAGTCGTCTATGAATGACCCCTGACCTGTTCTGGGGTGCGGTTCTTCCAGGCCATCCACCGCTGCTTCCAGTCAGGACCCACCATGTCATTAATCACTGAGTCAGCTAGGAGAGAGGGGAAGAGGGAAGACAGACAGTGAGAAGGTGAGAGGAGGTGAGTGGTGGATACGTGGAATGAGTGGAGAGTAACATACTGTCTTTGAGGCGCGCCTGCAGCGTCTCCTCCATGAACTGGATGGCTGCGTCCCACTGGGGCTTATCTGTGATGGAGCGGTCCTCCAGGGCATTGTGCTGGATCACCCTCTGATAAGACACACAGGGAAGGAAAAACTACATTACCCACAAGGCAGGGCGAGACAGAACAACATGCATACACATCACTGCTGGCTGAACGCATGTCAACATTTAGTGAGAGCCCGAGGGCTTTCTTGCTGGAAAGTCAGCGTGCCTCTACACTGTGTGTGTGTGTGTGTGTGTGTGTGTGTGTGTGTGTACCAGGCTGTCCATGGCCCTCTCGTTCCACTTGTGCCTCTTGATGCTCTCGTCCTTCACCGCCTCCTTCAGCTTGTCAAAGATGTCGTCCGCATCCTTCCCTTTGTACTCCGACATGAAGCGGGCAAACTCCTCCTGCAGCGTCTCCCAGGCAACCTGGAGAGGGGGAAGAGAACAGACCAGGGGGCTCAACACAACAGCAAGGCCTGTTTTTGAGAGGCAGAGGGTCCAAGACGGACAGAGAAAAGGAGACAAACAGGAGACAGACAGAGAGACAGACAGAGAAAAGGACAGACAGAGAGACAGATAGGGAAACAGCAGTGTAGTGTTGTATTGTATTGTAGGTAATGTACCTCCAGGGCCTTGTGTGGCAGCTGTTTGTCAGTCCACTGTTTGAGTTTGATGTCCACGGTGGTGTTGAAGGTGCCAGAGTTCATGGTCTGTGCGGCGGGCAGGTAGATGTTCTCTATGACGTGGGTGGACACACGCTCCCACAGCTTCTTCTGTAGAATGGCTTCCCTACAGGGGTCAGGGGTCACATAGGTCAGAATAGAACCCCCTCAGTGGGCACTTCTTTAGTTGGACAATACTTTGATGACAACACTCGGTGGCCAGTGCAATCTACAGTGTTGATTTACTGAAGAAAAAAAAAAAACATAGGTGAAAGACATATGGCATGTGCTTTCAGCTGTCCAGTTCTTGCTTATCAGTGCAGCTTCAGGAAAGGAAACAATATGAGAAGGTCACTCTTGGCTATTGAGATGCATCCAACTCTTCATTGTGGTGTTGCACCTGATGGTGGAGTCCTGTGGAGACCCAGCCTGTTAACTACAGCCCTGCTCTTCCTGTATCTGATCACGGCTGTGTGACAATGGGACAAACCCTTCTCTATCCCTCTGAGCCATACAGGTTCTCATTTATCACACACACACACACTTTATCTGCTCCCCTTTGTTTAGGCTTCCGCTCCATCCTATCAATACACACACATCTCTCGATAGCGCTGGCTAGCAGGGCCACCCTGTCCCCCCGCAGCCCATTCATCAGCCCATTGATCCAGTGCTACTGATGGGCCACAGTGGGGATCGCCCAAACACCACACATCCATCTCATTTAGCCCACTGCTCCCTATGGGGGACATTCATAACCCCCCACACACACGCATGAGCACACACACAATATTTTACCACAACTAGGCTAACCATTTCAATTAGGCTAAATTATTGTAAAAGTACACAACATATGTAGAATGCATACAATCATTTGCAGAATCATGAATTTTACTTACCAGTGTTTTGGTGTCACTTGACTCAAGCTAATGACTTCATCCAAGATTTCATTCTTGGCCTTCTCGAAGAGTTCGTTCTGGAAACAAGACGGAAAATCTCATTAACATTGTATTCAAAAACACAGATAAAACCTTGACCACCTTTCACGAATTATCAAAGGCTAGTGAGGGAGGCCATTGTGGACAGGAAGGCCACCTAATAGATACAGTGCCTTCGGAAAGTATTCAGACCCCTTCACTTTTTCCACATTTTGTTGTGTTATAGACTCAATTTAAAATGGATTAAATTAAAAGAATTTGCCATCAATCCACATACAATACCCCAGAGTGACAAAGCAAAAACAGGTTTCTAGAAATTGAAATGAAAAATTAAAATACAGAAATACCTCATGTACATAAGTATTCAGACCCTTTGCCATAACACTCTTAAAATTACAAACTGTAGGTGCCATGGAGCCAATGTGGGCCTTACCCTGTCCAACTCTCTCAGACGGGGGTAGTTATTCTTCCACTCTGTCTCCAGGTTGAAGCGGGATGCTGAGGGAAGGACACACACACACACACACACAAATGAATGGACTGGACCTTTACTGAATATAAAAAGAATGTTGGGGACATAATTAAGTACTAAGAATATAAAACTGCATAAGTGGTCAGATCAATACTATGGCTCCTGACTGCATGGGAAAGGATCCTGGCCTGTGTTCATTAAGAGGGCCTGAGTGTCAGGCCGCCCCAGACTAGTCAACTGGATTGTTAAACTGTCTGGATGGAACCCATCATCTTTATGACATCTTTATACAGGGATGCATCAGGTAATTGAGTGCAGAATACGGTATGGATATGGATAGGGACAAATCTTGGTGTTCTACCTTTAACATAAGAGAGGGGTTTTCAACTCTCAACGTGATGCCAGTCTTTAATGACCATGAAGATGTCACCCTATCACCTTCTCTCTCAGCTGGTCCCCAAGAGGCAGTTAGGGATGGCGCCATGGCTGAGATCACTCTCGCAAGAGCACACTCTTAATCAACAGCCCAATTCCAGCCTTTGCTGCTGCTGCTGCTGCTAGCACACACACACACACGCACACGCACACGCACACGCACAAAATGGTCCTATCCATACACAATGGAGATTACGGTAATTGCCGGGGTTATGGGGCCACCTCGGCGCCAGGCTACAAGGCTGTGTTTCTGACGTGCTGCAGATCAATACGCCACACAATGGGACAGGGACTGGGGAGCGGCGGGCTGCAGCCACGGGGGCCATAAATCTCTCTCCTGTTAGTGAGGGCCACTGGCTGTCTGGACTAATTGCCGATGGGAAGCAGAGTCGAGCGCAGGGGAGAAGTGTGGCAGGGTGGACTCATCTGAGCCTGGAGAGCAGGGGGGAGCGAGGCATGGACTCATCTGAGCCTGGGAGAGCAGGGGGGAGCGAGGCATGGACTCATCTGAGCCTGGAGAGCAGGGGGGAGCGAGGCATGGACTCATCTGAGCCTGGGAGAGCAGGGGGGAGTGAGGCATGGACTCATCTGAGCCTGGGAGAGCGAGGGATGAGAAGAGATGAAAGAGAGAGAGGGGGGGGGGGGGGGGGTTCTTTTGCCTCTGTATGCATATTTCACCCTTAGATGAAGGTGAAATTGGGGTCCTAAGCCTCAGATGAAGGCGCATTTGGGGTCCTAAACCTCAAGCACAGGTGTATTTTGGGGTCCTCCCTGCGGACCTCCCTGGTTACCTTTGAAGGCATCTGCCTGCTGCTCCACAGACTCCCGCACCATCTTCCAGAAGCAGTCGGACACAGCCAGACTCAGGTTCTTAGTGGTCACTTGGTGGGCCTTCAGCATGCCGTCCCTATGGGCCAGCCAGCCAGCCAGACAAACAGACAAGGGGTAAGACAGTTAGTTTATTTTCACAAATACAAAGACAGTTTGTACATTGTTAAAAAACAACTACGAAAGTATGTGCAGGAAGGGGGAACAGCACAAAAAGGTGGACAGGCAGAGAGTGGAGCTCCATGAACAGGTGTTGAGGTCACCTCAAGTCCATCAATTCAAGTGACTAACATTGTAAAATCATGGACTTTCCCAAATGTCAGAATGTTTGGATCATTTTCTGAATGTGAATGTCTTGAAGACAGGAAGGACCCCATCCCTTCTGAAGAGGAGGAAACCCACCTCAGCAGTCGAGAGTTCTGGAAGAAGTCCTCTTCGTAGTCTTTGATGGAGTCAATGCTCTCACCAGCGCTGCCTGGAAAAGAAACAATAATAGATTCACACATCAGCCATTCACAGCCTGTCTGACTTGAGCCACTGTAGTTCACTCAGACAGCGTCTTATTTACCTTTCCCCGTCACCACAGCAAAGTAACCCAAGGCCTTCATTGGGAACAGCTTTCCTTCAACTATCTGTTGAATCTGTAAGGCAAGAGAGATAAGAATTAGATGAGGGGACATGACTGTCTAGACTCTAGAGTGTAGTAACAGCTATTCAAATTAACGCCCTTGTGTGGATAAGACAGATATTACAGTGTTGGTACTGTATCTCACCCTGTTGGGGCTGGCCAGGTTCTTCTCAGCCAGGTCAACTTTGGTCAGGACAAAGATGGTCCTCTTACCCTGGGGGTCCATCTGACTGACCAGGTCTGTCACAATGCTGCGCTCCGCATCCACCGAACCATCTGAGAGAGAGAAAGAGAGAGAGAGAGAGAGAGAAAGAGATTGAAAGAAAGAGAGAGAGAGAAAGAAAGAAAGTTAGAGGTGAGAGAGAAAGCTGAGGTGTAGAATGATATGATCATGTTTGATGATGACATTGCAGAGTCGCCTCACCCTGGATACAGAGGATGATGGCGTTGGGGTTCTGCATGTAGGCCTTGCTCATGCCGAAGATGGTCTCCTTAGTGTCTGCTGCCATACCAGCAGTCACCGTCTGGGGAGAAACACAACATCTTACCATCACCGCTCTTACAACTGTAGGGCCACTGCTTCATATATAGATAACTCATATGACTGACTGTGTATGTGTGTGTGTGTGTACACTAACATTGATGACTCCTGGTAGATCGATGAGCACCATCCTCTGGATACCTGGGCCTTTGACAGCCAGAGAGATTGTCTGTCATATGGGAACAATAACAACATATAGTCAACATTAAAACCAGGTCCGGTTCAATTCTGAGTGGTACTACAGAGCTTTGATGCTGTGGCGTGCACAGACAGAAGCACTATGCTATAGACAGAGGGGGGCTATAGGGGGTCTGGCCTCACCTCAGGGCTGACCGTCTGTCCCTCCTTCACACTCTTCTTCATCCTCAGCTCAATCTCTCGTCTCAGGGCAGCCAGCTGCAGGGAGGAAAAGAGAGGAAGGAATGGACAAACAGATGAATGAACAGGTAAAAAAAACAGTGAGAGAGTAAATATTCCTGTTGTGGAAGAGAGAGAGAGAGAGACAGAGGGGACATCTTATATTTGCTCTCACTCATCTCTCGATCCCACCCGCTTCTCCCACGTCTATCCTGTGTGACTTACGTCCTCCTCCTTGCCCAGGTCAAACTCTCGGCTGCTGTCCTTGAACATGGCCACGTGGTGCGGGCCCTCGCTCAGTGTCACCTACAGGGACCAGAGAAATGCTTTTAAAACTAATATCCTGAATAGACTGAATAGTTTGCTATAAGTCTGCAGTCAGTCAATAGCATAACAAAGAACCAAAAAGATGCGTCATCGGAGAACCATGTGTTCCCACACCCACGCCGCCCCTCTCCCCATCACCAACTTCTCTGATAACAGGTCCATCCATTCAGACGTCACTCCACCACTCAAACTCCCACTAGCAACAACAGCCAATAGGGAGCAGTGTAGACCAAGACCCCCGCTGTAGCAGTAAGGACATCTTCATGGCTGAACGAACATGTAATTTATCAACAGAAGAGTAACAGGTGAGTCCTGGCCCCATGTGGCAGACGTAGGGGTGGGCAGACGTAAGGGTCTCAGGAGGTGCTGGTCTAGTGGTTCTAGCTCACCTTGACAGGAGAGCGGGTCATCATTTCTCCGGACCCCCGGGGGAAGATCCTGGCCTGGGCGATCATCTCCAACACGCTGGTCTTCCCTGCACTCTGGTCGCCTACCACCACCACCTACAGACCAGGGTAGGAAGAGGGGGAGAAGGAGGAGAAGAAGGAAGTTGGAAGACAGGTGTGTGAGTGGACAAGAAGAGAGAGAAATATAATTTGTCACCAAGGAATTTGGAAAAAAGTGAATATGAAGTTCTATTGTATTTCCTAAGAGAGATTCATTCATTAAAAGTCTCCTCAATGTGACTCATAAGCCTCCTTTTGATTCTTCCTTACCCTGGGTAGGTGGTCCTGGGTGTTGTAGTTTGAGTCGTAGTCTGAGAGAATGTCCAGGACCTCAGAGTACAGGTCAATCAGAGACTTCTGTAGAGGGGAAGGACACAGAGACAACAAATTTCAGACTAACGCATGAGAATTTGCACTGTGTATTGTGTGTGTGTGTATTGTGTGTGTGTGTGTGTGTGTGTGTGTGTATTCCACTCACCTTGATATTTCTCTGGTGGATGCCTTTGTCGTCTTTCTGCAGCACCACTTTCCTCAGCTCCTTGTTCTCCTTCTCCAGTCTCTCCAGCATGCGCTGGTACTTCACCTAAGGACAAGATGGCTCCAGCATTGACTACCAATCCTCAAACAGCAACTACACGTTAACAAAATCTAACCAGGGCTAAGATGCTAGAGTGAACATCCATCAGCCTACTGTACCTGAGTTCTGAGCAGTTCCTCTTGAAGCTGGTCTACCTTCTCTTTGTCTGAGGTCTGGAGACACAGACAGACGAAAAGAGAGAGAACAGTCATGTAGCAGGTCTACCCTCCCTAGATCTCACATCTGTGGGATCGTCCTATCTCCATCACCCCGGGGCTGTGAACCACTCCAGCCCACTAGCATCACACCCAGGTCTGTACGTGCACAATACATTAGTGAGCCCAGTGGACACCACCGTGGAGGAAAGTCAAGTTAATGCACAAAGGGGGAAAACCAAGGCTCAGATTCCAGGCTGAAGGCCTTCATTCATTCAGTCATTGTCTGCATACAAAATCAATGGGCTAAGACTCACACAGGCAAAAGTCAAACCAAGCCCTGGAAAAGAGGCTGAATTATAAAATAAATCATTCAGAGATCATTATCATTATCAAGATTATTACAGTGTGATTTTTTCATGATTCAGCAAAAACCTGGATTTTTGGATTAACGGTTCCCACACCTGCAATTTTTGGCATGGGAGATCACACAGCACAGACAGAGTAGCAGTGAGCAGGATTGGGACAGCAAGGGGAGACGGGAAAGTAAACACACACACACACACACACACACACACACACACTCACTGGCACAAACACACATACAGTACACACTAAAATATGAGAGGCCGGGGTGTAGCTAAGGTGATTGTTGCCAGCAATTATGCTAAACTAAGCTAGGGTGATTATGATAGCGATACCTGCTGTAATGAGGCTGATTCCTACCTCCTGATATACAATATAACCCAGTCAGACTTCACTCAAGACCTTTATCACTAGAAGATTCCGTAAGTGCAGGAACACCATGCAGCGGGGTGCCACTCCACTCCATGCAGTGTTGCTTGGTTGTTCGTACGTTAGTGGAGAGTTACCGTAGAAGCGTGGGTCGTGGTCCAGCGATCGGTGTAGCATGAGAGAGGGAGCCTGGGCTATGTTACTGCATTACAGGCATGCCATTCCACCAGTGGCCCAGCAGATCAATCACGATACTGCCTGACCGACTGAGGAACAGCGTGGGGATGACGCCTGGGTCCGACGCCATGTTCAGACTAACAGGAATTTTGAGGGGGTGGAGTAGTCGTGTGTTTGAGGGATGTTGAGGGGAGCACTTAGCTGCATGAGATGGTCATGTCTCCTACTGTAGCTTTACCAAAAACATCAAATGTCACCAGTGTGCTAACTACTAGTGAGTCAACTCACCAGAGACAAACATTTGACATAATATGAATCTGGGAAGTATGATACATTAAATATATAAATTATTCTAGCCTATATTGATTGATTATAAAGAGGCAATAGTTCTAAAAATGCCAATAATTGACTGAAGCAAAATCTCAAGCTTCACTCAAAGGGGTACAATCCCAACGAGAAAGGAAAACAGACAGTAACTCCAATTTCATCCTCAAATCTCATCAACACAACTAATTTAAATAACCCGGCAAATTTCCGTTAGTGTGAATTTGAAGGGCAGTCGGCAGGGGATTGTCCTTTCTTAGGGGGGGGGGGGGAGGGGTTGGGTCGGTACTATGGTATACGCTCTGTGGGCCTTAACTACTGATGAGGCCTGGGTGAGGGAGGGTTCAAGGGTTGGGCGAGGAGGGGTGGGGAGGACCTTCACCTTGTGTTTCTGCTGAGGGGGGCTGGGGCTGGGGTTCGGGGCTGTGGGCGCTGGGCTTGGACTCGGGTTCTGGCGCGGGGGCGGGCTCGGAGACGGAGGTGGGCTGGGGGCGGGCTCTGGGGTTCGCACGTTATTGGCTGCAGCCCGCCGGACCTCTTCCTCGTGCTGCTGGATCTGCTGCTGAATGAGAATGAGCTCGCCGAGCAGACCCTGCGAGGGGACGTCACAGTAAGAGAGAAGCAGGTGCAACACAGCCGTCAACACAACCTACGAGCAACCAGGGCTGGACCTGGGCCAGGGATCACCTGCTGTAGAGGCCTACTCAACCCCATGAGGACCATCTATGGCCTCACAGAAACCATGCTAAAAGGCTCCAGATCAACAGAATCAAGGTCTAGCTACAATAATCTCGCCACAATCAGCAGTACCAAACAAAGTCAGTCTCAGCCACGGAGGGAGACTCTAAACTTTGCTAGTCCAGAGGTCTGAAAGCAGAGGAGGCAACTGATACCACAACCAGTGTCTCTCAGCTAGTGGCACGCAGCGAAGATTCTGTTCACTTTCTTTGCCCTCATCATCAGTGACCATCACTATGGCTTACTGTCACACCATCTAAAAGACAAACAATACCCTCTAACTTACACAATAATCATGCTCTACCAGGTATAAAATATATAAACAGACTGATTTTGAACGTGATAAAATCGGCATTGAGGTCTTGAAGAAATACAACAACAAAGTGATGTGCTATATTGTTTACAAGCTACTGTTACAGTCCCATAGTACTGGATGTTCTACTCAAAGCTCAACATGTATAGCTGTTGAACACCTAACAGTATGAATTCTAGGATCATCGTGTAGCGACGAGCACTATGATTTGTGTACTTGGTCAGAATCAGAATTAGAATCAGCCTGCTGATGATGAGCGAAGCAAGCGCAGGGAATGAGTGATCTATCAGGGATGGAGGAGGAAGCTTGCTGCAGGGATAGAGGAGCTTAGACTCAGCCCAATGGTCCACAACTCTACCAGAATATGACAAACCCAAATAAGTGTATTGTGATATTGTGAGGGCTTATTGGCTTCTCTGATCTTTGGCTTCTGCTCACCCAATGTATGTCTACAATATGAGGAAACTTGTTATATTGAGAGGCAGCCCAAAACAAATTAATTAAATTTTCAATGTGTGTGTTTCAATTTTCAATCAGATGTAGGTCTCATGGTGAACTTTCAATTGCCTGAGTTAAGTTTGAATTTACCCCAACCCTAATGTGAAGTCAGTCTATGATAACTTTACCTATTTTTGCGATGTTGGGGACCACTGCTTTAGACTGAAAGCGGGACAGGAGAGGATGTCTCTGTCTATAGTTACTAGCCTGGTATGATAGTATATAAGGTAGTAATATCACCATGTTTTCAACAGACTGTCTCATTTAAACCGTGTCAAAACAACAATAAAAGAGTGACCATTCCATTTAACAGGACAACAGTGAAAGGCCCCTTGATGGAAGAGGGACAAAAAACAAAATGGACATGAAATAAGAAGACAATGGGAATGGGATAAAGGTGGGTATAAAAGTGCTGGGTCAGTTCAAAAGCTAAAATAGAGCATTATCTCCTGAATGCAGCAAGGGTCTTCTGGAAAAAACAAAAACATTGAGAAGCATGAGAGCAGGAAAAGCAATGGCAAATATCTGCATATCGGCACTGTATGCATCATTGTATACCCATGACTGAAGTTATGCTGTTCCATCATCGTACCACAGAGTTATAATTGACAACCTCTCTCCAACACTGTACATTTTAAGAAGAAAACACTTAACAAGAAAACAGCCAAAATAATGACTGGTTGGGTGAAGGTTGATGAACTTTGTATGAGTCTGAGTATACAAGTATAACTTCAAGCCGTTTTCATGGTCAATAATACACAATATAATAACCACTGATCCATATGCTGGAATCATGGGTGGGGGTCAATTCCACATTCAGCGGAGTAAAAATCAACTGCTATTCAATCAATAAAAAGTGGTTTTCGATTTCAGAGACTGAATTTCAATTCATTTTCTGACTTGACTTGAGCTGAAATGGAATTGAGCCAAACTGAAGGCTGAATTTTAATGAGGCTGAGGCTGAGCTTTGGAACACAGAGCCAAGCTCGGGTAGTCAGGCGATGCAGACTTGCCTTTTTGAACTGCTTGTCACTGCTGCTCTCTGGTGTGACAGGGGCCTCCGTGGCTTTCAATTGAGGATCCCCAGGGGTTTCTACTAGTAGAGACACAAATTAAAACAACATGATATCATTATTTTACAACATCATAAACACATCATCAATATACCTTGTTTATATCACAAGTACTGTCCATTACTGTAGCATATTGGTGTAAATGGATCATTTACAAAAGTATTTACATGCCCAACAGAGACAGAGCGTCTACACCTATGTGATTGAAACTCAAAGGTTTGGAAAATTCTGGTTCCACAACAAAGCAGTACATTTTGGGAACATGTGATATATGTTTAACAGTAAGCCTTTGTTTTTATCTGATTCAGTGTGATTGATTTGATATCCACGTGCTTACTGGTAACCGTTTTAGTAACAGAATAGCAAAGCCTATACAGCAATGATGCACTTGCCTTAGCCAACACAAGGTATACTGAACCATACAGCAGGCTTTATGAGGTATGTTATTGGTATGTTTACACAACCAGCAGCTGTATCCCTGATGTACCTGTGCATATGTATATTTATATATTGTCCTTGAGTGTTATGGGAAGATATTCTCTCATCGAGTGATTGGAAGGCCTGACAATGATTATGATTAGGCGAAACCAATCAAGTGTTTCCATTTATCATAAATACAATAGATGTATTTTCCAAACATTTGAGAAACATCAGAAGGAAAGCCCTCTAAGCCAAAGATTAGGTATTCCAAATGTAATCTTTTGTAAGTAAAGGGAAGCGCCTATGGAAGCCAGGAGGAGGTTAAAGGAGGCAAAAACACACAAGAAGGATAGACAAAAAGCCAGACTGTCAGATCAAACCAAAAACAGGAGAGGAGGAGACAATGCATTTCAGGGTAGATGATCACACACTGTATCTGTTGTTAAGAGTATTATAGACCAGCAGGGTAGACAGTGGAACATTCCACTCCTCATACAAAGATTTATGTTTGTCATCAAAGCCAAATGTAAAATAGCCTATTTCCGTTCACGGTCAAATGAGTTCAATTGGAGTGCGGGGTGAGACAAATCATGTATTGTTGGTTTTCTGCAACCTTTTGATTCCAATTTGTCAAATAAATAAATGTAGCCTTTAACCAATAACTTATGAAAATAAGTATCATCTGATTCAATTAAAGCATTGTGTTTGTCAAGAGAGATTGATATCATCACAAGCCATAAGACAAATCATTGGGGAAATAATTTGTCATTGGCTTCACCAACAACAGCAGACAGCATTGGTCAGAGAGAATCAGTTGCAGGACTGGAAGGCGATCAGGTGGATTTAGAGGTGCCCAAATTGCCCGTCCAGAAAGGAACACGTCACGTCGTCCTTGGCTTCAAACCATGGCAACATCTTAACTGGTCTGCACCAATGTTGGGGATGTTTTCAAACAGCACCAGGGGGTGCGGGGGACACACACACACCGAGTGTGGGGTTTACACACCTAACAACAGACGCAGCCCAGAAGCTCCTTCACTACCCACACTCACACCTGTGAAGAATGCGGAGGGGAAGGGGGGGGAGGAGAAATGAAGAACAAAAATCAAAAGACTGAAGCAAAGGGGTCAGAGGGTCACTGCTGGATACATGTGTCTAAGCCCTGCTGATATGTAAGCATTGTCGTTGCTGTGCCTGCAAGTCCAGAGTAGGGTTACTACTTACTACTGGCTTCTGCATGTCAATCTCGCTATTCTCATGAATATAGTATAAACTTGTAAATGTGTTCACTCATAGACTAGGCCTGGGCTACACATATATCTAAGACATTGCCAACCAGTTTTCTCCTCAACTATGTCCAAAACCCCTCTGGACTTCCAGCAAGCAGCGTGGTGAGGACAGCATCAATGGGCAGTCAGCTCATTCAACTAAGGTCACTTAGAGGCAGGTAGCTACATAGAGTTTCAACACAGGGCAGCCCAATCAAGGTGTTAAGATACTCTTTACAAGGAGGTCAATTATGCAGAAGCCCATGTAGGAGGCATGGTGGGAAAGTCATCTTTATTGGCTATGCAGACAGCGTCAACTCAATCATGCAGAGTGCCAGTGATTATTCTACCGATTACAATGGTGTGGTAAATTGCAGCTTTGGAAAGGACAATGAAGGTATGTAAAATGGCAGGATAAAATGGAAACCTTTGTTTGCTGTGAGAAAGAGTAGACTGGACTGCTATGTAATCCAGGTAACCCCCACTGCAGACTATCAAGGAATTCTGCCTAGGTACTATAGATTGTAGAGCCCAGTTAATCATCATCTTTTGTCTCAAAAAATAAAACTTCTTGAGACTTTAGCCCATACTTGCTTTGTTGTCTAACATACAGGTATCATGCATCCTTCAATATGATATATATCTTTCTTAGTGACAGGAATATACACTCACCAGTGGAGAGGATACTCTTGAGGAAGGTGAAGTTCTCTCCTATCTTGTTCATGTCAGGTAGCATCTTGAGTAACTCCTCTATCTCTGGTAGAGCTTTGGTCATTTTGTCTGGAATCAGTGGGTAGAGATGGGAGTAGGGATGGTTGTGTTATCGGTGAGTTAACACAGTGTCCATTGACATGCGACTCAAATGAACAACATAAGACTATATTTGAAATGTATCTTAAAATGATACAGATAGGTAGTGTTGGCTCAGGCCAAATTATTGTACAATTCAGATCCAATGCGTGAATGATTATCCACTCGCTGCAATGACTGACAATGAATAATGAATACACCAACAGGACAAGACAGAAGAATGCTAAATCTAATATCAAAAAGTAAAGTTTTACAAGCTTTGGAATAGAATTTAAATATAAAGTCATGATTCCTGGGGCCATACCTACCTAGGTCAATTTGTTCACTCAGCTCCCAAACAAAATCAGGTATGACCCAATTGTATTCACTAAAATCAGGCAGCATGTCCTTCCACTCTTCATATGTCTGAAAGAACAGAGCATCAATTATATGGACAATACATACAAATGTATGAATTGGAAAATTGGACAAAGCACACAAGAACAACATGTCATACAGGCAACATGAACAACAATTTCCCATTCTGCATGAACACATGGGCCAAGCTGTTAAAAATATGGCCAAGCCCTGAATGACACCAGCTCACGAAAGAATACTCATATCAGACATGAATAAGCACACACTCTTGCAAGGCGGTAGTCAAATGTAGCGCTACTGTATTGCCGCAATACACTTCTGCCCACTGGGTGTGGATACAAGTTGGTTGACTCACACATCAAAAAAGCAGCACTTGCACTTCTGAACGTCATTATCACCCATTCATATGACCAGTCTGAGTCATGGTAACCCACTACATTGTTTGTTATTCTCACTACTCTTACCAGGTCAAGCCAATTAGAGCGCCAACTGCCTTCCAGAGTTGACACTTGAGACAAGTGCAACAGCTTTTCTCTACAACAAACATCATCTGTCAGGGCAGGAAACTCTCCATATCGTTGACAACGATTCAACTATGTCTGTCCCTCTGGCAAAGTTCTTCTGCCCAAAATGTACCTTTTTAGCAGTGTATCCTCCCCCTGCTGCTGTACCCAGTAGAATGTATCTGAGTTTCAGCAGCCTGGAAACCAGGCGGAGACCCCAGAAGTTGCGGTGTTGCTGATAGTTGTGACCACCCCCTGGGGGAGGCTTGGGGGGCCGCATTGGCAGCCGGGACATGGAGGTGAAGTGGCGGGCTGCAGTGCGATGTGGGGTGCGCTGGGGGTTGGCGTTAGCAGAGTACCGGTGGTGGATGGCACGAGACAGAGGGTGCAGTTTCTGCAAGGGCACTCTGAACCTCACCCCCATGTTGGTGGAGACCAGGTTCCTGCAGGCCATGCTGAAAGGACAGAACACAAGGGGGAAATAGGTCAAGATGAAAAAAAAGATACACAGTCTGACAGTATCACATCTACAAGCACAATCAGTAACTACCCTCTGAGGATATCAGTTTGTTTGAGATGAACTGCAATCTTTAGACCACAACATGGACGTGCACGTTAAATGTCGATATGGCTGATCGATGTGCTACTACACCTACAGCGACTGAATGGTTATCATCAACAACCTTTTACTATCCAACCTTTGATATCCACCACCTGGCTGGATATAACTACTGTTCACTATTACCTACTCAAAGACATTAGCTTCTGTTAGCTAGCTAGTGTAGATTGGTAGCTAACATTTAGTCTTTCACATTAATGTCATTCTATGTTGATGTTAGAAAACATTATTACCTTGTCTATCTTAAATGTATATAGACCTTATAGCTGCTAGTTTTGATAGATTGCGGCTGCTACCTAGCAGCAGCCACCCTGCCTCATGCCTAACTTTCAATTAGCTAACACAGCCAGCTAGCGCTGTCAAAAATAGGATGGCAATAACAAGCTTGACAATTTCAACGTTAGCCAACTTACCAGGCAACTGAGCTTCCGACTCGCAACATAGTGCTATTACCAACTAGGGGTAAACGCAAAACTGTTATAAATTCACCAGCCACTACTCAAATCATATTTCCAGATGTTACACATTGGTTAGCTTGCTAGCTAACAAGGGCACAGCAAGAAATCGGAATGACAGCGTCGCTTCCTGGAACCATTTGCAACCTCCAAACCAGCACTGAAAAAACAAGTCTAAGGCCCATTTTGGTTCCTGTCCAGTGGTTCATAACAAACTAATCTGGCCTCTGGCACATTCATAAAAAAAAAAATGTGTCCATATTTTGCAAAATGATCTAGTTGTAATTGGTAATGACTAAAAAAGTATTATTTTAGTAAATTCACATTTTTTCTACACTAGATGCTGGCCCCCTTTGATATTGATATGCTCCTTTATGTTTCAGGGCATACAAGATAAACACAGAAGTTTAAAAAGATTGTCTTATTGCAAATCTTAGCAATTACTGGAACCTTGAAGGTCACCAAAAGACATTGGATAAATTCCAATTCTCTATCCTCCTCTCCAAAGTGTGCACTCATTTACTCCCCCTCACAGATTAAAAATAATAATAAAATGAATTGGTGTTTTACACGGCAGACACTTTCTCTTGGTAATTTCCACATCGATTGGATGCTTTTATATCTATGAGGGATAGTGAACAAGCGTACATTTTTTACAACAGAAGAGGCGAAAATCAGCTTGTTTGTTCACTTAATAGGCATCCCAGTTTGGACACCAGTGGATTTCAGCATTAGTCAGCTCTTCTGAGGGAGGGGGTCAGCAGCAACATTTGAGCTGACCTGTGCTGAAGATTGGCACCTAAGCAATTTCATCATGATTCATTCATCTACACTGCAGACTGCAGTGTACTGTAAAGGTGATCCCATTTCATATCATAGCAAAATGTAGTCAATAAACTGAAACTAATAGATATTGTTGTCAAACACATTTATTGAAAAGAAGAAGAAATCAAGAGAAATCAGAGATAAAATCCTCAGTAAAGAAATACAAATTAAAATAAATACAAAATAAATTATAAGTACAAAAATTTGCGAGCAATTTACATCTCTGCTAAAAAATGATTTTTCCCCCCAAAAAGCCTCTCATTGAGGGTTGGGAGATGGGATTTTGTAGTGCAACAAACAGCGTACACACAACAAACAATTGACATACAAGAGAACTGTAATAAAATGTTTACCAACAGTATTTGTTTAATTCAGTTAGGTATCAACTTTATTATACTTCTCTATTGGTTACAAATACACACATTTCCCTGAGGAAACAATTTCCACTGGAAGTTATACAGACTCAGTGGCTGATCTGTTCTAAATGCCTCTTAATGGTTTGTTTCAACGTTTAAAAAAGAAAAATTCAGGTGATTAGAGATGTCAACAGTCTGTATAATGTGTACCTTGCACTGGAGCAATGGAGTGTATGCTAACACTGTGCTCTTTTATAGGTCCTGGTGAAATACAGATTTGTCAGGGAGAAAAGTGGTAGTATGAATTCACAATTTGAAAGTTTTAGGAGTCATCATAATTGATCCAAAAGGTGAAGGCATCAAAAGGTGCAGCATTATGACAGACAGTTGAGACTGAATCATTTTTCCCCTAGCAGCAAAATAATCCCTTCTAGAGGAGACAGAGAGAGAGAGAGAAAACAGATACAGATATCCACAACAACGCACATTCTTCAGCGTGTATACCTTGATTTTACATGAAAGACACAGCAAAGAAAGAAAAGTCAAACGTGAAAAGCATTGCTTAAACATTTTGGGTGACAGGTGCAAGAAATGAAAGAACATTCAACAAAGGATTGTCAGAATATTTCTGCCCAGAATCAGTGTTTGCAGAGCTGAGGTGCCTGTACACTATATGAAATCCCTTCTTTCATTTGGTAGATTCATGGTAAATGTTTTCACCGATAAAAGTACTGAGATGACCACATGCTCAAGCACTTTTTAAGTTAAGGATTCTCCAATGTTCATTATATAACTAAATCTTGGTCAGTGTCCTGAACAATCACACCTTAACATCATTGGTTCAAATTGTCATTAAAAAAGAAAAATGCCCAGAGGACTCATGTCCAAACCAGCATACTAACACAAACACATACCATTGTAGCTCAGTGACGGTAATAATGACAAAACACAAAGAAAACCCAGACATGACAAAAACAAAAAGTGTATCCAACTGATCATGACAAACAGTACCAAAAGGAGTAGAAGGAGTCCCTACAGCCCTTAGATAGACATGGAAAATCAAGACTTCAAGCACATCTCTAAACAACCGTTTCTGAAGCTAAATTAAACACACAGGAATAAATGTAAATGTAAGTCTCAAACAAATATACAGGTAGATTCCAAATTCTAAGATCATACTCAACATTAAAGGTCCATAATATTCCAGTCTGATTTGGAGTTGGGCTATTTGATAGATCTGGAAATAGATGACTTGTTCATAACCATCTGAACATTAATCAAAATGTTCTTGAAATCTTTGGAAAACAACATATGAATCAATCTTTTAGAATTGTCCAACAAACATTCTAATTGCTGCTGTTTGTTCTTCAAAATGTGTTATTCTTTAGCAAAATCCAGTACAAATCCATCTTGTGTCACATCAGCAACATTTTTTCCAACAGATTTGCACTTATTAAAAACAGAATTGTTATGGGATTCAGTAAAATATTGGTTTGGAGTGACAGATGAATTGGCACAACAGGATGTACTTTAGATCCCTGTAATATTGTCAATCTACTGTATGGCCAATATTGCGTAACGTTTCTGGAGAATACTCTCTACAGTGCATCCTACAGCCAGGCCTACTTCACTCATATTCCCAACGACACTCCACAAATCATGACCAGCATAAAAATATATTAGTTTTAATCATATAAATCATAAAGAACTCGGACAAATGCAATAAACATTGTTGCCGTTCCTGAAACTTGAAATGTGTGGAAAATAAACAAGTGATGTATGTAGAAATTAACACGATAAGTTAACACTTTGCCTTAACAACTTGTAGGGGCACTGAGATACAGCGGCCATGTAATTCTGTTAAAAACTGTCATTTTACAACAATTTGAGATTTCAACTAAGCATTCTTGTGATGCCTCTCAGTACTGTGTTTCAAGTTATCCCTCCTCATTTTTATCTTGGATTTCATCCACTGACAGACATCAGATGACAAGTAAAGTAATATCTCTGATGATATGTGAAGATGATCTAGCACAATGACAAGAAAGACAGGGTCACACAGTACATTAAACTGACCGGCAGACAATCTGAAATCTACAATACTGTATGTCACGATAACATGAGAGGACCACAATACACAGTGCATCATGTATTCATGAAATGTGAACCAGTTTAGTTTTGCAGAATATTGAGAATCATATGTATGTATACTATTTACCTGTGTCAGAGTATAGGGAAAATGAGTTTTAGCCCTTTGATTTCTCTTTTGACTATGCAGTGTGTGCAATGGTAATACTTGAAGGTTACATGGCTAGAGCAGTGTGCGGTGGTGGTATTATGGGCGTGCTTGCATGGCTGTATGGAAAGAGAATGTGTACAACTTGCCAACAGGTTTCACAATGCCTGGCCTTTCGCTATTATCATACCTTAATTGGTCTTCCATAGGAAGAAATGCAATACAGACAGGGTCACAGATCTTGAAAAAAAGGGGGGGAAAAAAAGAAAAAAAAGAAGAGACAAGACAGACAAACCTATGCAGAGCAGAGCTGGCCCTTGTGAGTGAGCCACATTGACATGATTCTGTTATTGTAGAAGCCTTTGGATGGTTTACCTACATGCGGGGGGGGGGGAGGTGGGGGGTACGAATGGTCCATGATCCCAAGCCGTTTTTCATGCTGCCTCACATTGTGTGCCCATACGGTTTCTTAATACAAAAAGGTTATTGCAAATGTCCGTAATACCACTACAGTAACGTTGGATTTGCAGTAGTATTCTAACCACAATACGACCATGGTTATATGGAGCTGGTTTCATGCACGTCCATGCTTCGAGTGCCTTGTGTGATAACCATGGGAGTGGATGCTTCTGATGGATGGACACACCAAAGCTACAGTATGGGAGAAATCAGAGGGTCCTTGGAATCGGCGTGACAGCAATTACAATTGTAGAGATCATTCCTGTGTTAAAACTAGATTGGTTTTGAAAGGTCTCTGCATAATTTGCCTATATTAAAAAGCATTGAGGCAATGATTCATCTCAAAACGACACATGCCCCCACACACAGTGTTGGGGGGCCTGCCACAGGTCCCAGCCTGTGGATGCAATGGACTTGCTGTGTTTGCGTGTGTGTGTGTGTGTGGGGGGGGGGGGGGGTATAGGTGAGGGGTGGGTTGGTGGGGGTATGATGTACTGTATTGTAGACTAGAGGGTATCTAGACCAGACTGGGTCTGACCTGTAGGAGGAATCGAAGCAGCAAACAGTGAGGCCAGAGCAGATACCACACACACACTCAACGCTCCATCCACATCCTCACTCCAGCTGACTGACGCACAACTCTCCTTTTCACCATCACCTCATCTTTCAGTCTTTCCGCTCCATGAGAAACCAGTAAATTTGTCCTTTCTGGTCGTACAATATATGTCTGAGTGAGTACTTTACGGGAGGTTGGGGGCGGGGGGGTGCTAGGAGTCTGCCATGATCTGGTAGGAGGAGCCATTCTCTGAGCCAGGGGGAGGGGGCTTGGCCTCAGTGGTGGTGGTGGGTTTGGGGGGCCAATCGGGGTCGACGCTCAGCTCCTGGGCCAGGTGCATATAACGGGCCTTGGGGACCGTCCTCTGTCTGCAGAACATCCACGACAGACACTTGGGACCCCACTGGTCGATGCCCCCCTAGGCAACAAAACACCACGACAACAACAACAACAACAGGAGAAAGGGGAGCAAGAGAGGAAAGAACACACAATGAATTTGTTTCTTTCTCTGTGCATTAGCTCCCTAATGTATTTATTTTAGGTATTAATAATCATTTGCCTTTTCATGCTTTTCAACCATAGAATGATAAATCATATCGTGCACATGCATGTAACAAAAATGTATTGCAGCTCTGTATTGCTGCATGCAGACTGCTTTGTTTGTATTGGATCATGCTAAATGAGAATTATTATTATAATTTTTTTATTCCATGACAATATTTAAAAAAAAAGACAAGCTAAACAAATGAGTCAAGCTCTATCAAATGCAACCAAAGAAAAAGGGATTCAGCAATTTAACAGAAATGATACCCCGTTGACCTTTAACCTAAAGCCAAGGTGTTTGGCAGAGTGACTGACCGCCAATGTTTGGACACAAACCCTTCTGAGCAGGCTTGTGTTGCCTGGAGGATACATACCTGACATAGGCCATGCTGTTTCCACTGAAACAGTTAGATAGGGGGCTAACGGGAGCTTTGAGATGCATGCAGCGGAGTGCTTACTGGAGCAACTATGCTGGGAGGTATTAGAGGAGGAGGAGGAGGAGGAGGAGGAGGGGGGGGGGGTAAAAATCTGGGGCAATCATGCTCCCAGTGGAGTGTAATGACAGAGCATACCCAGCAGGGTGTACAATGAAGAGAAGGTCAGAGAGCAATCGAGTTTGCACATGCAAAAAGGTATTGGGGAGTGGGGGGAGGGTTATATAGAAAGAGTGATGGGGTCAGGTACTGAGAAAGAGAGAGAAAGGAGGAGAAAGGGGAATAACAGTGGTAGCACCTGGGTGGGGGTGAAAAGGGATAGAGGAACAGAGGTGTCAGATTTGCCAACCTGTGGTGTCGGGGCGGCAGGGGTGGGGCCATAGCTGCCCTGCTTGTCTCGGCTGAACACAAGCTTCCATAAGACGATGTCAAGGACGAGGGTCTATGGAATAGCGCAGTGGGCGGGAAAGAATTACAAGAGAGTAGCTAGTTGATCACACAGTTTTTCAAGAGATTTGTTGTCATCCTCATCCCTTTTGTTTGTGTACCATGGAAAGGACATCGAGGGTGATTTTCAGGCTGTGTGTTAGTCGTGAGGGGAGGCAATAGGAGGTTACTCTCAACATAAATTAAGACAACAAAATAACGAGAAAGAGAGAGAGAAAGAGAGTGTTATTATACAGTCATTCCATCTACAAGAGGGTGTTTCTTCTCAGTGAGGATTTGGCTGGAGTGATGACAATTGACTTGTGTGACTTTGATCTGCTAGGGATTGTCCATTGAACTCATTGGTGTGTGTGTGAAGGGGTTAGCAGCCTTGAAGACAGTGCCCTCTAGAGGCTACTGCTAATCTGTGCATTGGCTTAAGAAGCTCGAGAGGATATGGAGGGGCTGCTGCTGCTGATCTACTGCACAGTGCAAGCCAGGGGGCATTATCTGAAAAATCACTGGTGAAGCAGCCCGGTCATTGGGACACAGCACTAGATCATCATTTACTGTCATTTCTCTGGGTTTGTAGATTGAGAGAGCGATTGAGAGAGCGATTGAGAGAGAGAAGACTTGTGCGAACACGTTGTCATCACACACAATCTACAATACAGTAACTCACAATACCTGACTCAACCTATCCACCTTAGTGAGAGACTGATGAGGACATTGCATGGCAAAAGAAAAACTGTACATGAGAAAAGGACCTAGATGCACATCTGGGAGTGTGTGTGTGTGTGTGTATGTATGTGTGTGTGTGTGTGTGTGTGTGTGTGTATCTGTGTCTTACCTCCACCACGACACACACCACTGCATTGATTACGATGATGCAGAACAATGTAAGTCTCCATTCATATGGTACACACACAATCTAGACAGCAAAAATAAGAAAGATTCACAGGAGCCCATTTAACATTGGACCAAAAAATATCAATTTCAATTGATACCACTCCAAATAAAGGGAAGCCATATACAACTTCACAGTGGTAATATTGTTGTTAACCAACCACAAAATATTAAACTAAAGTCTGACCCTCAGTTGTAAATAAAGAGGCTTGTGTTTCCTGGTTGGTGTCAACTCACCTCTAGGAAGTCGTCAATGGCAGAGACGGGGTAGAACATGATGAAGGTCAGAAACATGTACAGGCACAGAGATGACACAACAAATGGCCCTAGAGAGAGAGAGAGAGAGAGAGACAGGATCAGTTATGAGTTTTGAAATTCCAATCTTGTTGTGTTTTTCAAATCATTCTATGTTTATTTCAATGTCCTTTCCATACTTTTGACATTAACCATTTCCCTTCTGTAGATGAGGACACTTAGAGCAACGCTAGAGGAGTCTTGAATATTTTCAGCCACTAGTTCTGAAATGAGCACTCACAAGCCAAAAAGGGATCCCCGAAATATAAATAAATGTGTCAAGAAATTACCTGAATGAACAGAGAGCAAAGTCTTATTTTGCAAAAGGACTGTGTTGTGTAATGAGAATCAATTTCTTAACATTACATCATGAACCATACAGTCAACACTTAAGCCAAAATGAATGCAAAGAATTAGCAACAAAAATCCTGTAGCATCTCTTTAAGAACTCCAGTTTAGTGTCGTAGTAGAGTCTCTCACAGTTCTTGTAGCTGGGCTGGCGGAAGGGCTTTCCCTTGGAGAAGACAATGGCCACTATGAGGTACTGGAATGAGGAGACGTAGAAGAGGCTGGTGTTCTGATAGTTCTTGATGTTGTGGTCATCATGCTCCGTGGAGTTGTGGTCGGGGGAGAAGTTGCCGGGGGGGGTGTTGCAGGCACTGGGGTTGGGGAGTGACATACAAAGCTAGTACTTCCTGTCATACATTTCTAACTAACATTTAAGGTCAAAGGGGCACTTGAGTTGTGTGCATACAATAAAACTAATACTTGAGGTAAAGATGTTACTATCTTTATAGTTGTCATATTGGTGTATTTGAATGAATGGTTGGTACCAAATTCATGGTTCATATTGGTCCAGTATGGTGGTACTACTCACTTGGACTGTGGTGTCCAGATCTCGTACCAGTCCTGGTGCTGGACCCAGAGGAAGGTGAGGGTCTGGAAGCCCAGGCAAACAAGGATCTGGGTCAGAACAGAGAACAGCAGGGGGCCGGAGATCAGACCTGAGGGGGGCCGTCTGGGCACCAGATCCTTCCAGGCTGGGTTCAGACTCACTGGAGAGGGAGAGGGGGGGATAAGACAAGACAATGGATGAGTCAGAGAGCCATAAAAAGGTGAGATGGTTGAAGTAGAGAGGTAAAAGAAGAGAGAGAGGTTGAGAAGAGAGAGTTAGAACAAGCAGTGAAGTCAAGGACAACACAAGCGTACGTCCAGAATCGGTGAGCAGGTTGTCAGTCAGTCTAACAGCTCTCAGGTCTACTTACTGGTGAAGACTACGAGGAGGATGATGGCGATGTCGATGAAGAGGAACTGGAAATCTCCCAGGTTACTGAGGATCTGGCACAACAGACAGAGAGTAGAAGTCAGGGGTCAGAGTTCAGCCAGCCAACCAGCCAGCCTGGCTGCCAACCGTCTCTAACAGAAGCAGAGATTGACCCAGGCTAACCCTGGAAGACTGGTGATAGGGTAGAAGAAATAATCCCTTTACTTTAATCTAGGTACTTGAACTATCGATCTACCACATCCATGGTAAAACTGGGCGTTTCTGGTTGATGTAGTCTGTCCTCTCTCTACCTTCTCCGGACACACAGGTACTTACAGAGTAGAGGAGGGTGACACTGATATACTGGATGATGCTGTAGAGGGCCATGAACTTGAACACACAGAAGGAGGTGATGAGAGCAGCGCGGCCCTCTCTGTGGAAAAAAAACCAAAATGATGATGGTGGTTCAAGTCAGAGGATTTATTACCACAGCAGACATTTCACCAAAATCACTGATTCCGTCACTGATTTCAGCCTGGCTTCCAACATTTCATATTCAGTTCAAACAGAGCAGGGGCCTCCAGACAGTACAGTACCTGATGAGGCTGGGGACACAGGAGATGTTGGGGGTTCTGGAGGTGAAAGGAGAGGCTACAGAGGCCTCCAGCTCAGAGAGAGAGATCCCACCATGGGCTCTCTTCAGCGCCTGAGGGGGAGGGAGAGGGGTGGGGGGGGGGGGATGATCGATCAGACTTTTATTCATCACACCTAGTTTCACCACTTGGACTGATCCTAGTAGTTGCAGCCAAAAGTATTCTTCCAATCCCATTGACTTCATTTCTAACAAAACATGGTTGTGAGGAGGCTGTACTTACACCACAGTCATTTGCCCCATCTCCACACATCCCCACAAAGTAGCTGAAGAGGAAGAAGGAAGGAGATAATTAACTATTTTTAAAAAATGGTGTATATTACAACAGATCAAATAAAAAGATGGTGAAGGACCAGGTGTGTGCCTAGTAATAAACAGCTTTATCCTCTACTCACTCTACACTCTGCAGTGCCTCAATGAGCTGGGTCTTCTGGTCTGGGGCCATCCGGGCAAACACGGTTCCATGCAGCACCAACTACAACACAACACCACAACACTGAATCAGATACAACTGGTAATCATTGAAGCAGTCACTGCGGGTGTTACGTTGACATCGGTCCCTCCTCCTACCTTCTGTAGTAGGTCTTGAAAGTGCTCGGTGATGACGGCGAACGACTTGCCGCCCATGGCGAAGTGGTATTGCTCTAGACGCTTGGACTCGTCCACAGAACACACATCATCCAGGCTGATCTCCACTTCCTGTAAGGGACAGGAAGGGGAGCGGTCAAACAGGTGTAGCAGACAGGAGAAAGGTGAGAGGCGAGTATGAAAGAGGTGACCGGGAGCATGGTCAGGATACTTGTATGCCATTGAATGAAACAGGAAAACTTTGCTTTGGTAACAAATATTCAGCCACCTATATGACTTGGATTTTGATTTTCACATTGGTCTAGACCACAGGTGTCAAACTCATTCCATGGAGGGCCGACTGTCAACAGGCTTTTGGTTTTTTCTTTCAATTAAGACCTTGTCAACCAGGTGAGGGGAGTTCCATACTAATTAGTGACCTTAATTCATCAATCAAGTAGATGGGAAGAGCAAAAACCTGTAGACACTCGGCCCTCCATGGAATGAGTTTGACACCTGTGACTCTAGACTCATTGATATTGCTGTAAAACAATAATATAACAACAATATATCCCTCATAGCAAACACAATGAACCCTACAACACAATGACTGGCTGGCAGTAGGACCTCGATGAGCAGGAGTGTGTGGAACACACCCTACCCATTCACCCATTCCTGCTGCGTGTACTCACTGGGTTATTTCAGACCACTGATGTCACTATGGCTCTCAATCTCCATAACATAGGAGGGATCAGTGCAACTAACTTCATGACTCATACTGTCCAACAGAGGGCACTCATTAACCCCTGTGTGTTTACCAAGTGTACATTTTCCTGTGCATGTGTTTGTGTGTTGCAATTCCACTCTCCCTCCAGGAGGGGTCCCTCACCTCTAGGCGGGGGGTCTTGCTGGGCATGTCAGCGTAGCGCCAGGTGATCTTGGCAGCCTGGCCGTCCTTGGGGGGCAGGGCGTCTGCGATGATCACCCGGTCCTGAGGGGGGATCATCCCACAGTCCCTCGCAACAGAGATAGCCGTCAGCATGTTGTCACCTGGGGGACAGGTGGAGAGGGGGAGAGAGAGAAGGTGAACACAGGGGGCTATTGTCCTGAAGCTCTCCCCCCTCTGTGACACTCTAAACCTGGGGTTCGGATAGGGGAGTCACTGGCGCTTGACCAACGCTCCGCATGACAGGCCACGGGTTAGTGAGAGGGCTGGCGGACGCTGAAACTCTATCTAATTGTGTGATTACATTTACAGTGCTGAGAGAAAGAGAAAGAGAGAGAGAGAGAGAGAGAGAGAGAGAGAGAGAGAGAGAGAAGTGAAAGAGGGAGAAGATAAAAAGAGGGAGAAAGAAAAAGAAGAGAAAGAGAGGGAGAGGGAGGGTGGACTTTGGATCTCTCTGCCAGTTTTAAGCTGTAAGGCCTAAAACTTTATTAGTCAGAATTCCAGGAATACCTTAATAAATGCAGGAGGAATTCAACAGTGAGCACCACAACAAAAACCAAAGCTTCCCACAGTTCATATTCCACTCTCTAAGAAGCATAACATGGCCTTTGATCGTAAGCTGCATTTAGTGTGTGTGTCTCACCAGTGACCATGACGGTGCGTATGTGTGCCTTGCGGAGGTCTTCCAGTACTGCGGGGGTCTCGGCCTTCAGCTTGTTCTGCATGATGATGAGGCCTAGGAACTCCATGTTGGCCTCAATGTGGTCCCTGAGGAACAGAGAGTCACACCATACCATCAGGGATGAGACACAACACACATTTAGGGGGAAAAACACTCCTGGTTCATTAGGGCAGCATGCAGGTAGGTCAGAGAATGTAGATTGTACCTGTTGACGTTCTGGGCTTTGTGCCAGGTGAGTTTGGACTCAAGGCGGCGGTGGGCCAAGGCGATGACCCGGAAACCCTGCTTGGTGTAGTCCTCCAGAACCTCTGCAAAGTTCTCTGGAACTGCGAGAGAGAAGGGGGGGGATTCAGACATCTTGACTTGACACGGTGGAAAAGGGTTAGGGTTATACACTTGTACTGTATCTACATCTGATCACATTTCAAGGAATTGTTCCAAAAACCACAACTATGCTGAATATGTCTCTCTGGATACGAGTCTACACAAAAACTGTGTGGGTAAATAATTAAGACAGCTAACCTGTGTCTTTTTTGCAGAGGCTGGCCACCACCTCTGGCGCCCCCTTGAGGTAGGCATCCATGCGCTTCTCCCCCAGCAGACGAGCCACCACACTCATCCTCTGCAGCGCCGACGAGAAGGGGAACTGGCGCACGATACCGATCTCATAGGCCGACTGGGGACAGAGCACACAGGGTGAACCTTAACCTTTGACCTGCTCCGTCATTCAAAAAAGAAGAAAAACAACGAGGGGAAAGGCTACTTACGGATAACTCATACAGCTCCTTTCGTGAGAGAGGGAGGGAAACAGGAAGGATATAAGAATGAGTAATGCAACCAGAGGTAAATCATTACAACACATAAGAGGTAAGGGGGGAGGGGGGGTGTACCATGTCCTGCTCAGATGCCAGCGCAGGCTCGGAGGGCAGCAGCTGGGTGGGGGGGCGCACCACGGTGGGCATGATGCGGTTGTGGAGGGAGGTCTCCTCCTCTGTGGCCTCCTCCAGGATCTGAAAGGGGGAGAGGGGGAGGAGAGGGTCAGGAGATGACAGAATATCTCACGCACACGCACACTGATTATCAGGGATCAGTCACTCACCCAGCCTGTGGCCTCAAACATCTTCAGGTCCAGAGGGTCTCCTGACAGCTGGCCCTCGATCTTGGTGAGGGAGTGGCAGGTGGCCATGCATGCCACAAACTGGGACTTGACCAGACTCTCCTTGTAGGCATTCTCCTCTGACAGGTGGAAACTGAAAACAGAGGTAAACTGGGTTAAGTAAAGGGAAAATATGGCCTTATAAAACTAAAACACTGCTGATGTTTTGATGTGGATGTTTCAATGATGTGATCTCATTTGGATGAAGATGATAAGAATGACGATTTCCTAGGATGTTGTTGTTAATGGTGATAATGGTCTCACCTGCCATTCTCCACTCTCTGGACTCCCCATAGGTCTAATCCATCCTCCGTCAGTGTGCCCGTCTAAGGAGGAAGAGAGAGAGAGAGAGAGAGAGAGAGAGAGAGAGAGAGAGAGAGAGAGAGAGAGAGAGAGAGAGAGAGAGAGAGAGAGAGAGAGACGCATGAGTCTGGGTCATTCTCTCCTCTCTTAGCAGTAGAGATCCCCCCCCACTCATCCTTGGACCCTGCCCCATTAGTGGGTGGGGAGCTCAGCACCCACCTTGTCGAAGCAGACCAGGTTGAGCTGCCCGCAGATGTTGATCCTCTGGGGGCTGATGCAGAAGATGCCGATGCGCTTGAGGCGGCGCTGGGCATAGACGATGCCCGCCGTCATGGCAGCGGGCAGCGCAGGGGGCACAGTGATGGTGATGATGTCCAGGGACTCGATGATGATGGTCTTAGCTGGCACCTGGGACACAGAGACAGACAGAAGGAGAGGCAAAGTGTGATGAATAGAAAGCTCAGAGGCAACCAACACTGCGTCTCCCATGCAAAAAAACGGTGGCCAAACTATCCACTGTGTCTATATCTACACCCAGGGTAATGTATATCTGCTGTTGGTCTTGGTGACAGGCACACTTTCACCTGCGTGGGGGAGGAGGAAGAGAGGAAGGGGGGAGGAAGAGGGAGGGAGGGAAGACACTGAGGGTGAGTTTGGCGACACAGGTTGTGGGAGGACTTGACTTGCACTAACATTGAAAGCCAGGGTAATGTATATCTGCTGTATCTCTCTACTGTATGACTGTGTACCAGTACCTTGTTCATGATGCTGACAACAATGGAATAGACGAAGCCAATGCCGGCTATGGCCACCAGGCACAGCAGGAAGAGGTAGGCGTCGCGGTACAGCTTAAAGTCTGTGGGCTTGGGGTAGAGGATGGAGCGCACCAGCTGGCCCTTAGCTGTGCTGAAACCTGAGGCAGGAGGAAGAGGAAGAGGAAGAGGGTTAAGCCTGAGGATAGAAGCACTGCAAGGATACAGCGCTGCAATGATAACAGGATTGACACACACAGACACACCCTCCTACCTGTGCGGACCACCACAGCCTTGACTAGCTCCCCAGAGTAGAAGCGGGTTTGGATGACGTGGGTGCCACAGAAGAGTGTGTGTCTCTTATGATCCTCCATGCTGTAGGGTCCTTCCCCCTCCGACTCCTTCTCCCCCAGGCCCAGGTTGGGCAGGTTGGTCTTGGTGACAGGCACACTCTCGCCTGCGGGAGGGAGGAGGAAGAGAGGAAGGAAGAGGGAGGGAGGGAAGACACTGAGGGTGAGTTTGGCGATACAGGTTGTGGGAGGACTTGACTTGCACTAACATTGAAAGCCAGGGCAAATCCTACATGGACTCTCCAGCTTCACCTGTGAGCATGCTCTCATTGACGATACAGGTTCCGCTGATCAGCACAGCGTCGCAGGGCATGATGGTCCCGTTGCTAGGGATGACCATAACATCACCGGGCACCAGGTCAGTGGACATGGCCTCCTCGATCTCTGTTAGGGCGCAAGAGAGAGAGAGGGTGAGGAGGGAGGGAGGGAAAGAGAGGAGAGAGAGACAGAGAGAAAGGGGGGGGATGGGGAGAGAGAGAATAAAGGAAATAGGGAGGGCAAGGCAGGGGGCAGGGAGTGGGAGGAGAGGAGGTGGTGGTGGTGGGAGAGAGTGAGGGGGAGATGTATTCTGTGCGTCAGAGCTCCAGTCTTGTTCAGCACATCTCTCATTGCTCACGCCCCTCTGGGCAGGGAAAACGCTGAGACATCATATGCACAGGCCACTGCAGTGCGCACACGCACGCACACACACACACGCACACACACACAATAAGTGAGGGATATTTGACAAACCATTGTTGGCTCTGCAGACAGAAACACGGACAATACTGTGAGCTGCCACCATGTCATGAAGCATGACATATTGCTGAAAAAGAAGGAAAAAAACACTTTCAGAGGCTGAAATACCAGAACGTAAAACAAACACATCACACACAGGCTTCTAGCGACTCCTAGAAAGAGAACCCTCCCTCCCTCCCTCCCTCCCTCCCTCCCAACCTACGCAGTGTGATTGTAAAGAGGCTTTTCTCCCTCTCACTGGGTGAACCCTCAGCCCCAGAGGCAGTAGACCATGCAAAGATGGGCCGTTATGTAGGCCTGAGTGGGCATGGATTAGACTGAGGGGTGGGCTATAGGCCTACATGGTCTAATGCTGGCTTAGCCCTGCTTGACCTGGCTCAGCACGGGGCCCCCACACGCACCTTTTTGATGGTGTACAGAGAGGTAGCTATCGATATGACCGACATGAAGACTATGGCTACGGCGTAGTAGTAGTACTCGTCAGCGCTCCACAGGATCACACTGAAGAGCTGGAAGATGTAGAAAGGGTTGAGGACCTGTGGAGAGGGAGAGGGAGAGAGAGAGGGAGAGGGAGAGAGGGGAGAGGGAGAGGGGAGGGAGAGGGGAGGGAGAGAGAGAGAGAGAGAGAGGGGAGGGAGAGTTGAGATTAAGCAATATTTGAATGACGTGTGTGCCAAGATGACGTGTATGCCATTGTAGGCCATACAGTAGAACATTCTGTATGGCCTACAATGATAAATGAATCAATGTGAAATATCCCTGACCCAGATCTGCAGAAGCTATAAAAACACACTATGCTGCTATGGGGGAAAGAAGAGAGAGAGAGAGAGAGAGAGAGACAGACAGAGACAGAGAAAGAAAGGAAAAAAAGAGAGAAAAACTGTGAGAACTGTGGAGGAGGAAAATACTGTGTGTATTGCTACTGTAGGTCCTGTTGACTCAGTGCACTCATTAGACTGCGTAGAAACTAAAACTGGCTCTCCGAAAAAAAGAAGGCTTGGCATCTACTCAAATGAACATTCCCACTAGAACCATTGGAGGATTTATTAGAAGTGAATATCATTATCTTGTAATTTGCTAATGACTCCCACACATGCAATGACAAGTGTACATAATTGTCTGGACGTTTTTTTTTTTTTAAATCGCTAAGTTTTTTTTCTTTCTGATGGTAGTACATTCAAATCAGAAGGTGGCTGCCAATAGTTCCCCTTCATATCATATCAATAACCCACCTCTTTGATAAGCAGCTTGAAAACGGAAGGCACTTTCACTGCAATTTCATTCACTCCGAAAAACAGTCTCCTGTGTGGGGGCAACAAGAACAAAGGTTTAACATTTACAACTCTCTCCCAAACACACACACACGTACCTCATAAAACAAAACGCTTTGACGAGGTGTGTGACAGTATTCTACTACAGTAAGTAGGTCAGTGTGCGCCAGGGCTGGAGTCTCACACACACCACACACACACCACACACACACCACACACACCACTTCCTCAGACACTGAGTGAATGACACATACGGAATAGTAGGCTACCTCAAGGCACAGTGACACACACACTGGGCTATAAGAGGGTCACATGTGTTAGGGGTGACTGAGCTGAGAAAGCCATGTGGTCTATAGTGACAGAGATGCTTTAGGCCTGTCAAGCTGAGCACTCTAGAGTCTAGGGGACAGCCTGGCGTCGTAGCCGACCTACTACAGTACAGGGGGAGACCACTGAACAAACCCTTTCTGTTATGTACTTTCAGCAGAAAAATATGCACGTCCAATTAGGGCTGAAACGATGAATAAAATCACATTAAGACTGTTCAAAAACGCTCTAAAAAGTGTCAGCGTCCAAGCTTTAGCTCAATTTCAGTGTGCAGGCTTCAACCTTTTTTTTTTTCAGGTTAAAAAAATAGACATACAGTATGTCAGTGGTTCTAAGGCTAATAGCCTGCCTAATTGTTTAGGTAGGCTATTAGCCTTAATCCAATTACTCGATTAATCGTCCGAATAATCGACAGAATACTCGATTACCAAAATACTCGATAGTTTCAGCCCTTTTCCAATTTATCAGGTGCAGGATAGAAGAATGTATCAAAGGACAAAGGAATGTCTGCAATATCCACGACAGAGTTGGGAACATTCCTTATGTTCTTTTTACAAAATGCAGCCACCAAGTACCTGTACTCCTGCTGGTTCCTGGTCAGACCGGCGCTGTGCTCTGAGTGGACGGTGGAGCAGGTCACCTCCAGATCCTCCAGGCCCCTGTGTGTGTGTGTGGGGGGGGGGGGGGGGGAGCATTGGAAAACAAATAGGAAGGATACATCCATAAAACACATGATTGGGGGTTTATGCTTTTAGAATAAAGGTTCAGGTGAATGCAGAAAAGATTTTAAAATTAAATAAATAAATAACAGAGTGCACTGCTTACGTTAATACTTCAAAGTTCTGTCCCTCGTCGGTCCAGTAGTACTTTGTGCTGTGGAGGGTAAAATAGCGAATCTGAGGGAAGAAAAGTGCAAGGCCATGTTATTAGAAACTCTCTCCAAAAAGCTGTGTTTTTTCAGAGCGGATTAAGGTGTGTGACTATTAGTGTGTTTGACTGTGTGTGTGTGTGTATTAGAGAGAGATACAGACAGACTATGTAGTCCTGTCAACGTGACTGTGCTTGTTCACTATGTGTGTACGTACTCATGTTATTTCCTATGTATATGTGTCTACGTCCCCCCAGTTACCTGAGTGGGCTGGTGCTCTGCGTATTTCCTGATGAACTCCTGAGCGGGGCTGTCTGAGGGATGCGGGGTGTGTCCATTGGCTACAGGGGGGGTGGTCTGGGACTCCAGGTTGTCGAAGGGGTTCCTCCCCGGGGCCAACATCACACGAACCTTCGCCAGGAACCAGCGCTTAAACTCGTCCTGACACACGACAGAATAGTGGATGAGCAACACCCATGACGGTAGAAAGCCTAAATATACTGCAGGTGTGTGTGTGTAAACACCTGTGCATGTGTGTGCGTGCGTGCGCGCTTGAATCAGCAGTGCGGCCGGCGGAGGACGTACAGTGGATTGGAGCAGCACCACCTCAGCCTCTCTGACGGTGGTCCGGGTGCAGGTGGCCTTCACACACCACTCAGGCATCCAGTAGAGCAGCAGCAGCAGGAAGCCCCCCGTACAAAGCACCCCTAGGCCCACCAGGCCCATACGCCAACGACACAGCCTGTACCCCTGGAGCTCCTGCAGGGGGAAGAACAGGTGAGGTGAGAGGGGAGGAGGGAGAAGGGTGAGTTATGACTGCCCCCTTTCATCTCTTCAGCTTTCGGAGGTAAAGTTTCATTTGAAGGGGATTCAATTTTAATCCAACCTAAAATTACATTTTAATTTGAATGCAATTTGAAAGCTATTTACTCAGAGAGAGAGAGAGAGAGAGAGAGAGAGAGAGAGAGAAACACACAGAGAGAAGAGAGTGTGTGTGTGAAAGTGCAGAGTGTGTCAGAGATGTAACAGCATAAAGGAACACACCATTTCATCCTCCAGCCCCTTGTTCACAACCTTCAGGTCTTCTTTCTCCATCATGTAGACGAGTCACCAAGCCCACAGAGCACCGCTGATTCACTGAAACAAGAGAGGAACCACATCAGGGCACCAGAACACCTCATTCCCAGGGTATGACAGCCTACTACATTCCAATACCAGTCTCCCTCAGTACCACATATCAATAAACTAACAAGTTTAGCCCACATGACTTTTACACACTTTTACACACCAGTACACAAGGACACCCCTGTGGTACCCTGCTAGTACATGACTCTAGAACACTGGGCCACGAGCAACACTGATGAACTCAACCAGCACTGCTGTCTTGGAAAAACAGAAAAATGGTTCAAACAAGGATTGAACAAAGCATCTGCTAATGTATACCATCCACTCTCACTAGGTCAGGATAAGACACTTTCAAAGCAGACACATGAGAGTGTTCCTGCAGGCAGAGACAGCTGGTTGACCTGAGAGCACCTGAGACCAGAGCAGTGTGTGACTCATGAAGCTGTTCAGAACACACACACCCACAGAGACCATCTCCTGTCCTAACAGCTGGGCGGGTCTGAAGGACAGCTGAGGAGGAGAGAGACAGGACACCAGGGGATTGGATAACATACATCTGATGAGTCAGAGACAGGTGTGTGTCTGTGTGTGTGTGTGTGTGTGTGTGTGTGTGTGACTGAGGACTCATTCTGCAGTAATCTTGAGGAAGGCGCTGAGAGTGTCAGGGTGAAAGGTTGACTTAACAGACACTTGGAATCATCAATCATCAACAACTCCCAAAGTCACATCAATCCATCAACTCTCTAGTATGCATTTCAAAAGAAGAAACATCCTCAGGCGTTAATAGATGATGATTCCCATCGCAAACCTTGAGAGTGAACATTAACACAGGCCTACCTATCTCAATGTTCCTGCAAATGAATAACCCAACACTGCTTGGTAATCAATGATCAACACTGCCCCTCGCCTCAGCACTATAAACAATGGAGTCAACGTTGAGTGGCAATGCAAATCCATATTCTTCTCGACCTCCAGACTAGACCTCACAATCAAGTCTACAGAGCCTGGCATTGCGAGACTAGCTTCATATCAGATGGAAATACAACCAAATATTCCATGCCATGGAATGTTTTATCTCACTTCCTGACAACATATCAGGGGGTGGACCCCAAAGTCAGGGACCAGGAAGTCCCTCCAGCAGGTCTGCAATTCTAGCCAGGCTTCGCAATGATCTGGCCACATTCCATGATGCCCACCATGATGGTAAAACGAAGCACAAGGGCAGCTGTATGCCTTTACGTGAGCGGCACTGTACCATGGGCAGTTATGAAAATAATAATAAGAGGCCTGTTTGACCCAGTGGGAGGTCTATCCTCTCTTTGTATTGGCCTGTGTGCTGTTTGGGTGTTGCTGAAATTCCAGATGAGGGGGAGATTTAGCTAGGCACACTGCTGCGAGCTGGGAGAGGAAACGGGCTAGCCTGTGCATGTCTGCGATTAGCTAGACCGACCGAACGACCAACCGCACGCACGCACACGCACACAAACACAAAATAACAGGGGTTCACCATAGCTCAGCAGGTGTCCGATGTCATGCTGGAGAGTCCCGATGATGAGTTAATGTACATCTGTACAGAAGGGCTGGCATGCATACACACACACACACACACACACACACACACACACACACACACACACACACACACACACACACACACACACACACACACACACACACACACACACACACACACAAAGACATCTCTCACTCAAATGCTTTTACAGGATTAGGCTTGTCATTGGAGTTCATAAAAGAAGGCCTTTTAGTCATTATAAATATCATACCTCCCAGGCTCTCTATTAGCTTCGCCTGCTGTACACAACCCCAAACATAAAAAGTTGCACTTCAATTCAACAACAATATGTACACTTCAGTTTAGAAATAAAACCGAAACATTCCTAACCCTGTGCCGTCCGCATAAAGACACACAAACACACACACACACGCACACACACGCACACACACCTGGCTTTTCTCAAGGCCCGGCCAGAGGGAAAAAAAAGATGCGAGATGGAGGCAGGCCGGTGGCGAGTCAGAGGGGCTTTTGGCAGGACACGCTGCCGTATCAACAATGGAGCGACACGACGAAAGCAAGAGGGACAAAGGGGGTAGAGAGACAGAGATGGCGAGGGAGAGAGAGAGAGAGAACAGGAGGGGGGGCTCAGCGGGGACCAACCTGACCCTGGCTGTCTGGACCGGCGCTAGGGCGTTGGGTTGGGGCGTTGGGCCGCGCTCCCCTGCCCTGTGCCACTGGCCCTGATCTTATCTGCCCGCTGCACTCTGGCTCTTTCTTTCCCTGGCACACAGCGGGATATTTTGCTTGGGACCAAGCCCTTCCTACTATTTTACAGCAGGAGCCCCGGCGCTGGACAGGCCACCCTCTGGTGTGTGGTCAGTCAGTGTATCAAAAGATAAACAACAAGGCAGAGGTTGCTAGTGGTATCATGAGTTTTGTCCTCAAATACACTGCACCTTTATCAGCCTGTTACACTGGAACTATCCATTCCAACTTTTATTATCCAACCGTCTGTACCTTATAAGGCCTCTTGCGTTGCATCAGAACAGGGCCACAGGTTACAGGGAAAGCCTGGCTACTGACCAGCCCAACATGTTCCTCTGCCTGTGGTTAAAACATCAATCGCTCACCTTTTAACTCAGCTTGAAAGAGAACAAGACAGTTATGTGCCTTTGGCAAGTCAGTTAAAGTATAACTTCAGAGTAAGTTGGTGTAAGTAGGGGGCTGTGCAAACGAAAAGACTCCGTAAACAATTTGTCAGATTAGGATAGATTATCTTCAATCTTCTTCCAGTTGACATGGTTCCAATCTTTCTCTTTCATTCAGGCCTGATATTTAACACAATAAATGGCATAGAATATGGTAACCTAAACATGAGCTCCAAAACATAGACTTTGGGATGAACTACTCCTACAAACACAGCCTGGAGTGGTTGCAGTTAAGCCTGAACGGCAAGACAGATGGACAAAGAGTGTCTGAACGGCCTGACAGAGTACAGAAAGAGCTCTACACAAAACAGATCCAAGTGTTCTTACCTACAGAGCCCGGGCAGCAATGCCCCCAGGCGGTCCTCCTTCCCTCGGTAGCTCGCTCTCTCACGACACCAACCTGGACCCCTAGGAGACACCAAGAGAGAGCCATCATGAGACATCATTAGCTGAACCCTGTCTGAACACACCCACGGTGACCACAGGTCAACAGCCTAGCAAGACCAGCTGTTGGGAAAGGTTGAAAAGTTTGACTTGGAGAAGCCAATCAAAACTTTTTTTAACATGGAAACAGATGGGCTGAGAATGACTGTGTTGTGTGCTGAAAAATTATTTTACACAAATAACACAAGCTAAAACATTGAAGTTCGAACCCTCAGAGGACAGTTTAATGACAGAATTAGAATCACTTTGTTGCAGTCTAATATCCTGTCATATACCCATCTATCTGAATGCTAAAAGGTGGTCACTAGGCTGTAGGCTTCACATGGATGACGGGACCCTTGTTTACTGTAAAGTAGAGGACCCAACGGTAGGCCTCAGTCAGCATGACCTCAGGGATATTTATAGACTTCTCTACAGCCAGGCTAAACCTGCATTGTTGAGCTTTATTTGATTAGCCTAGCATTGTGTCTAGAACCCTGTTATGCAGAGAAAAAAATAATGAGGCCGCCCGGCATGAGCCTGCAGCTAAACCACAGAATGTGATTGAGAGAATCATACTGTACTGTAGCTTGTAATCATCTTACGAATGTACAAGGTGAAGCTTGACGGTAGGTTTAGAGCTGAGCAGATGTTTCCATATTGCATAAACATGCATCACTGTGTCAAAAGACCACAGGACACACAGACACATACACACACACACATCAACTGGAAAGTTCTAAACACATGAGTGAGTTCTCCTTAACAATACTTTTCTCCCAAAATGTGTCCCAGACAGTTTGGTCTAGACTTGAAATGAACACTGCTGGAGGGCAGATACACACAGCCCAAAGGTTGGGCAATCTCTTTGGAGTCAAGAGACTTTTTCTAGCAGTGGCAATTCAGCCACCCACACTCTCAACAGTCTGCATGCATTTCATAACAAAATAGAATGAATAGAAGGCACAATTTACGTAAAACCAAGCATTCAAAAACCAGTAACTCAGCAATTTGGATAGCTAAGAAAAGACAGACAGACGGTCCTCCTCTCTTTCCCCCAGAATGTTCATGGACACCGACAGAGAATAGCTAACAATAGGCCATGACCTAATGACGGCCGTCATAATTCATGGAAGCATTCAGAGGAAAGTGTTTTGTTGCAGTCGTGCTCTCGACTCAATATGCTTTCTTTATCACTTCCCCTCCTAATCATACTGGGTTATTGCGGGGCTTTGTTCCCGGCCGTAGTCATATTCAGCAGTATATCACCCCCGCCGCTGGCCTTGGGCTCCATCTATGGTCACCTGCCCTTCCTCTGCACTCGGGTCAGTTCTTGCTAGGACCCTGGCTGGACCCCAAGCCCCTGCTCTTGTTCTGTACAAACCCCCATCCTGTTAGATTTCAGCTAAGGCAAGTCCCTGCAACCGCTTGGAGAAAACCTGGTTGCAACCATATTTTGTACCTCTTTCAACTGCAAACTGTATGGAAAAGTGAAATTAAAGGATTCATATGAGTTCCGGCAAGTTTGTCTAGAGGCACAATAGAAACAGGTTCTATAACCTTACTTATGCAAACGCTAGTACTAGATAAATAAAAGGATGACCTTTTTATGAACGTGAGAGAGAGCAGCTCATTCCCAAACTCCTCAAACTGATCGTTAACCATGAATTACCCGGTCAAACTCACCTTAAGAGGCAAAAGGAGTCCTGTTAGCGATAGTCCAGCAGTGCATTAGTCATTTAGCTCTTAATCTTAGAGGCTTTTATACCCAGGTGGCTGTTTCTAGATGAGTACCTCCAGTAGTCCAAATGTGAGACCAGTACAAGCTTTATATATCCGGACAGAAACACAAAAGGAGATCCGCTGACGTTACAGATGGCATTCGTCCATCCAGAAAAAAAGAAAAAGAAAATCTAAGAGGAGATCAGGGGGCAGAGTGGGAGGTAAAAGAGGGCTCTGAGATGATACCCTGCACAGAAGTGTGTAGGCTGACTCCTAGGGCCAGGAGCAAGAAAAGTCAATGGAGGAGAAGAGAGAGGGGAAAACAAAAAGTTGAGATCAAACAGCCGTGGAGCCCTAAGTCAAGCCACATGCTCTTGGATTAGCAGTGGCATGGTCCTACAGCCTGGGAAAAACTGCTGATAACACCCTCTGAGAGATTAAACCATATTTTTACATGAGAGCTGCTTAATTGCACTGAATAGCCCCCGGCAGGTGTACTGTAGATTAAGGCTGGCAAAGAGTACGCGACTATTATGATTGTTCGCAGTCCTGTAGCTCTGAACATATCCTCTCTCAACAATGAAAGTTATTGACAAAAAAGAAACAGTTCAAACAGATCTGATCTGTTGAGCGTGCACTGGATGTCATTAATAGTGCTGTTAAAACATGAACGGCAAAGATAAGCGTTACCAGTTGGAGGTTCTCATGCACAGATACAGTATCTCAATGTCCACATGCAACAGTTATAAAACTCGGCAAGGTAAGCAACGATGAATCACACTGGCCAAGGTGAGTGCACATGTGCACATGCCTCAGGACATTGTCTCACGTTGTCATATCACCTCACCTCAGTGTTCCTCCCTGGTTCTCGTTGTTATGTTAAATTTCACAGTTGCTTCTATTTTAATCGCTAGCACTTCATCACACTTCCAGTGATGGGGGGTGCTGGTTTGTCTTGGCCTTGTTGGAGGTAAACCGCGGGGCCAGGACCAAAGGCCTGTCTCTCTGCGCCGCAGCCCGGGAGCTATGAGGGCAAACAGAGCCGGGCTGCTGAAGGGACTTGCACCATGTCAGGATATTTCTCGCCACAACTCCAGATCAACATTGGCTGACCTTCTGTCACAGGCTGCTGTCTTTGAACTCACCTGTGAAAAGTCCCTGGGCATTGGCTCAAAGACCTAGAGGAGATTGGCGCCGCGCTTCTCAAGCTCCCCCTAACCACCTCCAAATCTCCAGTTTGGCCAGGACACCCTGTATGCAATTCAGCTCTCAAAAAAGAGAGGACAAGTCCAGGGGTCAACCGGTCAAACTCAATAACAGGTATCCTGAACCTTGAAGTCTCTCAAAACAGAGAAATGTTAGGTTACTTTCTACAAAGAGGGAAAAGACAATGTCTTGACTTCACACCTGAGGAATTTCAAAGGAATACAAGTCAATGTCACAGGCCTAAAATCAAGGGAAACATGACACAATAAGGCCTTGCACCAATATTTTCTTTACAAGGGGTAGAATGTAGGGAGTAGTCCTACATCCATGGGGAGACTGAGGCTAGGAGAGGAGACGAGTTTTAAACCAAAGCTGACACAGCCAGGCTAATCTCATTAACAAAGATTTAACTTCAAGATGCCCCTCATCACATAAAAAGAAATAATCACACTTTACATTAAGGTGATGCTAAGGGATCTTCGTGACTACGTCGGTATTTTGTAAACCTCCCGTTTTGGGCTTGAAATTGAGCTATAGCCTGATCACTTACTTGACATGGCCACAAATTGTCAACTACAATACATAACTTCCTAAAGCGATTTCCTCGTTTCTCAGATGAATGAGCCGCGGTAGAAAACATCCATTTGAAACTTTTTAGAAAGCTTTGCGTCCTTCCAGCAAAAATAAATACCAAACTGTATAGATAGCTAATTGCGTGAGACTTACATGCGGGAACCTGTTTTTGGCTCATATTAGTGGCTGAAATTCTACAAATATCCTGTTCGATCACTTTAAGTTACCCCAATACCTGTGTTATAATGTTGTTTACTAGAGTAATTAGAACACAGGTATCCCATAAACACAGGTATCCCATAGTGGCAACTTATATGTTAAATGCTACATACACCCACGTATTTTATTTCCAGAAAGTCTACACGATTCCCATTTGATCTTGTCAAAGTACTTTGTTGGGAACTCTGAGAAACATAACATCTGGGGAGTAGTCTACACAGTAGCCTGGATCTATGTCATAGAATGATTTTGCCATGGGAAGCCCTGATTGCTGGGGATTCCTAGATAAAGGCACATGGTCAGATTTATCCACTGATGACTAGTTGGTTGGGCAAGAGATGAGTCAGAGAGGAAAAAGGCCTACTTGAAGGACTTATGGTCTTATGATTAGTCAGGTCAAAGACTGAGCTGTAAAAGGCCACTATGGGTTCGTCAATTCAAACAGTGACTCATAGGACACAGTAAAAGGTTTCATATCATAATGCCTGATATAAAAGGGGAATGTCTCAATCAAAAGGAATTGCCTGTATGTACAACAAATAGCAGCCAGTGCATCTTCTATTTAGTCTTGATCAGTCTTACACATGACCAACCAGGTCAAATTCTCACTTAAAGCCACACAACAAACAATAAGTTAATCATCTCCAGAGGCATGACTGTGGAGACCGGAGATGACAGACAGATAGAAACTAAACCTGTGAGCTTGTCTTAATTAAATTCCATTGTGACAATATTTCTAAAACGATAAAGGTGACAACCTGTTGAGGCTTTCTCAATGAAGATAACAAGGCCATGAATGGGAAGATGCCAAGAGCAGATTGTCAAAGTCAGATACTTATTTTGGAGATTTATTAAGACTTATTAAGACTTCAGCTGTAATTTTTCATTAACTCATGATGACAGAACAAAGCAACCAAACGATGATTCTACCTTTCATGATGATCACACACCCGCCCACGCATTCTGTCCACCCCAAAAAAACAGCATCAAAACAAAGAAAGAAACAGGTAAGCTGTAGCCTATACTTTTGAAAATGAAATGAAACAAGTCAGGGCAGGTGTGCACTTGCTTCTATGCTACCTCATTTCAACTTTTCAAAACTATTTTTTTGTTCTTGTCTTAAAATAAGGCTAGACCATGTAGCCTACAGTGTCAATGGACTGAGAAAACACCGCAACACAAAGAAAAGCAAATAAACCAAAGGAAAAGGGTAGTTACAAATACTGAGAAAAAATATTTATGCAGTAACATATAGTTCTCCACTTCCTTCTTGGTTGTTCTATTCAACTGTTCATTGATTTTACATTGATCCTATCTACCAGAGAAACACCCACAAATGTCATGCACTAGGTTCATGGATAGTTTATTATCCAACCCTGAAGAGCATTTCAATGGACAACAAAAAAATCCTATACAGCTCGCTGAAGTCGCCTCTACAGGCTTGTGACATCTGTATCCCTGCAGATACAAATCTCAGATATACAAAATCCTGTAGAGGCGACTTTTGCTAATATACATTTGGCTTTTCCTTTACTTCCACTAAATTGTACCATGTGATTTCGCAAACAGGACCATCAAGATAAGATAACTACGCTAGACCAATTTAATTAGATAATAAAACTGTTGACTGATACGATGATATACTGTCAACCGTTTCAGATAATGTAGATTTACTAACCCCCAAAAAACCTTCCAAAGTATTTGATAATTTAGGCCTAGTTGTTTACCAAAACTAATTTAGGCCTAGACATCAACCCAAAAGATAAGCCAAAGGAGTATGCTATTCTCTGAATAACAGACACACAATGCCACTTAAAACTTCCAAACCACCTTCAGGGTGAAAAAGCAACAAACTTCAATAATAGTTGAACAAATTACAGCAAACTCATAATTTCTTATCCAACAAATAGGCCTATAGGATTCCCTTTTGTATCATGCACTTAAACACAAGTTAACCCTGCTGACAAGAGGAAAATACATGGGAAACCTTACACTAGATATTATGGCTATTATGATGATTTTGGGGTTAGCTAGGCTGTGAGAACTGAGTGAGAATGCTGGACATTGAGTAACAAACATACAAAGAGAAACATTGTTCTGACTGAAAATATGACCAGCATGGAATTTGAAAAAGTTTATTCATCACAGTCTGTACTATTAAGGATTTCTGGTTATGCCATTGCAGGCTACATAATAACAGCTGAGCTATCATTCCAGCTGCCATTGCAGATACTTGGCCAGCAGTTGTGCCTTTGCAATTGACATGTAGCCTATCTAACATAACACCTGAGAAGAAACCTGCTAAGACAGCCAGGACAACTGAACAATGTATATTCCTACATATGTCCCATACTCTCCTTCTACGGGTTAGTTGGTGCTTCAATAAATAGCAGGATAAAAAACAGTGCCTGTACAAGACCAAAACAAACGTTCACTTTAGAAATCACTGGTGACATGAAAAATGTACACAATTCTAGAGCGATTCTGTTTGACAAGTGGTGGCTGGCAGACAAATCGAATCTAGCTAGCGCCCAAGCGGCGAATGTGTCACTGTCACTGTCTGTGCCACCCGGTGTCAAAATGTAGTCAGCAATCACATGCAATGTTACTTTACTAAATGAACGGACTATAACTGTTACAGTTAGTCCGCTATAACTACAGCAAGAATAAGATGTGTGCTTTAGCAGCTAAATGAATTAGCTAGCAAGCTACATTTGCTGGCTTGATCAAGTTGATTTGGGGCAGACAATCAGAGCCTGTTATAGCGGGACAGCTAGCAACCTGGCTAACGTGAGATTCCAACCTGCCCACGTCTACCCATCTATGAGTTTTATCCAGATAAACATCAATACATGGACAGGAGGAATCATCATTCGTGATATAAATGCGAACGAAGGAAGACCAGGAGGGTAGCTAGCCAGCACACTCATGGCTGAGGAATGACACACTGGCTAGCTAGCTGACACACACTGGCTAGCTAGCTATCTTGGCTGGCCGGCTAACACATGGGGTGATGTGGACAATCAAATTAAATGAAGACACTTACCCAGAACCACCTGGACTCTTTGAAGATCACCTCCGAGTCATAATGTAACGAGATCAGCTGTTTTTTAAAAGGAAAATGCCGTTGAAGAGTGATAGCTATATTTTGATAATGTGGTCGCCACACACAAGGTAGGAGGGGGTAGTTATTCAATGTTGACAGCTCAGTGGAACAGCGAACGAGTCGTATGGTGAACTGCCTGGAACTGGCTCACATACCAAGAGGAAGTGAGGCAAAGGAGGATATGAGATCACAAAAAACCTACGCAAGGTCTAGGATCAATGAAAAAACCTGTTATCTTTGGATCAATCTACCCATTATTTGTCATTAAAGGTCCTCGCATAAGATGAAATAGCGCACATATGTCATATTTGCCTTAATAGGAAATGCCTCTGCCTTTATGAGAGCTTCAGTATTCATTCACCTCGTTGGAGTCATAACATTACAGTACCTGTTACACGACAATCAAGTTATTGTTATGTACGCGATCACTCCTTTACTACATACACAACATGTCATGAAATTGTATGTTCCAAGTATTTAGATACTAGATACTATCTATCTGAATATGTGTGCTTAGTGTCACATTGAGAACTAGGCTATGCATTTCTGAAAGTAATGTCATATCATCCATTGACATAACAACATATGCTATCATTGGTCAAATCATATCCATGCAAAACAAGGATATACAGTGTACTGGAGGGATGTAATAGTATGATATATGGCAATACATTGAATACACTCTGGGCCAGTTTTAGTTTATGGCCTGTCATGTTGATGTTGTGTGCTGTACTGTAGTATATATAATGTGTGGATGTATCTATATGTGATTATTGCTGCCTGTATTGACAATGCCCTTCTAATTGCCCCTAGGACCTAGGGGACTAATACAATTGTGCTGAATTTAATTGAGAATTCCTTTTAGAGCGGGCAATCAGTGACGTGTGCGGCAATCCTAAAGAAAAACAAGAAACCCCATTCACGACTGCTGCCTCAGATGTTCTAATCCTTGCTCCCAGTCAGTTGTGCAAACAGAATTCCACCTATTTATATGGACGAGACAGTTTGTTTTGATTTTCTCTAGTCTCAGAAGGGAAAAGAATAAACCTCGGAGCCTGGCCCCTCAGAACACTGAGGCTGGGTAATGCCAGGTCAGCATTCAGATGACATCAGAATACACACATCAGTGAACAAGGCAGTGTGGGCTTGACGAGCTGCAAGTACGCAAGTATGTGCTGGTTTCTGCCTAATTGGAGGCATCTATTTATGTGTTAGAGGCTAGAGCATACCAGATGTGGACTTTTTTCATGACAATTCATGATTTGTTTAATTGACTATATGAAAATAAATGATGAACGCCCACAGTCTATAGTCAGCCATTGCTTGGTTACTCCTCATTTCTTGACAGACTAACTTGTCTTCAGCAGATATGTCACCAAAGGAAATGTAATGGGCAGGAGAAGAATGTGCTTCGCGACTTTGCTCTAATCTATGTATTGTCCTATTATCAGAACTGAGGGAACTCCCTTCAATGCCAATCAGTTAAAACCAGTCTGTGACTTTGGCACCAGATGTTCTGCAAGTTGAACACATGGGGACCAGACAGAGCAGGAGCTAGCTACTGGAATGGGAGACAAAGGAGTCCCTTGACGTCTCGTCTGGCTCTTATCAGGTTTACTTGGGTCTTTTTGCAGTTCAGCCCTGATAACCAAGCCTGACTACCAAAATACAGGAAGTCACCCCTTGACCTTGCAAGGCGGCCGGGGAGCGATATTGTTTTATTAGAGGAGCTCTATGTGACATCCCTAATGGGTGTCTTTATTTAGTGCAGTCCATGCAAAAGCCAGTTTGGGTCTCATCCGTTCTATCAGCGGTGCAAACCCATTACAGGAAAACTGTCTGCGATGCCGCCCGAGTGTTGACAGCATCTCTAGTCAAACACATCGACAAAGAGAATCACAAGACAGAGACAAGCCCACACAGTGTGTCACAGTCTTTTAACCCAGTCATTCAATCTATCTTTCACTACAAAAAACCTGCTGGATCAATGTCCATGTTGGTTATGATTACAAAACAGTGACTTATATTACACTCAAAAAAAGCATGAGATGATATGAGATGAGGAATACTTTTATTACTTGGTAATATACATATATACCAACTGTAGATCTGACACAATATGATGCAAGAAAATATCTCCTGGTCATTTACCCATGCATGGAACGGGCATGCCACTGTCACACAATCTGCCAGTCAGAAACTCTCTTCTCTGCTACTCCAGAGATGCCACAGCTGCAGAGGCCCATGGGTTTGGGGCTTAATTTGGATTCTTTGGCCATTCCTGCAGGGGAAACTCATCCACTCTCTCCTGCTCTTTTTGAGTTTTGCTCCACTGTGCATGTGCCTCTTCAAAATCCCACTGGAGAGAAGAAAATGGTTCTGTTAATACGGTAATGATGCCATGATGCATACTTAACTGACACATTTCTCCCCAATAATACACAGTTTATTCATTAGGACCATTGTCTACATTACATTGAATACTTTAACCCCATTAGCACAAAGCATAACTGCTCTAAAATAGTTTACTGCAACCTATGGCACACTTGACAAGTGTCCTCAGCGTTGTTACTGGTTTGAGCGTTGTTCAGCCAATCACCTCATTTGTCCTCAGCGTCCAAAATGTCAAGGCAAGCCCCTGTCCGACAGGCATGACACAGAGACCGTAAACAGCTCCCAAAATAGCAGAGGCCAGTGCCCAATCCCCTATAGACTAGGCAACCATTTTGTCCGGCTTCCGAGGTAGACTGGCCCAGCCCTGGTCTTTAATCAAAGATCTTTAACAGCAGAACAATTGGGCCACAAGGCAAATCTCAAACAACTCAACCCCTCCGCCTCACCCTAACCCCGCTAGAACGAGCACTCAGCAGAAATTTGCCAGAAACACAATACAGAAATGAGCCAGAAACACAATACAGAAGAGAATTCCAAGCAGTCCTTCTGGTGGTTGCGGCTGTTTTTAAGACACAGAGCCAGATTTCACAGAGCTCTGTGGTGAGTTTATACAGGCAGCAAATTGCAAAAGGCCTTTCCTATTTCCTCATGGGATTCCAATGCAAAAGCAATTATGGTGATATGCAAAACAGCCCGAAACTATTTAATTAAACTTCATGGTTTATGCAAATGCTTCCAATATTGTTCGGTTGTACACCAAAATATCTTCCTTTATATCTATAGGACATTTGTTCTCCAAATTAGTCTCATCCAACAACTCTACAACTGGGTCCTTCATAAGCCAAGTGTGCAGTATTTATATGTATGTATGTATATTTATATGTATGTATGTGTATATATATATATATATATATAACATTTTATTTTTTATGATCCAGGATAGCACTTCCCAAAGACAAAGGGTCAGACGTGCTCCAGGCAGTTTATATTGCATGGTTTGTACTCTATAAGTGTGAGAAATTAAACATTACACAATGTGTGTAAACCGAACAACAGTTGGTTGTTGTTCTCCTTCTCCCTCCCCCCCCCCCCCCCCCCCCCATCATATTACTTAGTGACTAGAAGTGTAACAGAACCACCAAGTGTTTTATATCATAACCAATCTGCAGCCCATAAAGATGTTGATTGTCACTACTGACATTAAGGACGATGACAATTCAACCATGGCAACTATGGTACTTTCAGAACACTTCTTCGGGCCCTGCTGCTCTTTAGCACACTAAGCTGTGGGAGGTTCACATCATTTGCTTTTTCCTGTTTTGTGAATAGTATGAAGTTCCAATTGTTTTCTCTCACACCATTTGCCTTTGTTTCAGATTAAATGACATCCTCCAAGACTTGGCTTTCTGCACAGCCACTGAGAGCACAAGTATTCAATTGTTGTGACTGATTGAGGGACAAAGTCTGCATGCCTTGCTACAGGTCACTGAAAGACATCTCCCTCCCTCCTTGTAGACTATTTTCCTAAACATGAGGTAGACAGGTTGTCTGTAAATGCCGATGTACAAGAATAGTGGAAAAGTCCATAAAGCCAAAAAGGAGTTCAGAGTGGCATTCTAAGTATAAAGAAGTAAACTTGTACACTGGCAAAGAGAAGCTATCAGAAGAGCATAATGATCAAGGTCTTGGTTTTACAATCATTTCTTGACACTGTATTAGCCTATCTTCAGACAGTTGAAATGCACCAGCTCTCACCTCAAGCACCCAACATGCTCCATTCACCATTCTCTACACACCATCACCACCTAGTGGCACAATTTGGTTTAACAGGTCACACCCCTTCATTGTTTGGTGTCCCTCACAAACTCAAAAGGACCTGAACCATATCCCATTACAGTGATTTTCAAACTATAATATACAGTACCAGTCAAAAGTTTGGACACACCTTCTCATTCAATGGTTTTTCTTTACTTCTATTATTTTCTACATTGTAGATTAATATTGAAGACATCAAAACTATGAAGGAACACATATGAAATTATGTAGTAAACAAAAAAGTGTTAAACAAACCAGAATATGTTTTATATTTTAGATTCTTCAAAGTAGCCACCTTTTGCTTTGATGACAGCTTTGCACTCTCTTGGCAAGGTGTGTCCAAACTTTTGACTGGTACTGTATGTATAAAAAAGTAAGATCCATATAAAGGATGAGAGATATAGGCATATTGGTTAATAAAAGTGCTGACCTCCAGATCAGAGTTGAGGGATGAGGAGTCAGTGGAGGAATCTAAGAAGCAGGTCTCGTCCACTCTCACCACCCGTACTGTCCTCTTGAGGGGCTGGCTCTTCGACACCCCCTCCCTGGAGAGAGTTACCTCCTTCAGACACACCTGCTAAACACCCATATGGTCTCTGGGACAAATGTCATCAAATTTCAAGGAATATAGGACAGGTCTAACTGAGAAAAGCATCTTCTAATTCAGGGGGAGTGGATGGAAGACTTGAATTACACTTCAATCCCATGGAACATTGATTTACGGTGTGTCACTTGGTATACTTTACATGTAGATTTGTTATATTTGCTCACCTTTCTCACAGGCTGAATGTTGACATCCATGTAGTGTCCCATGTCAGTCATCTTGGTGAGGTTATTATTGTTTGAAGGAGCGTGGGGAGGAGCCCCGTCCAAGCCCAACTTATGAGGAAAATGAGACCAAGGCAAAACAGGAGAGAATGAGCAAATAAAGAGTATGAGGAAAAAAATAAAGAGTACTCAAGCAGGGCAATAAGAAAAAATGACAAATGAAAAAGCATAACATTTTTTAAGCCCATTTGTTCTACACAGGCATAACAGACTTCCAGGACAGTACTCAAATCCCCAAAGACCTACTGTGTGTTTCTTGTGGGTCTTCGTTCTGGGGCTGTTCTGAGAAGGGGGGGAGGAGTCCCCCAGGAGGCTCTCTGTGTCTGGAGTACGCCCTCCAGACTGCTGTCTGGTGCCCCTTCTGCACCAGGAGAGGACCACGATCTGATAGGCTAAGGTTAAGGTGGGGCCAATCACAGCTGCACTGGAGGCTGGATGGGAGGGTCAATTCAAATTGGCCATAGTCCATTCATGGAAATGTACTGATATTCTATGCACACTGTATGCTAAGGAGTGCTGTTCATAAGCTAAGGAAGGATACAACCAGGTCCAGAGCTGCAGAGCATGTTGACGTCAGTAGCCATGGCATGGCTCTCAGGACAAACTCATACTGGGTATCGTAGAGCAATATGGCAGAGGTGTAGAGGACACCAGCCAGGGAGCACAACATTGTAGAGGACACATGGACCGTTGAACCCATCTCCCCTCTGTGCTAAAATACAAGAGATTGAAGTGCTTAACGCATTGTTATGCAGGGTTGTGCTTTTTGAAATTACACATACACTACACTTAGTGGTGCTTTTGTGACAACATGGAACACATGGAAACTCAGGCATGAATGAGCATACGATATGGTGAGGTGTCACTCACTGCTCTAGAGAGGGCAGGGAACCTGGAGGTCCAGGCAATGACAAAAGACAGCAGGCCAAGCACGTAGCCCAGGACTTTAGTGTTGTCCTGCCCAAGGAGACAGAATATTTAGCTTTTAACCGGTTAAAAAAACACACACACACACACACACACACACACACACATACACACTTTACTGTACTTACTTGCAGGAGATAATTGAGAAGTATCCTTCCAGCGAAGGGCCTGTCTGCTGGCCAGAGGCCGGCTCTGGAGTTCAGGTAACTCCCTCCTCCCACCACAACCACCAACAGCAAAGACACGACAATGAGATTCTGCCTCCTTCGCTTCCGCATCATCCTCAGTCTCTTCTCTGAGGGAAGTGGAAAGGTGTGCAAGGTTTGAGGGTTTCATTCAAATTATGTCATGTCAGTTCAAGTTTATTGTGATAGTGTATTGTCATAACTGTTGCCCATTGCCGGTTAGGTTTGCACTCTATTGGTATCTAGAACTGCATCTGAGAGCTCTTGTTCAGACTCATTTGAATAGTGTTAGGCTTCATAGGTCATCTCACACAGCTCTGAGCTATTTTGCCTGTGTAAATACATTGAGATAGATAGTGTATCCTGTCATATGATTAAAGGTTTGAATGACAAGAAACAAAGAGAAAGTCATGCCATGGGTCTACAGCACTAAGAATTCTCTCTACACACAGAATTCAACCCCATTAGATGTATATCCATGGCATTTATAGTGTAAGCATTGTAATGCTCTTGAGGAAAGAGTGTGTGTTGAGTGGGATAGAAAGGAATCCTTGAAAAGTTGAAATGATCTCCTCTTACCTGTTCTGGAGTTCCAACACAAGCATATCGGGAAGAGGATGGAAATTAAATGAACAGCATCGACAGCAGCCATAAAACCACCCATTAAGACCTATAGAGCAATCAATGTGGAAGATGGAGATGTACAGTATGCAGCATAATTAAATAAAGGCCTTATGCATGTTTGTTTACAAGCTGGAGAGTGGAGACTGTACAGGTCAGATGTGCTCTCACCTGCAAAGCCAGCTGATTAGAGAGAATAGCCCCGACTGCATTGCACACATTTCCAAGAAAGCAGTAGAAGTAACCAGCCGCTTCGTCGCTTGAATTTCTGCCCCGCATTCTGCACCTCCGAAACGCTATAACGCTTGAACAAGTAGGATAAACGAAGGTTCAAAAATCACAAGTCATGCAAATGCATGCACTCATTATGCGAAATTGTCCACCTACTTACGAAAAGCATGACACGAGCAAAAGTAGCGCAGAAAAAAAACTTAGTCCGATGGGGATGCAAACTTTCTGTTTGTCTGAGAACCAATGGCGCCAGCAAGAATTCAAGTCAAAAAGGAGATTATCGACTTTGTTCTGCTCTTCTAAGTGAACGGTGTATTTTCCCATATTGCTACGATGGGTAAATTGCATCAGCTGTAGGAGCATATGTCGAATACTGTGCTGACCAGGTGGCACTACCTCTAGCTCGAATTTGTGCAGGTGTTCTTAACTCACCACTAGTATGAGAGGCGCGCGCATTGTGCCCTCGTGTAACACTTAACTGCACTCACAAATGGAGCGACGTGGATCAGAGCATATCAAATTACACCTATCCACATTTTACATGATTTCTAAGTTGATTATTTAACTTTATATTTGGCTACTGTAAATGTAATAGGTCCACTCTAATATAATAGCCTATAGGTGTGGTGAGCATTACAAGTGAAGAGGGAAATAATGATAAACCATGGCAAATAACGGTAAACGACCAAAGCGCAGATATTTACACAAATACACTCTGAAATATATCACCATTTATATAAGGAATGTGTTGTTGCCTTATTTCAAAGACATTCATCCACAACTGTACATAAACAGATTACAAGACAGTTCCCAGAGTTTAGGGACCCCAAGTAATTATTGTCTATTAAATACAGTAGAGTCTTGTATTTTTCCATTTAAAAAAAACACACAAAAAACAGAGATGCAGAACCTGTATTAAAATCTGAATGATCTCCTTACAAATGAATGTCCTCTGGATGATTCACTATCGTTGATCAGTTCTGTGAGATTGGTTGCACAACTCAAAAATGACCACATGATAATAAGATAAAATAGTGGAATGTACTGCACTGCTTGATGACCTTCAAGTCTGTATGGTACTTTTGAGACAATTCTATCAAAAGACAACCTATTCCAGATTCTCCATACTGCATAACGGAGGTTAATGAAGACCATCAAGGAACACAAAAGTACTAATTCCTGTAGAAATGCCCTTGGTGTTTAATACTCTGTTCCACTCCATATTATCAGTGATATCAAGCAGTTCATAGATGATCATCAGGCATCTAAGTGCCCAGTGAGCCTGCGCACTTTCTCCTTCTTGTTTCTGTTGCCGTGTTTCTTCCAGGGCTTGCTTCCAGGGGGCACGGAGCCCGGTTTCTCAGGGTTGCCTACAGGGCCATTCCCTGGCTTGTAACCCATGAAATGCTGGACCCCTTTGGTGAGCGCCCGCACATTATTCTGCAACAAAATAATAACATAACAACTGGGTCAATATCAGAATGTTCCTCTCTTAAGTGAAGGAGCTACAATCAGTTTCTATGATCATGACAGTAAATATCTATTTTCCACATTTGAGACAGCATAAATAATTATTTATTTGCTGTCCTATATTTCCTCAGAGATGCTTTACCTGATGAAAGAAGTTCTTGTCAACCATATTCTCAATCCTCCTGATTTTGTGCTGTTTGCCTGCTGTCTTATTGGGGTCCTCACCCTCTGTCTCACCATACAGGAACTTTCTATGCTGGGGCTGGAAGTCCTCAACATTATAGTTGGGAGGAGGGTGGCAATACAGGAGCTTCCCCTGGAAGTGGTCAAAAACAACATGTTAGAGTGGCTGAGGCTAACAGACAAGCTAGCTAGCACATTACTGCCCAGATTCCCAGGCTTGTATGTACAGCACAAAAATACATAGAGAAAATATATATGGTGAACCTACATTGACGTAATCCTTGAGGATGTAGCGTGCTGATCGTGACCCGTCGGGCTGGCCGTGTGTTGTCATGAAGCCCCTCATGTCTGAGAAAGAAGAGCAAATAACAGTGTCAGTGATTTGCTGTGACATCATTACTATCCTGAGTTACTCTGGTGTCATGGGTCAGATTTGAACATGAGACCCTCAATTGTCCTCAGGTTTTGGGCTGGCGTCAACTATGTCTGCCTGGTATCCTACTGTTCTACACTGTACAGTGCTGTAAGCGCATGGTCTTACATCCATAAGCCATTAGCAGCTCCTCATAGGTGGGTACACGGTCTGGGTCCTCATCCTCTCGTGGGCGGATGATGTTGATGCCATAGGTGCCCTCCAACACTTCACGAGGGATTGTCTGACACACGTAACCAGTCTGTTAAGGGCTCAACCACACTGAACACCAAATCAACTATCTGAAAACTAATTTACCTCAGCAACATCAAATAAATGATTGTGATCTTAATTTCTTTATATGTTTTTACAGATAAATGTAACACAATTACACAGTAAGGAAAAGAGATTAATAAATGATCAATTGTAAGAAAATAAGTGCTACTTTACAATATTATCCACTCATTGACAATGAGAAGGTATTAACCATAACAAAGGAAGTTGTCGAGCGCCATTTGATTCAACTGATGCAACACCAACTGGGCGTAGTGATTGCCCTGGGGCAGCAGGGTAGTGCAGAGGGGTGGTAAGTGAAGGATATGAGAGAGATAGCCGGCACGCAGTCCCTCATCTGGTCGATGGGCAGGATCCCACAACAGATCATCTCAGCTTTAGTGCACACAAAGGAGGGCATGACCAGGCCGGGGCAATCACACAGACACAGGCCTGGCTCCACAAACAGCGTCTGGAACACACACGCACCAAAGGTTAGCCCTCCTAATGCCCTACAAAATGAGCTTTTTTTCCTTCTTTTTTTTACCTGGTAGATCAGAGAGCAGTACTTTACCTGGAAGTGCTTGGTGTGCCCAGGTGTGGCTGAAACGGACACCTTTTTATTTCTCATAATGGTGTTGATGGTGGAACTTTTGCCGACATTAGGATAACCCACCTGTTGAGAGAACATCACTAAGAACTGTGTGCGATATCCCAAATAAATATCCATGAAACAAAAATGTGCCAATCATTCCACTTCCAAGAGCTGGTGTTGACAGCATGCATGTAGTGATCACCAGTGTGTGGGTCAGTGTGTAGCCTACTCACCAGTCCCACTGTGATCTGACCCTCTTTAAGCTTAGGCCCAGAGTGGGCTGACTTAAACACCGCCAGCAGCTCATCTTTCTGCAGCAAGCGACTTGAGTTGTGGAAGGTAGAACCCTGAGTCGAGTCTATACCCTCTTCTTCATCAGATGAGCTGCCGTCTGTGCCCTCCTCCTCTACACAGTCTTTAAACTGCTTCCCTCTCTGCTGCTCTTCCTCCATGCCGCTTTCCCCATCGTCCTCCTCCTCCTCATCATCTTCCACCTCCCCTTTTCCTCCTCCTCTTTGTATTGAAACATTGTTGTCTGGCATTCCCTCGTCTTCTGCATCACTCTGTTCGACCTGCTGTTCGTCCTCCTGGACCTCCTGTTCCATTGCCTGTGGGGACAGGATTGAGACATTGAGTAGTCAGTTCATTATTCCATGGAAATTAACTTTTCCGTGGAAATGCCTTCATTTTTATTTCTGATTTATTTGAGAGGCAAACACACTGTAAGGCAAACACTGTAAAGCAAACACGCTTTCCCTTAATAAAAACAGACTGACTCCTTACCTTCTCCTCAGCCTCCAACCTTTCGTTCTCTGCTAGGGCGGACCAGAACACAGCCCGCAGGCCCTCTTTCTGGAAGTGTCTGGCCCAGACCCGCCGCTGCTCCCGGGTCAGCAGGTCCGCTTTGTTCACCATTATCATGTTCACCTTGTCCTGGGACACCTCCTTCACATAGCACTCCTAAAAACACCAGGATCAATTAGTGTAGTGTAGTCGTACCCACCTGTTTCAAAAGATCCTCCATCGTCCCTGTGCCCAAGATCACCTCCCCAGCCTGCTTGAATGACTATAGACCCGTGGCTAACCCTAACCCTAACCCATGGGAGCTCCAACCCCCCCCTCCATGTCCTGTACACCAGGAGGTGTAGGTCCAGAGCCTGCAGGACAATGAAGGACCCTCACCACCCGAAAAATGGACTGTTCCAGCTGCTGTGGTCAGGTAAACGCCTTCGCTGTCATGCAGCAAGAACAGAGAGGCTTAGACTGAGTTTCTTCCCCCATGCCATCAGGATCATCAACGATGACCCCACCAGTGTCCCCCTCAAGTCACTCACACACTCACTGACATCATAACACATACGCACACACATAATTACCCATTGCAGACTCATCTTTCACTGTAATTAACTGATTAACTGTACTGTCAACCTGTCATTGCCATTGTATATAGCCATTCCATTGTGTACATTGCTTACACTGCTGTTTATATTCTATTTATTTTTAAACTTATTGTTGCACTACTCTGTGGCACTGTCACTTTTGCATTTCACTGTATACTTGCACGTGACAAATTAAGAATCTTGAATCTAGTGAAATTGGCCTACACGAGGGTTTACCATGCCATCAGTTCTGTAGGGCAGGTTGTCAATCACTCCTACTGTAGCCCCACATCCACAAAAACTGTCTTGCATTATTTTCAGATGATGAAAATATCAATAATGTTTGAGATATTTCAGCATTTTAGATGACAACCTTAGTGAAGGTCATCTGACTTACCAGGTCAGGGCAACGAAACAGCAAAGGGTTCCTGGCATCAACAATCTGAATAACCACATCACTGAGGAGGAAGAATTCAAAACATTACCACTGTCACACAAAGGAAAATGATTCACAAATCAACATCATTGATTTCAAACTGAGAAAATAGCAACTGACACTCAGATATGACCAGGCTCCGATTCCTACCTCCTCTCAATGACCCTCCAAAGCTGTCTCCAGAAATCCAAATTCCTCTCAAATGGGGTGAGAATTAATTTTTGTTCCTCTTCCAGCCTTTCAGACCAAAATAACAGACACACATTAGGTTGACACAGAGTACACACACTGTAGAAACATTATGTGCACTAAGCAGCACTAAGATTTGATTCAGTCAAAGGGTTGGGTTACATACAGCGCAAGCTCTCGTCTCCATTTTAGGAAGCTATCCCTCTCTGCTTGCTGAAGGACTTCTGAGCTGGTGTTCTCATCCCAGTGGGGCCTTTAATGTGGAGGCAAAAAAAAAACACAGCAATAGCACATCAATATCTATCACATTAACAAGCTATTGTCAATCAATTTCTCCATTTGTTTTGAAGATTGATATGGCAACATCAGCACAGCTCACTGCAAAGACCAAGACATGCAGGGATGGCGAGAAGGACAGCTTATCCGAAAGGAACTACTATGCTTACCGACGTGGAATTCTAAGGAGTTGCATATTCTCCTCCTGTAGCTTCTTCAGCATTGTGGTCTCCTCTGTTGTGAGTAAGCCTGCACGAGCTGCCACTGGCACGAATTTGATGTTGAGCTTTTCTGAGAAAACATATTCTGTCAGTTAACAATCTAACTCGAGGCAAGCTGGTAGATGATGTGTCCTTCTATCTTGCATGCGGAGGAATATCTACCTGCAATAAACTCTGTCCCTGCCATCTCCGCAGTGGCAAGGAAGTCATCCATGGAGCTCTGTTCGGTGACTGACTGCAGGTTGAGGCGACCCCAATCGTAGCCATCGTTCAGTTCACTAGTGTGGAGCTGGAAATGAAATGAAATGAACCATCAATACATGTTATATCTGAGTGCCAGAAATCAATCAAATAAGTAAACATGTTAAGTTAACGAAGTTTTAAAAAACACGCTGTTATATTTATTAACCAGGCTAGTTGGTGTCACTCTGGTCCTGTACACTTCGCTGCTAGCTAGATAGCTGATTTTAGATATTGCCATAATCCATACCCAAGAATCGCCCCTCTTCTTCCCTCGACCTGCGTTGAGTCTCTCCTTTATCAGCGCTCTTCCCAGCCCATCAGACTTCTTCTTACTCATTTCTGGTGTGAGTTTAAGCTTGTCAGTTTCCAAAAAGCACGTGTTGTGAATTTAAAAGGATAACAAGTTAAACAGCACAGTTGCTGTGCCCCACCGCCATGCGTGAAAGTTGTTGTCGCTAGAGAACCGGAAGTGAAGCGGAACATACCAGTTTTTCTATCAAAAAAGAAGCTTAGTCGTTTACAATAGTTATTCTTTATTTGAACATTATTATACGATTTTTTTTGGCTGTTATTTAATCTTTTTTATATTTATCACTGTTAGAATAGCGTATAATTATAATCTGCTCAGTAATGTTTTTGGTACGCTCCTAAAGCTGTGTGCAACATTGAAATATGCATTCAATGAAATATAAGCCACCAAAGAAGAGTTCCCCTATGCTCGTGGGGTGCGGACACGTTATGCAGCCACATTATTGCTATTGCCGACAGATGGCAGCATGAAACAATTGTTCAGGATAATAGGATATCAACAGCAAACCGGTTTTACTTTATTATTGTAAATCTGACAAAGTAAACATATATGGTATGCCTAATTATTATTAATTTTACTTGCATTGTTAGAGATTTCTATTTTTCAGTGTGTTTGTGTGTTTCTGTTTTTTCTTTCCTGAATTGATATAAGACAAAATGGAAGAATTGAAGAATTGAATACTAAAGCTTCAATTTACAGATCAGATAGAAAGACAATCTATTTTTAGGCTATATTATTATTTCCTATGTTCAATCCTGTCAAATGCACGCTGAGAAAAATTGCGTCCTCCAGGGAGAGGTATTTGGCTTTGGTCTATTCCATCCCTCCCTCTTCGTTCCCCCTCAGACACACCCAAATGGTTCGACCCGGTATATATCCACTGTAGACGACCCTTTTCTCAGCAGACTCAACATCGCTGCTTCACATACGGTTAAATTAGACTGCGCAGTTGCGGTTATGGAGAGCGGCACTTCAGAGGATGAACAAATTAAGTACAGGGTAACCTCGCCATTTGTTATTGTGGACTAGCTTATTTATGACAAACGATAGTACAAAGATCAGAGTAAGGTGCAATAATTCTAGTTGTACATTGTATTGGTCTGCTCAGGACACGACCATATAATGCTGCCTTGGAAGAAGAATAAGTTCGACCTGATAGAGGAAGATAAACAGTCGAAGCAAAAGGGTTATGCCGTGAGTTTGAACTACTCTGCGCTGACCTCCTTCGCCAAGTCTTGCCCGGAGAGCGCTCTGAACAGGGTCGGAAGTATGTTCAAGTCCAAAAGGAAAAAGGTCAAAATTACCAGCGAGGACCCTACGTACACGGTCCTCTATCTAGGTAACGCCACCACTATCCAGTCAAAAGGAGAAGGGTGTACGGACGTGGCCGTGAGCAAGATTTGGGGCAAAAGTGAAATGGGCAAGAATGGGACCAAGATGAAACTGACCATCAGCTCGCAAGGCATCCGGATGGTGCATGTGGACGATAAGGCGAGGAGACCGGGACACTTGTATTTACTGCACCGGATAACCTACTGCGTTGCCGACCCAAGACTACCCAAAATTTTCGCTTGGATATACAGACATGAGATGAAACACAAGGCGGTGATGCTGCGGTGTCACGCAGTGCTTGTGTCCAAGCCGGAGAAGGCGAAGGCCATGGCACTGCTTTTGTATCAGACCTCGGCGACAGCTCTTGCTGAATTCAAAAGACTAAAACGAAGAGACGATGCCAGACATCAGCAGCAACAGCTTATAGGGGAACAAACGATCCCCCTTGTCCCTCTAAGGAAGCTTCTAAACGGACAGTGTTATTACAAACCCCCGGTTGAGCGCAGCAGGAGCGCGCCGAAATTGGGCTCCATCACAGAGGACTTGGTTGGGGAGGAGGAGGAGGAAAAAGCAATGCACTTTGAGTGTGAGGACATTCTTGATACGGACGACGATTGTGTGGGCAACGGTAAACAGGAGCTGTCCCAGATTATCAATGACCTTGGAGAGATGAGCATAGGAAATGACGTGCAAACGCTAAAAGCAGACCTTAGAGTTACCCGATTACTCTCTGGAGAGAGTACGGGCAGCGAGTCCTCAATAGAAAGTAACCAGGAGCCTATCTCTATCTCGAACGGATTCGAGGAGGGGAAGATGCAGGAAATTGGTTGAATAAGTCAATGCATTTTCCTGCATGAGAACAATTTCTTTATGTTTTTGTTGTGCTGTCAATTTTAAGGAGAGTGTATGCCTGTAGTATTGTGCCTCCTCACCGACTTGAAAGGATACAGTAAAGACGTTTGTTACAACGATTCTGGACGAAACCCGCACAAAGACACACCATTTATTAATGATATTTTGGGGGGACATGATCACAGGGGCAAGGTATGCATGCCCATTCTGGAGATAACAGAACCCGTTAATGCGCTTTGCGCATCAGAACAATGATGCAGGCTATAGCTCGCTAATTCCCACTCTTTAATTTAAGAGATTTGTTTTAGAGCTTGTTTAACCAACTTATTTCCCTTGTGGAAATGCCACTTTTCTTAAACAATATTGTCCAGAATATGTAACATTCCGTTTTGAAAGCATTATTGGCTCAATGGGTTAAATTAGAAGTCCTTCACTCTCCTTTCAGGACGCTTTCCAATTCTTTTTTTTGCACTGTTGTGGAATTCAGTCGAGTATTACATTGAATATTATGTACATAATATCGTCTCCTCTATGTTCTCATAAACATAAATGTCATATCTTTGCTGTGCAAAAGAAAAAAATACCCTAATGTATTAAAATGTACATAGTAAATGCATTACGTGTATACAAATATTCGTTATTTTTTAAAGAAGAAGATGTGGTTTGTTTCTGTGAACCTCGAAAAATTACCAATAAAAACAAACGAAAATCATAAACAGGCATGATATACTGTTACTAGTTTATACACACATGTCATGTGAAGTGGTCCAGCCCTTGGAAAATATGTTCCACTCAGTGCATCCAAGGAAGTGATTTGATGGGGTTTCAACCTCAGAATTCTCCTCCAATATCAGGTCAAATCCTAACTGATGATTATTTCTATGCACACTGCGAATTGGAAAGAGACATGTAGACTATGAGCAAAGCATATTCTAAGTTAAGTTAATGTGTGTGTGCACTAGTGTTGCTGTCTAATGTACAAGACATGAAATGTCTTCTTCTTAGGATACAGTTAATTGGGAGAAAATCATGCTGTTTGCATTTGGCATTAAGGAGAAATATCTTAAGATCACATGGGATACAGCAGGCCTACTAGCTTCTCAACAGAGGAAATGGGAATCTAATGAATTAGGCCTATGCCTTGTTCAAGTTCGTATCAGCCTACAGTGGTTTCAGATATACAGCCTTTATACGACATGCTGTCACAGAAGTGGAACATTACTCTTTCTCATTAATTCTCAACATAATTCTTACTCATTAGTTTTTGGTCACACTATTTTGATAGGGCTTTACATATTTGGTAGAATTATTTTTCCAAATCACACTGCAACCAACACCTGTAAACTATTGTGTTCTGTCTCCTGGGCTGTTTATGATAGCCTGGCCTGCACAGCATCAATCCAAATGGGTTTTGTAGGAATTGTGTTGCAGCCAATCACACAACCTTAAGGGCACCAAGCCAATCAAAGGGCATCTGGATGCACCACAACATGTGGAGGATAGGGGATGGGATTATGTTTTGTGATTTTGTTAGCTAGTTAAATAAAATAAGTGAGATCATGAGGACCTTTTTATAGTTTGTTAACTTGCATTATTATTCAATAAGGATGTAATAAGGTATACACCATGAATCAATCTTTCATTGAATCTCATCATCACATAGTTTAAATGCCAGCGTGTCAGGGTTGATATCTGCAGTCTACAGTAGTCTTGTGTTGTCTAACAGAATGAGGTCCAAGGCTAAATTACACATGTGACTAATGATCACGGCTGCTGCTACAGTATCAGCATTCACAGCCAGACATCCACCGCACTGCCACTTTTACAGCTTCTCTATAAGTAGAAGGACTGTAACTGCTACTTCCCCCCACACGTGCCCAAACCTGCATAGCAACCAGGCCCACACAAATGCCACTCCTGTCATATGGTAAGAGGTATTAATAACAGTGTGCCACCCAGGCTATAGCATCACTGCTCTTTCAGAGCTGTCACGCTACCAGGCATGTTGTGTTTTCTAAATCATATTTCATCATGAGGAGCTGAGAAGAGTCCCTACTCCTGCCGTGGCTGTCTGGGAGTAGTGTATTGATGTTGCCATTAGTATTCTAGTCAGGGGCTGTGCAGTTTGCTACAGCCCAGCATTGGTCTCAGTCTGTCTGCCAGTGCTTTATCCCAGAGCCCCCTATTGCATGCAGAGATGCTGCTTCAGAGACTGTCGCTAGGCTAGCTAAAGCCGCTGCACGTCAGTAATAGGGACTGAATTAGAGATGAGGGGAGAAAGGTGAGCTTGTTCCCTGTTTAGTGCCTAGAAAACGTGGATGTGTTTTGTAATAAAAAAAAACACAGCCTTTTGCACCAACCTCAGCATCAAATCTCCACAACATGTCCAAGTCTCTATCAATAGCATGGACGACTTCCAACGTGGCTGTAGGAACAGACAACCAATGGTTTCGGCCAATGATTGCATAGACAAGGTTCTATAAAAAGCTTCTCTTCATTATGCATTGATGCCGTGGCGCTCACAATGACACTGTAACACAAAACTCAAAACCAACGCTCTGTTGCTCTGCTTTCTTTCAGTTTTAGTGGATGGAAACCTTACCGTAGAATGGAAATAGAAACAGTGTGCATGAACCTGAACCCACACAGTTCCCCCTCACAAGGTGGTGCCCCATCTGCATCAGCTGCAGCCTCCTGTGCAATTATACCACAGACAGTATTACATCATCAAACCATGCCCCACTACAAAGAAACCAAAAGGATGTGCTATTAGTGGACTAACTGCAAACTAGAGCTATAAACCACGTATAAACACATAGAAACAGTCCAGAAGACTACTATTTAACGATGATTCATTATCACTAGTTTCACCCTCTTGCAGCCATGACCTATATTTTCCCAGAATGCTAACACAGGCCATTTGAAAGCTGTATTACAGGCCATATCAAGATCTTGGTGTGTGTGCGTGCGTGCATGCGTGCGTGTGTGTCTGTGTGTGTGATGAATCTCTTGATACAGCACACTGTATGTTGACACTGAGTGCATGTAAACATGTGTTCAAATGACCTGGGGAGAGAGTCGACATTATTGTCTCTCCTACTGAAGGCTTTTTGATATTCACACGTCATGTGCTATTTCTCCTTGAACAAACAGGTTTGCTTAACCTACTCACTGTATGGTATGACTCAACAGGAGATAAATAGCACTCATGCTGCAACAGAAAACATGTCAACCTGTTAGGGCTTATGTAGAACATTAGCATCTACTCTTAACACTACTCTTAACACTACTCTCTACTCTTCCCAAACCATTTACATTTGATGCATTATATCCTCTTGCAGTGATTGAAGTTACCTTTTAGCTCCTCTTTTGTTTAAAATGAGTTTTCCTCATTTGGATTTCAAACATTATGATGAATGCAGTTTGCGTTTGAAAAACAATTTCGTAAAGCTCTTTAAAAGACCTCAATGGACACAACCATTGAAGAAGAATCACAAAAGTTACTAATTATCTACTTGCAGAACCCTGCTCTAGGCCATAACAGTGCTGGATTTGCACCAGAAGTAGAGAGCTTGTTTTCAACCATGGAAGTCAATAATGCATGGAGGTGCTTGGAACAGTACAGCCTTTTAGGTTAGGGTCTGGTTACATCAACAGCAACCAGACACAACACTGGCCTGGATCACAATTAGGAGGGCATTGACCCTCTGTTTGATAGCAACACCCAACGACAACTAGAGGCAAGGTGGCGAAAACAACACACAAGCACACAAATAGTAGCACAAATGAATGTGTTTTAGCATGCTCCATAAAAACAAATGCAAGTAGATGCTCAAACATCCCACAATAGCAAGCAGTGCCAGAGGCAGAAATAACTTTCTAGTTATGACCCAGAAACATGGTCTCTGATTTAGAATGTGGAGGTGTATAATCAATCCACGGTTCAATTCCAGTAATCACTATTTTATCCTGTTTGGAGTTTCTCCTTCGGCTCAGCCAAAAGCTACTATTAGCACATTTAAAAGAACAGAATGTCGAGCTACAGTAGGTTGAAATATAGGTTAGATTTGTTTGCACTGACTCAAGTGTTTTCCATATGCCTGTGACAGCTTTCTCTGGCATATAACATCTGGGCCCATAGCAGGTGACATGGCAGGTGTCAAAGACAAGACAAAGGCAATCTAATCTGACACTCCCTGTGACATTCCCAGGCTGTTTTAGTGAAGATAAGCTCTGGAAAACGTCACCATGGACTATGTCTGTGTGTGTGTGTGTGTGTGTGTGTGTGTGTGTGTGTGTGTGTGTGTGTGTGTGTGTGTGTGTGTGTGCGTGTGTACGAGAAAGGCTCTGTGGTGCCACTCATTAGTTTGGTTTTACAGCTGTCCTCTAGGAGTGTGTGTGTTTGTGTGTGTCTGTGTGTGTGTGTGCGTGTGTGCATGCGTGTGTGTGTGTGTGTATATATGTGACTATTCGTGATGCACAGTACAGTCATTTTGATGTCAGCAGATTTAAAGAAATCTCTCCAAGTGCTGAAGGCTTAAAAAACAAAACTTTGTTTTTGCTATTTTGGTTGAGATAGAGAACAGACACATCAGTGTTTCAACCTAGGTGACAGACAAGTTTAATAAACGAAGTTCATGTAAAATATCAACATACAATTACCAAATGAAAGATGCAAGAAGTCAGTGATTTTAGCAACATCAATATGTACCTAAATTAGTTATGTAGTATATTACATCTTGAAAAAACATAGCTTACACAATCACAATACTATTTGTTCACCATTGCTCTCAGACATAATTCTCTCTCAGATACAATTCTCCCTAGTTTGGAGAAGGCCAAGTTTATCCCTACGTGTTATTCCTTTGAATCAGAGACTCAGAGAGATTTTCACAGAGAGGCACATCTTGTCCTGTCCCCATAATGGCCACCTTGTAATGAGCCGTTTCTGTCTCTATCTTGTTTTCCCTGGGCAACTGTGAAACAGTAGAGCCATTGAGCCGCCGACTGCTCTTGTTTTCCAGTGTTTCTGACACAAAAGGTTTCCCCCTAGAGAGCCATAGATTTCACCGGTTATTTCTGGCCTTCCGTTTGCAGGGAGGAAATGGAATAATAACGGGAGAACAGGGAAAATCACGGGACAGATTGACAGACTGATAGATGGCCTGTCTGTATGGCATGGGAGATTCCATCAAAAAGGAATCCGTCAACGAGGTCTTTCATTTTTGTAATAAGATACTTATCAGCTCATTTTGTGATTATGTGGGGATATAGGGGCGTATAAATCTCCCCAAAATGCTACCTGTTCATTCATGTGTAAATAGTGGACCCAGTGAGAGTTGAACAATTCATACAGTATCTTATCGTATTACAGTACTTACCAGAGACTCTAGATGATATCTTTCAAATGATTAGAATACTGCCTGAGATGAAGTTCCTGCAGTCTATTTCCCCTGTTCCTGGTATGGACAGGAACCAGATGCAGCGATTAACACCTCAGTTTCTCAGCCCTCCCAGAGGGGTTGAGTGTTAGCTTCATCATCTGAGGAGAGGCGTCGTGGTGCTACTGGGGTCTCAAGATGGCAGACAGTGAAATAGTGTCAACGTGGGACGAATACAAACACCTCCTCAGCTGGAGATGCAGGGTCTGCTACTGATACAAAGACTCAAAACAAGTTTAATTAGAGTTATTCTCCTTCTACCTTTTTGAACAGTCATACCTATGATGCAAGTAAACAGAGATTCCTTTTATTTTGGGAATGCAAACAGGAACAAGGGTCTTTCAAAACTCTCCAACTCTGTATATTATGGAATAAATGGAAAAAAATATCAGGACATTTATGAATCTATATGGACTACATTAAGAAACCACACTTAAACTAAGGACCTTGCCATACAGTTCACAAGTGTGCTCTCCAGACTGCTCTTTCTTGCATAGAGCTACACAGTACACTCTTGTTTCTCTTTTGGATGTTTTCTCTCATTTCTCTCCTTCCAGGTTAAGGTGAGATGATTGTTAGGTCGACAGAGGACTGCCAAACACTGCATGAGGCTGTCTTTGCCAACACAGAAATTCCCAACCCTGACACTGGCACCAGGAGGATGGAGGAGAGCAATGTGGAGGATGGAAGGAAGCCAGGACGATGATGTAACAGATGCTACTGGAAGAGCGGTACGCCACACACCACGGCAAAGATGTATGGGAAAGGATGTATGGTACAAGAAAGGAAACCTCGGCCGTTCTTAAAGCAGAGATAGGGGAACCCTACATATTGACCAGGCCAACAATGCTCCCAACAGTAGCTAGGATGAAGTCTGCTTTCGAGCCCTGTCAGTCCCTCTTCTCTACTGGTCCCTCTTCTCTATCCTGTCTTTCCTCCTCTGTCATAGCCATATCCTCCTCAGTCCCTCTGCACTTTATTCTAGGTCCCCTTATTACATCTACATCTACGGTACTCCCGTGGGTTCACAATGAATCCGTGGGTTCACCCTCATCACTCTCAACTGCTTACAACTTCCGACAGCACTTTTTCCATCCCGCACCCCCAGAATCTCAATCCACAGATGAGATTCTGGGATCCGAGATCACTCTCAGCCAAATGGTAATGTTGTTTTTGAATAATTGTTATAAGCCCCCTAGACTCACTCTTTAAGTGATCATAGTGATCATCATGGAGACATCATGTAGTCTTATAACAAACTACAATTCCCTTGTCCCACAAGAGTGCACTTTTGACAAAGGTGTGGTCCGCCATTCATATGTCATATAATAACAGGCAACCTTGTCAGTGTGGACTGTTTTGGATGGTGTTCTGTACAATTCTGATCCCATCTATTCTCAGCTATGGAGAATCGAGGAACTTTCAGAATCGATCAGATGAACCTAATCAGAGCTGAATGTTCCATTGGCTCAGGGGAGGCTGGTGGAGGTAGAAATCGAGGATGGGCTCATTGTAATGCATGGAATGGAATGAGGAATGGTATCAAACACGTGCCACTGTATTGGCTATGATCTATTATTACATATACAGTAGTTCCCACAGTGGACAGGCCTGGGTGACTACTGGGTGTTTAGATCACTGGCGTGGAGGGCATGTTGACAGTCACGACACGGCACAGTATTGACAGATGGATATGTGCTGAGCCAGAGAGCTGAGAGGGCCTTTACTTTAGAGCACGGTTGTGGGTATTCGATCAGTGCCATTTTTGGTAACGTGTCATCAGCCTGCATCCATCTGGAACCTTATTGACAACTACTCTCCATGCTCTGGTAGAAATGGTTGGATACAAACCAACTCAGAGAATGCAGTTTTTCCACCAACATCCCAACAGTATGTGGGAAGACGTCTCTAATAGTGGACAGAATGACAACTCTGTGCTCAGAAAATGTTCTTTTAGCTTTGTGGACATTATCATAATACAGTAATTACACAACTATAAATATGCATTTTATGCATCGTGGCAACAACCTCGTTATACTGCAGTGTAGGTTTGATTGAACGTGGCCTACTTGTCCCCCTCACTATTCAGTTACCTCAATCAGAGCTAATACCAGGACACAACACATGGCTGCGTTCTGACTAGAGAGTGTGGACGTCACATGAAGAGACTAGAACACTGCACAGTGCTATGCTAATCACTGCAGGCATGCCACAGGAGCCATACTATGCATTGTCTGAGACGGGAATGTAAACAAACCAGGTCTTTTGTCCACAGATATGCCAGCAATGTTTATTCCCGGTCTGGTCGGCCTGTAGGCTGAGAATAATGTTGAGAAATAGACCAGTGAGAAACTAAACTCAAGGTTGTGTCTTTGAAGCTAAAGCAGTGTATGCTGTATCAGGTCATCTGCATCTAAGAGACCTTGCATGGAGACTGGTGAGGACAATATTTTTATCAACTGATCACTCAGTTGATTCCCTCAGGGTATCAAGAGAGAAGACACAGCAGCCACAGTATGTGAAGAATGTTAACCCATCCTATCCAAACCAGAGAGAGAGTACTTATCATGGATGATATACAGTACATCATATAAACAACATGCTGCAGTAAAGTTCCCATGAATAGCAAGACCCATCAACCATCATTGAGTTATTGGATATGTGTTGCCTCATTTTGCTTCAATAAATGTAGTCACTGACAAGCATAATCTTCTGTAGAATAGAACAGAATAATTTTTAAAAACCCAGAACAGAATAGAATAGCAACTGGTCCGACATGGTTTAACCCTTTGTTCTAAAGTGGCTAATCTCCCTGTAGGTGCACCAGCCTACAGTACATACCCAGAAGGAGCCTGTCCAAAGCGTGGAATGGTGGATGTGGAAACAGATGGTGCCCACCCACTCAAAGCCTCTTAAAATCCTCTTTACAGAGGGCAGTGGCCCCTGGAGAGTTGGGTTCTATTTGACTTACAATACTGTCTAATGGTGGACTGTTTACTGTAATCTCTTACCCACTAGATGCTGCCTCTAGACTTAGTGTGTGAGGTCTCATATCCAATAGCATACTGGACATTTTCTTGAATGAACAAGTACAATATATTCTGGAGCTTCTGTATCTTTGCCACTTTTTAGTTTAGCTTAGTGTTCTTGTGTTACATCGTTCCAAATCAATAGAGGTACAACAAGCCTCTCGTTTTTGATACCATTGATACCATTCCTCACTCTGTTCCATGCATTACACTGAACCCATCCTCCAATGTCTACCTCCACCAGCCTCCACTGTAGTTCTCACATGCAGTTTATAAACTAGCATAAACAGTCCTGGACAGTAATATCAGATACCCAAACCCACGCCACCACATTCTATACCCAGAATGCTTCAGCAGCCCTGCTTTTAAATCACTAATTTACATAAAACTGTGACAATAGTGAGTGTCAATAGTGATGCAGACATGCAGGACCAAATCTCCAAAAGTGTATTATTGCACTGCTGCAGAACGACAGAGGGTGATATGCAATGGAGTGTGAACGGGTTATTCAAATATAGCGTGCAGCACACAGACTGTACTGTAGGTGCCCATACTGTACACACATACACTGCACACAGACACACAGACACACAGACACACAGACACACAGACACACACACACACACACACACACACACACACACACACACACACACACACACACACACAAACACTCACAAAACAACCTTTCTTGTCAAGAACAATGACAGATATATGCCCGAAGTAGAACTTGGCTTGGCCTCCTGTTTTGCTTTCTCACAGGTATGAGTAATGAGCCAAGGAATTGGCTTGTGTAGACACCAATTAAATGATACATTTCCATGAAATCAAAGTGAAGTGGGAGCTGAGAATGAAAGCATGATCGGTATGGATCTACCAATTACGATAAAGATTTTTATACACACACACACACACACACACACACATATACAAACTCTAAAAGTGTATCTGCAGAGTGCACAGGCCTGGCCTATTAGTTGCTTTATGCCCTGCATCTGTCATCTGAGCAGCCTCATCCATCAGACAAGAGACATACCGACACATACTGTTCCCTAACACTAGAACCGCTGCTGGAAGCCTCCTAAGCACTAAAGTAACCGGTTTCAGAGTGTGTGTGTTTCTGTGTATGTGTTTCTGTGTGTATGCGTGTGAGTGTGCGTGCGTGTGTCTATTGTTTTTGAGATTAGTGATGCCTGCCTATGGGACTCCATGTCTGCAGATTACAAATCAGTATATTATATTATTGCAATGTTGAATTACAGGTAGAACACGTTCTGAACAGAGGCCTCTCAGGAACACTCACACACAGACACAGACACAGACACAGAGACAGACACAGACACAGACACAGACACAGACACAGACACAGACACAGACACAGACACACACACACACACACACACACACACACACACACACACACACACACACACACACACACACACACACACAGAGAATGATGCCTGATGAACGTGGGAAACCGGCTCAATTATATAGTAGAACATTGCTCTACTTATGAACAACATATTTGTCCCTGAAAGTATGCAGTATAGGTCCAAACATGCTCTGTTATCACATCATATGAATGGGCCTTTTATTACCAGGTTAGATACTACATTCACAGGCTGAGGAACCCTTTACTTACAGCTGATTGTGAATAAATGGGTTACATTGGAGCTGTGTGTGAGTGAGAGTGAGAGAGAGAGAGAGAGAGAGGGAAGGAGAAACTTTATTTGGATAGTCCCAAATACAGTAGATGGAGATAGAGAGACAGAGACAGAGAGATAGAGAGAGAGAGAGAGAGAGAGAGAGAGAGAAAGAGAGAGAGAAATGTGGCAAAATGTGAAATCATCTAATAAATTAGGCCAGGCTGAGGGTAAAAGGTTTAATCCCAAAGGTTGTCCCATCAGTCACCTGCTCACATGTTGCTGACTAAATGCTTTACCTCATGATTTCAACACGCTTGGAATTCCTCTGATATCTGCCCCTCCGTTGGCCTTGACATTCCTACCATAGCTGGGGAGGGATAGAAAGGGAGAAAGAGAGAATGACAGAGAAAGAGTGAAAAGAATGAAAGAGACAGAGAGGGTGGAGAGAGGGAGAGAGGGATTCAGAGAGACAAAGAGAGAGTGTGGGAGGGAGAGAGAGAGAGATGTAACACAGTACACTATGTTGAAGAACAGAACACACCCTGTCTTGCCCTCTGGCCAGGTAAACATGTCTTGCTTTTGGCAGCTCAACTTTCTCCCACGCTCCGCTATCACCATGGCTCATCACTATGGCGACGCCCCAGAATGCCCGCATCATGCTAATTTCCAGAGCGCTAAGCTACGTTGAGAACATCCGCCTGCATATGAACTCCTGGTACGGAGACAGCAGTCTAATCATACAGTGCTGTGTGTGTGTGTGTGTGTGTGTGCGTGTGTGTGTGTCAGTAGGTTGTATTCACAAAGTTCTGTTATAGAGGAAGGGAGAGGACGTATAGAAACAGGATAGACAGGAGACAATTAACAAAAAATGTGGTTCTATATACGCTAAGTTGATTAATTTTCCAATCAGTATCACCATTTCCCAGTCACACTGCTACTGAAAAAAAGAGAGAGTGATACACACATGAACTGGAGTGATATACACATGGATATACTGTAGTAAACATAGCCCATGAGGACTCTGCCTCCTTAAGTCTTAATTGTGACTATTGTCAGCATAGGTGTGCAAAGCCCAGCGTCTGCACTGTCTGTGAGCTTGGCAGGCTTAACACCAGCGACTGGGTTGTTCCCTGTACATCATAACTACATAAATAGAAAAACTCATGCTGGCTTTGGCCAGGCTTCCAGGGGTTGACCTTAATCCACACTCTTTCTCAGCATTTCAAAAATAACCAAAATCCTACAGATGTACTCTCCTGCTCGCCTAAGGCCCTGTCCCCTCCTCCTCTCCCTCTCCCTCCCCTTCTCCCCCCCTCATTTCCCTTCCCCAAGGGGACCTGCGTGTGCCTGAGGGAAAGAGAGAGAGAGAGAGAGAAAATGGGTCAGAGAACGGAAGCTGGGACAAGTGCTTTATATGTATTAACCTGAAAAACAACAACAACATTCTGATAGAAGGTTCAACTGGAGAGGGAGTGTGAACGCAGCCCACTGGGACTGCTGTTGTCTCTCCAGGTATTGTTTATAATAAGGTTAGCATGGACACCATAGCCTTTGTATGTGTGGAGAGGCAATTTGGGGGGGCAATTTGCCCTCTCAGAACAACAAGGATGCAGATTGATAATCTTTCATGCAAAGGTTCCCCGTCTGTAATAACCACAGACTCCCTTATTTACTGTGTTTTATTGTCTTGAATTTGCAAATGTGAGTATAACCTCTGAGTAACACGTGTCTGGGCACGCCACCAAAACATAAGCATAAACATGGCTTAGGTTGGTGCTAAAAATAGGCCAGCGGTGCATCTGAACTCTTTGAGTAGACAGTCTTCCTCAGAGTTACTGGGTTGTGGCTGTGGTGTGAAGTGCATTGGGGTTGCCATGGTGGAGACAGCCTCCATCCCTGTGTGTGTGTGTGTGTGTGTGTGTGTGTGTGTGTGTGTGTGTGTGTGTGTGTGTGTGTGTGTGTGTGCATGCTTACGCATGTGTGAATTTGTGGAAGTGTGAGTGTGTGTGTGTGTGTGTGTGTGTGTGTGTGTGTGTGTGTGTGTGTGAGAGAGAGAGAGAGAGAGAGAGTGTGTGAGTGTGTGAGTGTGTGTGTGTTTGTGTGTGTTCGAGTGAGAAGGATTTATGGGGGGAGAGATTCAGTCCACACGTACACGTGCACAGCACAGTACAGACACAGGAAGTGTGTAAGATAAACAGGCGTCATGGTGGATGGAACAGGGGCCAGGACAGACCCCTCTGAGTGTGCTGCCTGATTTACGGCCGACACTTTCCATCCCCCCTTCTCCACCTCTGACCTAGGACCATTTACTGGGAAAGAAAGTTGTTTTTGACATTGATGGCACTAAATGAACATGAATGAAAACACAACCATTCTTTATATCATAACTGTTTCTTGTTATAAACATCGCTAGAACAATGTATGGTTTAAACCAAGCCTCTTGTTGTAAGAATGTTTCCATATTTTTAGCCAACATATTCTATCTCTCTTCTCAACCCCAGATTCTCTCTATTGTTAAGATGAACTTTGGTACCTCAGTCAGCTTAAAATAGCTGGCAAACCACAGCATTGTAAACAGGAAACAGAACAGGAGAGTTGGGGGTGGGGGGTGTTCAGAGGAGATGGGAGGGGGGGGGCGTGGGGGAGGGCACGAGGACCTCCTGCAGCCCAAGAGGAGCACAGCCGACACTCAGGAATGTTGTGCAGGGAAGTGACATGATGCTAATCAGAATTTTAAAAAGAAACACACTGTGTTTCATTCATGGGCACTGTGTAGAAAAATATTTGCAGTACAGATTTAACAATGGGGCAGGAAAATGATTAACCAATTTACAATGAGCACTTCTGTGATTCTATGAACTTGGCACAGAGTCGACAGTATTGGAGGACATGCTAGGAACAACATCGGAACAGGAGCTGTTGTCCACTTTTTTTATTTTGTCCTCCTTTTTTAGCCATAATAAAGAAAGGAAGGCATCCATAAAGGAAGATTTCAAAGCATAAAATAAGATTATGTTATCATGAACTTATTACAACGTGAGACAAAGGAAAGAGAAAGCTCTCTGGGTGACTTACTGATATCATATGCTCTTTGGTAATTTTCCATCATCCCTTATCAATATATTGTCAGGAACTGTCTCATTCCAGTACTCAGTAACTGTATGTCATTTTATTTTTCAGAACTTTTATCAATAATACAGCTGAATTGTATTCAGTTGTTGCTATAGAGCACCTTTAGATCTACTATTGAACTGGCCTCTAAACATGTCTGACCACATAAATCATTACGGTAAGCATATAACACAGGAGTGGCTTTGAGGAATGATGTAACTGTGTCCCAACCCAATATCTATGTTGTCACTTTTACTGTTGTAGATGATGATAACGCACACTCTCTCTCTCTCTTTCTTCTCTCTCCCACTCTCTCTCCCAGACATGTTGAAGGACAGGGAGGAGTAGACATGTATCACGAAGGCGGAGTCAGAACACTCAATGTCAGCTGTGAAGAACTATGAGATTGCACAACTCTTAACCCACTTCAAAAGCTTGAACACATGTCCAACTGTGTGAAAGAGAAGCTAGTCTTGGTTCTCAAGCCCCCTGATCCACCTCAACCCTACTTAACACCACAGATGAGACAGAGCAACAGACCTCCAAAAAAACCTTTTTATACATTTATACATGAATGTGGTATGTTAAGTCATTTGCTTACACAATAATCATATTCCCTGAAGTTGTAATCATTCTTTATTATTTTGATTTTGAATGATAAATGTAACATGTCAAATGTTTTGTTACTGGATATACTTGTATAGCCTTTTAGAATGAAACTCTTTGGTTACTGTCAGTTAAATTAAAACTCCCATTCTGTCAACCTATCCTCACTCGCAGCAGCCTTCTCTCACACAATAACCTCAAGGGTGGGAGGATGAGAATGTACAGTACACAGGTAGGTTGATCAATACAGGCAGAGGCCGAGCATGACCTTCACTCTTCAATAGGATCCCATGCTGCCTGTTCCTGACAGAGACAGGGTTTTACACTAATGAGTTATCACTGTTAGAGCTACACCAATTCTATATGCTGGAGGCAAGGGAAACTCACAATCTAGCGAGTTAAGATGTTGCATCTCATTTAAATATAATACCTTAAGAAAACAAATATTACGGTTGGATAAAAGCATGCAAATTGGGAGAAAACATTCCTCAGGGTTTTTATTTATATGGATTTATACACCCCAAAGAGTATCTGTATCAACTGTGATGCTTTTATCCCCTGTGTAGTGATTTCATAATAGACACACACACATATTACACACACACACACACACACACACACACACACACACACACACACACACACACACACACACACACACTTCCCCTGCCCACCCTGTCCTGACCTGGCTCCTGTCCTGAACACTCCACTATCTCTGTTGATTAGCTCATTGGGACGAGGAAGTGTTACGGGGGACTAAGCTAACACTCCTGGAAGCCAAGAGGCGGCGGAGGCTATTTCAGGGACCCGACTTGGCCGACGATAGAGACTGGAGCCAGTGGGATGAGGTGAGGCGGGTGGTCTACTGTCTACCAGTGAGAGATGTGTTTAAGTACAGGCATTACATCATATACACACACACACACACACACACACACACACACACACTGAACAAGTTTGGTGCATAGTAGTTGTAGGAGTACTGGGTGTCTGGGTGTGCATGTTGAATAATGATTCACTGTGGATAATCACTGAGGTGATGATGACATCAGTAGCAGCAGTACAATGCCTGTTACAAGTCCAGCTCACATCACCAGCATATTGTCTGTCAATTAAACAGTAGTTTAACCTGTCACTGCTTAAACTACTGTTTACAACTTATATTGCACCGTCTGCGTTATAAAACGCTATTTTTTGTCTCCTGCATAAATATGTTTGTCTACTGTATACTTGTAAACTTCAGTGTCATAGGCTACACACAACGCTATGGCCAGTCACAAAAGTGTGAGCTATTTGACAGGGTGCATAGGCCTACTGTAACTGTTCACTATGTTACGGTGCCAGCTGCCTCACGCAGGGCGCTGGATGTTTACTGCCCAAGCTAAACAACACACCAGCAACACAGGCGCCGCAGCTGCCTAGCTAATGCTACATTCCTGAGAACTCACAAAGACCCCCTCCATACCCCCACGTGTGTGTGTGTGTGTGTGTGTGTGTGTGTGTGTGTGTGTGTGTGCGTGTGTGTGTGCGCGCGTGTGCGTGTGTGCATGTGCGTGTGTGCGCGCGTGTGTGTGTGTCTGTGTGTGTGTGTGTGTGTGTGTGTGTGTGTGTGTGTGTGCGTGTGTGTGAGTAATTGCAGTGTGGAAAAAGTGGGTAATGTTGGAGGCACTTCATAGTTCACAGGGATTACAGATTACCCTCCCCCATTACCCCCTAGCCTGATCCAGTTGAAGGCTCCATCCTCACTGAGACTAAGACTTGGATTATATCATAAGACCCAGATGAGTCCTGTCAGTATTGTCATAAACCACTTACACTGAGATGAGACTTATGTATACTCAGAGATAATTTCCAATTAAAGTTTTACTTTACATTGTTTGCCATCACTGATCAGATCACATAGTGTAAGCAAGCAGGTTCCGATATCTCACACAGCATTCAACTGAGATGTTGCTGTATTGTTGTTACAAGCTTGACTGTACGTCTTCTAACAAATAATAATCCAACCATGTGACCTGCTTTCATAGAGAGTGAGAAAACTCATGTTAGAAAACACATTTTAGCTTAGCTTCTCTGAGGGGGTGAGGGGTAGGATATGTGTAACCAACACATTTACTCATACCACATCATCTCACCTGCAGTGAGTGATCCATTCACCACTCGCTGAATATAAAGCACCAGAGGAACTCTTGCATTGGAGCTTTTGGAGACAATACCTTTTTATCAAGCACAATGAGGGATTTTAAGTGTGTTACACTAATAGATGTCCCCAAGGCTCACAAGTATCACTTACCTGTGCAGGGGAAGAAAACAACAACAACAACAGTGATACAACATGTATAATGCACAAGGGGATACATTTCCCCCACGCCAACAATAAAATTAAAAAGAAACACTGACTTTTTCATAGAACATTATCAGTTTGTTTTATGTTCCCTAAGTTATTCTAGCCTGATACTCTTGTAGGTCTTATTCAATTTCACTTTAGTGAGTCAAATTATTTGTTATTACTGGGAAGCCTGCATAGACACAATAGGCACACATGCATACACACACACACACACACACACACACACACACACACACACACACACACACACACACACACACACACGCTGCAGGCCAACTCTTTCTTGTCTGTGTTGTAAGAAACATTGTGTGGGACAAATATAATCTAATAATAATGTCATCAAGAGAGTGAGGGGAAGGTCATATTACAAGAATCACTCAAACTAACGACTTTAGACGAGCATTTTATCCACTAAGCCGTTAAACGACAAGCCCATTTTCCCAGTATTGAATCAAAACACCAGGTAAGCTTGTGGCAGACACAGTATTGCGGTTAAGTTAATCTCTAGCACGGCATATTTTATCATCCTGTCTTTATGAGTCATAAGGGCAGTATTAGTGAGCTTTCTGACATCAGCCAGAGGGCCCTGCAGGCCCTAACTAAACCTGTTTTACTGTCTCTGAGAGGGAGTCAGAGTCTGCAGATCCTCCTTTTGACTGGTTGCTCATCTCCTCTCACCGGTACTAAACCTGACAGCTTCCTGGCAGACTCGCTGATTAATCTGTCTTTGGCAGCCATGCAGGTGCCACAGGGTGCAGAGGACACACCTTCCCACTTATTTTGACTGCCACCCTGACAGATTCACATACTGTATAGCCAGTATGGAGCAATCCTTCTGGAGTAACTGCTTCTGACATGTTTTCTGACATGTTTTTCTGTTTGATTACATCCATACATTTTTCTCTCCCCCTCTCTTTCCCTCTCTACCTAACACACACACACACACACACACACACACACACACACACACACACACACACACACACACACACACACACACACACACACACACACACACACACACACACACACGACACTTACATACATACACAAACAGTAACAAACCATCAATCGTTCATCACCTCATGGACCAGAGCTAAAAATACAGCATGTAGGGTCTGTGAGGGTGGTCGCTGCAGGCGATAAAAGGATAGTGAGGGGGCAGATGGAGTTTTTACAATTGTCTGAGCTCATAGCCAGGGACGAACCCTGTCTGTACACTGTATCCAACCTGCCTGTTTTAGGCCACTGCATCAGAATACTAATGGCCTGTTCTATCCCAGAGAGCACATTTATGGCATAAGGCAGTCCAAACATAGACACACAGACACACAGACACACAGACATCCCCCCATAGAGATGATGTACTGTAAGCAAAAGACATTGACCATTGTTTCTCCTATTGGGGGAGCATGTATGCCTAATATGGATAACTTCTCTTTCTCATTCTCTTTCTCTGTCTCTCTCTCTCTCTCTCTCTCTCTCTCTCTCTCTCCAAAGTATACCACCATACCACCAGTTAAACCGCCTCTGAGAAAGTCTACAGAGGTTGTGTCTGCCATTGTCACCTCTGTATGCAAATAAAATGTCATACATTGGTATCCCACTCCACTTGTAATCAGGTAAATGCAATCAGGTGAAACACACTCTCACTAGAGCTTATCTGAGGAAATAAAGGCCTGCATACAAATGAAAAATGTCAACATAAAAAGCAGGAGCCAGCACATTTGACGGCGGACACGATTGGAAGATAGTTATGAAAGATTCAACGCTCATCGGAGATAGAGACTAAGAAAAGGGAAGGGAAGCACTGAAAGGTTCTGCTTTGTGCTGAACCACGGTTCACTCCAGAGGGCACTATTCAATCCAAACCGATATCCAGAGGCCTCTTGGGAAACGCATTCTCCGCATTGCGAGAAAGCGTGTTTAACCCACTAATCCTGTTCACCTTACTTTTGTTTCACAAAATGGTAATCCACCCAGCAACAAAGTTCTGGAGATCCGTTTTAAAGTTCATGCCCCAGTTTTATAGCCTACAAAGCTATTGGGTTAAGACCGAAGTTAAGGTCAGAGCGCTCGAAAAACATCTGCTGTGGACTTACTATACCAAAATCCCCTGACAGTGTTTACATGAGACAGAACATAATAAGGGTGCTCACATCTTAGTTCAGGGGGGTTCACTTATTTTGTGGCCTTAAATCCAAACACACAGCTGTGTAAATCAAACCCAGAGATAAACGATGGAAACAGAGAGGAGCAGAAATAGCCAGGACACTGCAGGAAGGAGGTCTGGAACCCTGGAGGTCTGGAACCCTGACTGTGCCCAACTCGCAGGAACACAAGTGAAAATGTCTGCCTCTTTTATCTTACAGAAAACAAACAGACTTAAAATAGGACAGCTCTGAGATATTGGGCTTGGAAAAATTCTACATTCTAATTGAATTGTACTATCTAAACGTCTTTTCAAGTTTCATCAATCATCTTAACACAATTGCAGGTATTTGGCTTACTTGTCATGGAGGTACGGTAAAAGATGCTATACACACAAATCAATACCAACTGCTCATTTTTGAGTGAAATATCTATATAAATGGTCTTGCCTGAGTGTTTGTATCTGTGAATAGTGACTTGTACAGGTATGCAGGTGAGCTGTCTGCTGGTAGGTCTGTTGGTGTTGATGGTCTATGCAGTGTAAGAGCAGTCATAGCCCTGCAATTCTAGAGTATGGAGAGTAGAACAGCTCTATCACACACTGGCCCAACATGTAGCCTCCAGACATGTTCCAATAAATGCCACAGTTACATAATGCACAATATGCACACACACACACACACACACACACACACACACACACACACACACACACACACACACACACACACACACACGCACACATAGTTACATGCTGTACATTCACGTGTTAATGTTGTTTTATTTGACATTGTTCTTTGGACTTTTATGCTTTTGAAATACAAGGCATAATAAAGCTATGCCAGACACAAACAGTAAAATGAGCCAAACAAGTAATTTGACACCATCTCCTTTTTATCTAGTTGCTCTACATTTAAGGAACAAGTTACATAAACAAAGCTTGGGTGTCATGTTTCTGACAAGTTTTGCAAAATAAGTTCTGGAATTACTTCAGCTGCAGCATGCATGCACAAGCCAGGCAGGCAGGCAGGCAGGCAGGCACGCACGCATGCACGCACACACACACACACAAACACTTTTATGGTACTCTGCTTGGACTCATAAATTCATATTGAGGAATCCTTCTGCGTTCCAATAGCTGCAGCCATCACCTGGCTGAAGATGCATGGCAGCACACGTGCCAGAGGAGAGAGCTACTCTGATGAGGTTTTTATCGACTGCACTTCTGCTGTTCCCATCGGGAGGTCTGGAGAACTGCTGTGCTCTGTCAGCACTCCATGAAATCTTACAATAATATAGACATTTAGTCCTCTGACAACAAATCCAAATATCACATTAATTTCAGTGAGTTGTAAACTATAATGCTTTGGTTATCACGGACGGGCATGCGTACACAACGCTCGCACTGAATTGGATCTACAAATTTAAATCTAGCTGCACAGTTGACATTTCCATATCAACCCAAGGGAGGTACTTTTTGAAAATATTCTTCCGCCCCTGGAGACATCAAAATTCAGACTGCTACAAACACGGCATATTCAAATTAGTGAAACTGCTTATACTGACCCCATTTCTAATCAGGCCTGGAATGAGACCATCTCATTACTCAAAAGTCGGGAGTGCCCTATGTTTAGACATCCCCGCTGTCTCCCCTCAAAGTGCTTTAGGGTAGAATAATTCATGGGCTCTATAAATACCTACGGCTGGGTAATTTCCCTACAACTGGAGACAGGTGTGTGTGGTGGGGGTAAAGGTAAAGGAGCTTCCCATCTCATACATGTACTGGTACATCCATCCTCATTACTGTAGGAGGGATCCAAATGAGACATATGTGTGCTGTCTGAGGACAACGCACGGGAGAGAGAGAGCTCACATCGCCTCATCACCGCTCACACAATCAATCACACACTCATACACACCTCCGGAGAGGTGAAGACAAGATCCCTGGTGCACCTGCCCTACTTGACGCCAACTCCACCAGGAGGGAGGAAAGGGGTAAGAGGAGAGGAAGAAAGGATGGCAATAAGTATATAGAGGGAGGGTAGGCGATAGAGTGGAAAGGAGAGCAATAAAAGACTAATGTCTTAACATCTCTCTGTCCCAGTATACTTTGCAATGGTGTTCATGAACATGCTACAGTATATCAGCCCCTGCTTGCTCTGTACTGTGTTGCTCTGCCAGGGTTCCCTGTTGTGCTGAAAAGCATCAGCCCCAGCAGGAGAGGGTATGGCACCAGCTGAGCTAGCATAAGACCCTCTGATTCAGAGGCCTGGAGTTTTTAATTAGAGCACCCTTATTCGATTTAGTTTACTTTATCTTGCTACTTACATAACATACAGTAACATAACATAACATATATACAGTATCACTCAGATGTGTTCCCCATGGATATGTGCTACAACAACAGCTACAAAACCACCAAGAATAGAACCAAAATAGTCAGACCAATTTATTCCCATTGTGTTCTTGTGCTAAGGACAACATGGCCGACATAACATCACCCATCCGAGTGGAGTGGAGGGACCCCAGGGTGTAGAGAGAGAACAACAACCACAGTCAGAGGAAACATCTGTGGGGACAGGGTCAGCAGCACATACTGTAGTTTCCGCACACAGATTGTTAAAGAGAATGACTCATAGAATTTGTCTCTTCCAGTTTCCCTCTCAGAGTGATGGGTCCCTCTCTCTGATATGGAACTCCTCATGGAACATACTCCATGCCTGATGTTGTTTTGCCCCATGGTTCAACATCCAAGAATTATGTATGACACAATATCCATATATTCGATCTTCCCAGTCCTGCTGTTCAGAGAAGTGTCTTGCTGATGGTAAACGCTATTTGACATGAGTAAATCTTGCCAATTTGCCAGTCAGAGGCTATGACATACTGGCAAAAGCTTGTAGTCTGTACTTTTGAACCCTCAGACTACACAGGGTATCATTAGACATTTACAGATTTAAAAACTTGGGATATTTCTTAGAAAATGTGCTCTGCAATCTGTGCCGTTAATGGACACAGTATGATTGTGTGTTCATCAAATGATCCAATGCTATCATGTACTATATAGTTGTGTGTAACAGTGTGTTATACAGTACATTTGTGGTGTTCTGCATTTAGTTTTGTCTATGTGTGTATATGTTTTGTCTATGTGTGTATATTAGTTTTGTCTACGTGTGTATATTTTCCTAGCCGGAAGCAAGACGTCAAGACCCACAGATCGTCCTACGGTCAGTGTCTGCACCTGTTGAATCAGACTAGGGTTGCCCCTATTAACAGTGATGTCTATTTTCACTCTACACCTTTGCCTTAATGACAGTATAGTAATGGCATAAATTGTTCCCCCACGGGGCTAATGTTATTGAATCTACACCACCACAGGAGCCAATCAAATCACCAGGGGGATTTGCCTCTGATGAGCATTTCTCTGTCCTAATCCAATTCCGAGGTCTGTTTCTAACGCATGTTTCCAAGGTCTGTTTCTAACGCATTGTTTGCACGACAACACTCAACATCACCACTGCATCACCCTGGCTATCACCCAAGCTATCGCCATACAAAAATGATATTTGTGTTGTTGACTGATTAATTTTCACCAGCATGATAAGCCCTTCGATGTTGACGTTGACAGTTCAAGATGACTTGACTTATGGCCTCTTTATTGATCATTCTAGGCCATTGATGTTGATTACTTGGCTAACTTTGCTGAGCTGATGAACAGTATTCATTGCTGTCTATGCAGTAGCTTGAGTGTACTATAGCCAGGTGAAGGACGACTTTCAAAGGAAGCCTATGCCTATGTTGGAGGGGGTTGGGGGTATGCAACCTGACCATTACAATAGACTTGTCATGTAGTTCCAGAAACCCCTCAGCATGCCCTACATACCTTATCTGCCTTATCCATTGAATGAAGACCATCATGTGTGCGTCTAATGAAATGCCATATACCCTACAGTACCATTCACGGACACTGCGTAGGCAGCAAAGCTTTTCGACTCCCAGGAGAACAAACCATTGTCAGAGCCATAAAAGCACTCTGACCTTCAGTGTCCCAATTACTGTGTTTATTGTCTTTCATTCTTATCAACTGTCATGTTATCTGTAGGCAAGAGAGTGAGTCTAGAGTTAGTCTAGAGTGAGCCAGAGTTAAGGGATAAATTATGATTTTTCTTCAGCCCGTTGGAGAAAGCAGCGCCTTGCTTTGATCGCAGCGTGTGATTATTACCGTGAGATTATGTTTATCAAATGATGAATGTCAGTGTGGCAGTGCCATTTCTGTGCCCCTCCACATAGGCATCCGGCCTCCCTAACCCAGTAATCATTCCATTTCACCAGAGAGATGCTCATGCATTCATTCATTAACTGTAGCTTGGGATAACCTACCATGAACTTCTTGTTTAATGATCAGTTTGCTGTCACTCACGTTATCTCTTTCTATCAACTATATATGTCTATCTCTCTTTCTAATAAACTCTTCTCAAATTACCTCACATGTTCCAGTCAAGTGCGCAGTACTGTTTAACATTATGATTCAGTACAGTATATGACCAAATAAACCACCACCACCAATATCTATGTATACTTTTTCTGCTAAAGCCTTTGCTTTGGCGTCTTTCGGCAAATAACGCTGTGTGAATTCCTATATTATTTTATCAGCTTCTTCATAAAGAGTGTCTGTAACTATCACTATCTACCCACTTATGCAGGGATATAGTCGCAGGTTGCCTTGTACAGCAACAGGATTCTACCACAACAATAGTTTGGCTCATGATGACAGGTACTGTTCTTGTTGAAGCCAGTATCTGTGATCCACTTCTCTGGGATTTCACAAGCAGGAAAGGTGACCCAGCACATGAAAAAGAAACATTGCTTTAGTTAAAGGAGGCTGACTGAGCTAGACTTTGCTGTTGTGGAACATCCATTCTCTCTATGCTTGTGCGTTGGCAGATCTACACCTGCTGCAGCTCAGGATTTAAAATTTGGATGGTTATGAAACAGGAGTCTTACCCACACCCCCACCACCTCAGACGGTTGTTTACATGGTGAAGGCGGCTATGATGGATACATTGTCTTGTGGAAGAGATAGAGTGTCCATCATAGCAAAACAGTTCATCGTTGTTTAACAAATGTGGCCAGATATAGTAATGAACATGAAGCATGGTTGTTAATGAACTGCAACACAGGAAAACACATGGGGCCCCGTTGCATCACTGATTAGACTCAGCTCCATTCTGAACATAGCATTCATCATGAAGAAGGTTGAAGGTTGACTCTCACTCAATCAATGTTGTGGCATTGCAAAACAAAGATCACATCCCACTTTTTTGCTTAACATTGATTTAACAAGCTTATAACAAGCAAAAGCTATTCATTATTTGAAAGTGCTCTAAAATAGTATAGGTAAGTATTTTCTTCACATGGCTGAATCTGAATTAGGTTATAGTTATGAAGGTACAGGAGCATGAGGACGGTGGCATTTAATTTCTGCTGGCATCCATCAGAAGACCTTTAGAGACGTACGCAGTGAGACAGTATTCATATTCGATATGGCTGATGGCATTTGCACGTGTCAGATAGTTAACTAATGGCAATTGTAGCACAATGTGTGCAACCAGCGAGTTGTGAAAAAAGTGGGTTGCAGAGGGATAACACAGCCAGCTAGAACAACATCTGGCAGGTGCCCTGCGCCTAAGCATATTAAAAAATCACATGGCACAGACAGTTGAGAAAAACACATTTCTAGGTATGACTGTGAACTAGAGCAGAATGGGGAAACCTGTTTATACTGTACTGCACACTTTGTTTATGCCATACAAACATATATCTGTGGTCTTACAACATACAGTATATCACACTGCTTTAACACAACATTCACATTGAAGTCATTTAGCAGACACTTTTATCCAAAGCGACTTACAATAAGTACATTTGTGTAAAGTAAGTCAAACATAAGTAAAACCTTGGATAGGAACAAGTGCCATTGGCATTCACAGTGCTAGAGAAAGGAAGAAAACAAGTTGTTAGGTTTGTTTGTTCTTTATATATTTTTTTTTTTTTCTCCAAAAGTTCAGGTAATGTATAATAGGATGTGAGATACAGTAGTGGAGAAATCTGAGGAGCAGGAGCCCAGGTGTCGCCTAAAGAAATGTGTCTTTAGATCTGGACCACTTGGATCAGTGGTGTGGTTCAAACACCTCACTTCACCCCTCTAAAAGGAACTAAGCATCCTTTGAATCGCAAGCCCACACCTTGATCAGGCACTTCAAAGGACCACTAAAGACACCTTATCCAGAGCAGGATATCTCCTCTCTGTATGGACCCCACATCCTCTCCAACTCTGCAGGACACTGTGAGAGAAGTCGACATGAAAGGGTCTATACTGCACCTACTGAGGCAGGGTTCTGCAGGGTAAGTGCAGCTTAGTGCTATCAGTGGGACCCAGGCTGCCTGGCCCTCTAAGTGGAGTATCACATGAACCTAATGAACTGGGAAATACAGTACTATCTCAGGTGGAGGGCGAGGGGGACCTTGATGCCGGCAATTTAGTGCCTAAATTGAGCCCACCGAGGAGCCTGCTAGATGTGTGTCTGATTGGAGAGGATCCCCCCCCCCGAATCTCAGCAAAAAAGGATGAGCAATTTAATACCCTGATTGATAATAATGGGTAAACAGGCAAGCTGAGTTCCAATTACATAGAGTAAAGTACTTCAAACCTATAAAGACTCTAAGTGTGTGTTCAGTGAATGAGCATGGGTTATTGACGGAAGGTCACTAAAGCCTCTGAGTGGGGATGAATGGGGTAGGTCACACAGGGGGTAAGCTTGAGAAACACACAGCTGACACAGGAAAAGTAGGGCACACAAATTCTACTTTGACCTCCCTGATAACTACTTCAGAGAGGAAGGAAAAGGTGACATCATCTACCAGCTAATTTATATCTAGTTCAGGTCACAAAACACCATCATTCAGTCATTATGATATTTACACATACAGTATGTACAGAATACTGAGATTTGTAATTGAATTTTAAACTAATCACAAGTGTCTATTAAGACAGTTTCATAGTGATGTGGGTTAGGGTTAGGGTTAGGGTTAGGGTTAGGGTTAGGGTTAGTGGTGTTGTACTTGGGGTTAATCAGAGCGCTTCCTCTCGGTTCAGCTCCCATCCTCAGTGTCTTACCCTCTTGTCTTCACAGCCACATCCAGTCATTTCTGGCGGTCACTGAAGTGACCTAGAACATCTCTCCCAGTGGTGATGAATGGGCTCCTCATGATGCCTCTGATTGTGACACCATTACAGTGTCCTCCTCCCTCTGAGCACAGGTATTGATTCACGAACCATTGGAGTCACATTAATAACAGGAGTAATGACTCTCGATCAGACATAGACTGCACACAGAATACAAACCCAAGGTGACCTTTCAAAGGTCAAACTTTAAAAGGGTTGGATGTCAGAATGGAAATAACGCATAATCAAACTTTGATATTACTAATGTTTCTGAGGAGATATATAACCCACGTTGTGAGAGAAAATTACTGGAACACTTAATCAAACATAAAAACAAGCAAATAAATGCATGGTTACAAGTTCACAACTCTATTCCGGTCACATATGAGGCAGAAAACCGATCAAGATATACAGAGGAGGAAATGACCATCAATTTAATATGGCTCATTGCTCCATGATTGCTTGAAACAATCTGCGGTTTGATCTTTCAGAGAGCACGACTTGCTATTTTTAGTTCATCACCTGTACGCTAACAGCCAGTCAGCTACATGGCCAACGAGATAGCGTTTACAAAAGTGGGGCAGGTGGAGAGATAGATAGATAGAGAGAGAGAGATAGAGAGAGAGAGAGAGAGAGAGAGAGAGAGAGAGAGAGAGAGAGAGAGAGAGAGAAAGAGAGAGACTACAGTATAGGACCGTGGAGAACTAAGGAAGGATACACAAGACAGGGAAAACATAACACAAATGCAAGTGACAAACAGCAAGAATAAGTGGACGGAAGCTGAGGAAGGTAAAGAATGAAAGGAAAACATGTAAGGAATGGAACACATATAGAAGTGTGGGTGGGAAAACCTGGAGCTGTTGCTGCCCTTCTTGCAGAGGTAATGAGGACAGGTGGTGATGTTGATTAATAGTGACTCATTCAGAGGCCAAGGACAACCTCAGGTTGTTATCACGACTACCTCACAGCTGGAAATAAGCCCCTATTTGAGATCTAATGTGACTTTTGTGTCAACAGAAAATGGTGCTTAGGGGTAAAAATGCATCAGGGAACATCCATTTGGGCTATGTTGATGGCCTACTCAGCTATCCCAGCCAGGACAGGTGAGGACAACAGGGTTGTTAGCGACTGTTAGCATTAGATGCCACGCAAATCGACTATGAGGTTGTGCTGGGGACATCACAGAGAGAGAGAGAGAGAGAGAGAGAGAGAGAGAGAGAGAGAGAGAGAGAGAGAGAGAGAGAAAGACACACACACACACACACACACACACAAACATAGTATATGGGGACACCACACACCCTTGTTTGTTTGATCATGGGATATAGCTCTGGGCCTACTCTTTGTTTGAATCCGTCGTTTATTTCAATGGTATCTTTGTGTAACGGAAATGAATACATTCATTTCTGTCACACCCTGAGGAGGGCAATTGAGCCGAAACATTCCTGGTTTTGAGAACTTTCAGTTTCTTTAAGTTTAACATTCATGTCTTTAAAACCAAAATATATTAACATAACTTTCATAAGAAAAACAAATATTGTATGGGGTGAAAAGGATGATAAACAAATAAACACATTTATAGGTTTCCACTATTATGGGTTTTCCATTATATAGATAGGCCGCTTGGATGAGAGCATGTCGGAGCTGAGTGTGTGTGTGTGTGTGTGTGTGTGTGTGTGTGTGTGTGTGAGAGAAAGAGAGAGAGAGAGAGATGGGAGGGTTACGTTTTCAGCAGTAATAATTATCTATTGGGAGCTCATTAGTTTAAATGTGTGTTATGTTGGCCTCTCTCAATGCATTTTAAATAACCCAGCTTGCTGAACATTAAAACAGCATCTGCATGTGCAAAAGAGTGCAGAGAAGATGATAGACACAAACAAATATCAACTCAGAGAAAGAAAAGAGAAATGGAATATATTATGCTGGTGCTTCTCTAACTGGCTAGTTACAGTCGATGACAGGCTGATCTGTGAACAAATCATCAGCTTGTACAGAGGTTGTTATTGTACAGTAAGGGGAAGTGTTGGGAGTATGGCTGTTGATGCACAGTTGCATCATCTTGCAAAATCCAGGGATCCTTCCTCATAAAGAGGGGCACAGTACTGTAGATATATGCATAAAACATCAGTCTTTTGTTTTAGCCAGATTTTCTGGCTCAGAGGTACTACAATCCTCAATAAGACCACATAAACACATACTGTAAATAAGGCAACACTGTGTTATTTGTCCGCTATTTCATACATATTCACTTAAATGACCTGGCAAATTGGTAATTACATAATAACTACCCATGAATTACTTTTGTTTCTTTGTGATTATGCAAAACAAGCACCACTAGGTACTATTTTGTACTAGGTACTGTACCAATTATCAGAAAGTACACAACTACACATTGTTATACAATTGTTACACAAGTGTTACTGATGAGATAAATAAATATTGCCATGTTAGAATATCCTCCTGAGATAAGGGGAGAAAGTGGTTAAGGTATTCATTGGGGTTGACAGTTAGATGTTATTGGGTTAATGACTACATGCACCAAGAGTATTGCCACCTCATAAGGACTCACAGTAGTAAAGCCTGGGGATTAGTTCTAATCACCTCCGAACCAGCGACACACTCTGGTCCAGAGCCATCATACAGTACGGGACATCCAGGATGAATCAGGTCTTAAGGTCCCCCTTTATCAACATGAGGAGAAAAACTATAATGGAAATAGTGAAGTAAGATATGATTTATGATGTACTGTACCAAACCATGAGCAGAAGCAATCTGAAACTCACCGTACTCCCTCAGTGTCCCACTGTCACTGGCCAGAAACCAACAGGGAGAGGTGTGTTTATCTCTCTCTCTCTCTCTCTCTCTCTCTCTCTCTCTCTCTCTCTCTCTCTCTCTCTCTCTCTCTCTCTCTCTCTCTCTCTCTCTCTCTCTCTCTCTCTCTCTCTCTCAGGAAACGTAATCTCAGGTGGAGGCTGGAACACTACAGGTGAGCTTCATTTCTAGACACAATCTATCTGCTGTGTAGTATTCATCAGCTTAAACTCAACACTGCCTGCAGTCAGCCTCCAGAACCTCCAGTCAGAGAAACATTTCAAATCAAATCAATTCAAAGTGTATTTATCGTACACGCAGGATACAGCAGTAAACAGTACAATGAAATGCTTTTAATGAGCTACCTCTCAGCAGTACAGTGCATTTATATTGAGCACAGCTAGCACCTTACAATATTGTTAGCTCCTCCAACCTCCTGTGGCAGGCTAAGCTGCTTCATAACATTGGGCCGGATGGAGGGCTAACAGGGAGATGTTACAGGCTAAGGAGGCAGACACCAGGCAAACAAGGTGGGATCATCCCTTTGATGTCATCACATCACATAGCACAAACAGGACAAATCATCCAGCAGCCTGGCCCAACGCAGGGATGTTATGCTGCTGCATAACTTTACATTGCCATTCACCAGTAACATTGGCCGGTTCATCCTACCTGTAACTACAGGGACTCTGTAGTCAAACCACAACTATAAGATGACTTACTCCTACCATATTACTCAGTTAACTAAACCACACACACCTCACTGTTTTGTTCCATGAACTGAGCACACCAACAACCTAACATGGATTCCAGGAAAGTCTTGATACCACTTAGTGAAGGAAAGATAGACGGCTCCCCAAAAATAACTCCCCAATAAGAAAAGAGGATTCAACGAGCGTACTGTACTTTCTCATAACAGTATTGTACAGCCCAGATGTTATGAGCGGGAGGACAATGGGGGACTTTTCTGCCAAGGAGGGAAAATCCTTGAAATATCTCCATTAGGGAATGATTGTTTATTATAATACAAGGGCGTAGTGACAGCTCATTGTCATCATGCTAGGCTAAAGATAAGACTATTCTGTTTAGATGTTTTTTTTTAAAAACAATGCCAGACAGCACTGTTGTGTGAAGCTAACAGGCTAACAGGGTTGTGTGACGCTAACAAGCTGTTGTTTAATTTGCATCTCGCTCTATGATATCATGGTATGGCTATACTATCTTTACCTCTTTCCAAAACAATATTGACAAATAATGTGTGCAACAACATCCTTCAATACTGACCCTCTGTCAAGTTACATAATATATCATACCCAAAGGGGAGACCTGTTATGTAACTTGACAGAGGGTCAGCCTGACATATGATCAGGGCATAATTAGGTTGTGGTTAGGGTATGAACCCGAGATGGAAAATGGACATCCTCCAGTTTGTCCATAATGGAAGCCATGCAATGCCTTCCAAATCATCAACAACAACATCATCAACAACAATTATCCAATTGGATGGGTTCTTTTTTGGGGTATTGTTGTTGCTGTTGATGATGTTGTTGCTGATTTGGAAGGCATTGCAGGGTTCAATTATAGACAAACTGGAGGATGTCCATTTTCCATCTCGGGTTGATACCCTGACCTCGAACTGTATTTGCATCCTTTATTTCTTGTGTTTATAATTAAGCTGTGTGTTTATGCAAATTCCTTGGGGTGAAAATACGTGGGATAAAGAGACAATAATTAGACACAGTATTCATCCTCTCTAAATGAGGCAATGCGGCAGCCCAATTAAGCCCTGCTGAGGTCTCCCGCATGGCCAACAGCAAGAGAAAAACCTCCTTGAACAATGGAGGATGACATCATTTCCGCTAATGGTCGCCTCTTCGCCTGACTTTCAGAGGACTTTGCCAAAGCCTCACCGTTGGCTCTGCTTTCTAGCAAAGCCCTTAGATGGCTGCTCTCTTTGTTTATATGAACAATAGAGGGGCTCTAGCTAAATATGGAGCATGGCTGTATTGATGCATGGCTGACCCATATACATAATTACAGAGGGGCATCTGGGGCCTCTCAGCACTCCCTTCCATTCGTCATGTTCGTGTTCCTCTCAGAGAGGCAAAACTGGCTCCTGTATGCCCAGCAGTAGCTCTCCCATGGCAAAGACAGATGCCCTCGCCACACTCGTTAGTGTTTACATTTGTTCCCTTGGCAGGTGCTGTTATCAAGAACGATGCCAATGGTGGCAAGATTAAAGCAAGTGCATAAAATCAACATGCTGAATCAACAATAGCATAATGGGGATTGAGTGTTATTAAGCTCAGCGGAACAACAACAAGACGACCATCACCGCAAGCATGCACTAATGATCTGTCTATAGGCCTGGAGATATTTATACCTAAGATATTTGGTTAGCTGTTCTTTGAGGATTTGAACCTGCTGCCCAGAAATATAGAAACATGTGGTCTGCTGCAGCTGCTTCAAGTGCATGCAAGCATGAACACAATGAACAATATCCATTACACTCAATGAAATTGAATAAATAACTCGACCAGAAAAATGATTGTTTGTGCGGCTTATACTGTAATCCTTCATGTTGTTACATCAAAGATAGAAACCCAAGATGTTCTTCCATATGGATTAGATCATATTCCGTATATAGGGTATAATAAAGGGAAAGGTATTACAAATAACCCAATAATTCTTAATTCCTTAACCATATGGGAAGACGTGCACACAGTTCTGAAAAGGGATCATCCCTTATCATAGCTATTTAGGATTACACTACCAACTGCTCACCTACTGGGCAGCAAAGGGAACAGCCTCTCCCTACTTGCAAGCAATGGTCAGCCCCCAAACCATTGCCCGATCACTCCGCTCTTCCACCTCGGCTGGCCGCCTGGCACCTCCGCCTCTACGTGGATGCAGCAGTTGCGCTATTCTGTCACGACTTTTCACTGTCCTGGTGGAACGAGTTTCCCACTGCTGTCAGGACTGCAGAGTCACTACCTATCTTCTGCCATAGACTGAAGACCCATGTCTTCAGGCTACATCTTGACTGTCCCTCCTAAAGACCTCTTCATCCCCACTACCTCACCTGTACTGTTTCCCTACTGTTTTCTCTACTGTAAATAACATTTAAACATTTTTACTAAATGTACTAAATGCGTCTGCTAAATGTCTAAAATGTAAATGTAAAATGTAATATAAATGTTACATGATGTGACGCAAACTGCAGCCAAGCATGCCTAAGAAACACAGAGCTGCAACACTGGGATAATAAACCATCTGAAAGTCTCTCTTTCTCACCGACTGCAAAATAATTGAACAAAGGACATTGACACCATCAAAGATTATGAGAAGGGTAGAATAGATTAGAAGAGGCTGCCTTGTTCTAGACTCAAGGGTTGAGAACGTGTTGCACTGTTCCATGAGGAAGTCAGAGATACCGGGGTGTACCATGGGAAACCAAAACATATCAAAGGGGAAGGGGATCAAAGATCCCCCTCATCTGGTGGTTAGGGGCTTCTCACTCAAAACAAAACAAGACTATATTCTGACAATATGCTTTATATGCTTCGTTGGAGAAATCCTGCTTCAGGGATTTCTTCTCTGGGAATGTTCAACTTCATCGGGCATCCTTCTCAGGGATTTGGTGGTTTGAGGCTGTCAGGTATCTCTAGTGATACCTTCGCCAGGTGCCTTAAAGCACGACAGCCCAGAGATACTCTGTCTCTCTCTCTCTCTCTCTCTCTCTCTCTCTCTCTCTCTCTCTCTCTCTCTAACAGCCTGTGAGGAATGGCTCCAGTGCTTTCAGCCTCCTGCCTATAAATAAGAGAGAACAACCTCTCATAAATATTTGAAGAATAGGAATAACTGTGTCAGCCAGGAAAGCCGTTAATCAAAACACACAAACTCACTCACGCACGCACGCACGCACGCACGCACGCACGCACGCACGCACGCACGCACGCACGCACGCACGCAGACACACACACAAAAACACACACATGCACACATACAGTATACACACACACACACGCACAGACACAGGTACAGACACACACAAACATCATTAGCACACAACACTGTCATACTCATAAATGAATTCATAAACATTCATTCACGGTTCTCTATAACACACAAGTCAAACAGTAACACAAGAGGACAACAAGCTGCATAACATATCATGAATGAGAGAAGGGAGGGAGGGAGGGAGGGAGGGAGGGAGGGAGGGAGGGAGGGAGGGAGGAGGGTTGCCCGCCTGCCATGCCCCACCCCTCCATTACCTTGGAGATAAAACCAAAGTACCATACAATGCACCAATGCATTTATTATCTAGTCTGGGACTTGTGCTGAAGCCAAAGACACTAGTTAATTCATAGTGAAATAAACTAAAATAAACTCAAAAAGCATATGAAACATTTCTTGAGGTGAGTCAGTTCAGAGGCAGGCTCTATCAGAGGAACCAGTCCGGTACTGAGACAGAGCTGCAGAGATCTTTCATCCCTATGACCCATCCTCTCAGCTTATTCCTTTGGTCTCTCCTGAAGGCCCCTCTCATCGGTCACTTCAAAAAGACTAATTTGAGCTTCTTTAAGCCTTTATCGAAGAAATAGCATATTGACCTCAAAAAGAACATTGACTTTGGGATCTGTGAGTGCCTGGGAGAAGAGTGGGGAGGGAGAGAGGGGGGTTGGAGGGGATAGGGTGACCCTGGGTTGGCTGCGTCTGGTCTGGTGTGATATGAGCTCTCTGAGGGGTTTGGGGGGCTGCCCACAGCTATGCTGGAGCTCAGGCAGACCCAGGGATTAACTGTGATAGAGTTACAAGACAAAAGCAGCCATGCCTTACCATTCCCACACAATCTCCAAGAGGCAAGATAAAATGGCTCTGAGACTGGCAGCTATTAAAGCGTAACATCTGTTACCTCATAAAAAGCAGCAAAACATCTCAGAGACCCATAGCCTGTTGAACTGAGAGTTACATAAGTCTGGATCAAATTCACCCAATAGTTGTTATCAATAAATGCCCACCTTATCTGGAGAGTAAAACGCATGGCACTCATTCCACCCCATCCATTCACATAGGCCTCCATTAGGAACAGTGTTAATAATGCTGTAACCTCTGTTAGAAGTGAATGTGTGTGTGTGTGTGTGTGTGTGTGTGTGTGTGTGTGTGTGTGTGTGTGTGTGTGTGTGTGTGTATGTGTGTGTGTGTGTGTGTGTGTGTGTGTGTGTGTGTGTGTGTGTGTGTGTGTGTGAGGGGGTTTATGCCTATACTTCCCTTTCACACTCGCAATCATACTCAGTTTCAGCATCCTTTCATTTTATGTCACTCCCAGTAAATCATTCAAGACATACAAGCAACATGTGTACGGTATCAGCTGTGTATATACTGTATCGGCCCGGATGTTCCCTTCTGTTTGTCTGACACTGAAGCCAAGTGTTTCCCATACCAGGTAGCGGTATCTGTGCCACAGCCACAGAGTAGAGGACATTCCACTACCACCTCCCAGTGGTCAAAACATACACAGACTGGTGTAGTCATGGAGAAGAGATTGAGCTAAAACAGCTTGCATATCACTCATTTACTATTGCAGACAATAATGGGCTGGCATGGCCTGAAATTGTATACTTCCCTATTGTCACAATACACAATAGTATACAAAGTGTAACGTGTCACAAATCTTCCTCTTCATTGTAATCCAGACAGACTGTACTGCACAGGAGTGGACACAGGAAGTAAAAAAGAGAATGTGATGATTCACATTCTAAAACTGTCTGCAGGAAAGGGGAAGCTAGTAATTGTATGGTTGTGGAATCAGTGAGAGGGGAAGCTGAGAGAAGCGCGCTGTCTAGTGTATACTTAAACTGTGAAAGAAAACATACGCACACATGCACACACACACACACACACACACACACACACACACACACACACACACACACACACACACACACACACAATCCAATCTACAGCAAAACTTGACAGTGTAAGTCTGATGATGAAAAGCTATGGGTTTTCTCAGTAAGTCTGTGCCCATTTAGGCATGTGCAGAGCTCCTCCTTAATAATGCATGATCTCCCAGGAGCTTACTGTCGACAGACCATAGCGATATGGATCCGTTGAGAAAGAATACTGGTGAATATGATGTTGGTTTTTGTGATGATATCATACATTATTTAGGCCTACAGTCTATCAGCTGGGGGAAATTTTGGGATTGGTACACCCATTTTGGGATTTTTAAATTCATGATATATAGCCATTGATTCTTGAAGAATATAACTTGTAAATACCTCTGCTTAGCAATGGGTGTTTGCAGGAATATGATATTGTACTTCAGGAAATGAACATGGTCCTTCTCCTTTCTCAGTATGTCAGGAACATTTACATTAACATTTAGATGCCCTCAGTCTGTCTTCCTTCCACCATCACTTAGCTTGCTTTTCATCTGTGTTGTGTGCTCTTTTTTTGAAGAGGCTAAATTTAGATCAGCGCTCTAATCTTAACACTCTAAGCCTGTCGGGGTGGGTAATGGGACCACCACTCAGACGACACCTCCAACGACCCCTCAGGCCAAATCCCTCTTTCATTCTGGGAACAGGAGTCATGATAAAGGCAATGAATATGTCCCAGGATGTCCCCATTCACAGTGGAGGAACATTAACAGGCAGCTGAGACAGATATGCTCTTGTGAAGGCGACATTAATAAAGAAGTAATCTCCCAGGCTTTTCTACTGCGGCGGACAGATGGTGTGCATGCGTGAGGGCTCGGCAAAGGGAGGATTATGATGGGATTTGAACACGTCCTGTGTTCTTGGTGCAATGATAACGGGTCAGTCAGCAGCAAGCACGAAAGCTCATTAGGGATCCCCTGCGAGCGGCTGGGACTGTCTGTCTGTCTGTCTGTCTGTCTGTGAGTTATCCCTCTCTGCATTATCACCTTATCCCTATTAGACGGAACAATATACACACACACACACACACACACACACACACACACACACACACACACAGACACAGGGCAACTAGGTCTAATCTCTAGTGGGACAATGTTCTGTTGGACAATGTTCAAGGCAAGCGAAGACGGCAAACCTCAAGTCAAGTAGATCATTGTGGATAAGAACACAAGGTACCATAGAAACTACATGGTTGTAGTGTAATGAGCTCAAATAAAATTAATTGATTGATTCATGAGTTTTGTCATGACTAATAGCCTATGCTGATTCTGTCTTCAGGAGACAAGGTTGAGAGAGGGAGGCAGCAAGAAGCCCATTGTGTGTCGTTAATCCCAATGTGACTACGCCTGTATGTGTAGAGAGGTCTAGTGAGGATGAGGAGTCATGCATCAGCCTATCATCCTATACAACACATATACAAAGACACATACACATGAACAGCTAAGTTGTAATGATGCAAAATGTCACCCCTCTTGTCCAGAAACAACCACTAGCCCCTTAACCCTAGACACTTGTGTCGATCTGAAAGCACTAAATAGGTAGTTCTTCCATCTCGCCCTGTGAGATGGAATTCTGCCATCTTGCTTATACCTATACAATCCTTTCAGATCTACACACATGCCTAGGGAGTAATAATTGATTTCATGTACAGTATATAGCCTAGGGAGTACGGGCTAGGAGTTGTTTCTGGACAAGACCAGAGGGTTAGTGTAGGAGAGACCGAATGAGCTGGGAGAGGAGCTACAGAAGGTCTATTATCTCCAATACCTGAAATATAAGTTAACATGGTCATCACGTTTGTCTGGGAGAGGTGGTGTTTTCACACTCTCAGCGACCATCATCACCTCATCAGCAGTGAACACAGCAGGTGAGGCAGACCTCCTCCACAGAATACCTGTGGGACTTGTTATGGAAAATACATTCATAGAACTATTTTCAGGTTATACACTTTCATATGACTGATACAACTTGTGTAACTACTGTGATGACATTTTCTCTTGCCACTCCTCTAAAGTTCTATAGCCATTGTTCTGAGAAGCACTGTATGATTTACCATATGAACAGCGGTGATCTCTGAGGGAGTGGTAGGAGAGAGCAATAGTGGGGGGACAGGCGCATCCTGTCGATAGGTGTGAAATGTTGAACGGCGATTAATCAATAAGAAAGTCTCCCCATTGTTCATTCTCTCCCGCCCTTTCTCACGTAAGCACAGGCCCATCAGCCGATAGCCTTGGCGGCGCCTGTATTATGTTTAAACTGTATAAAAGACGAACCTGATCATTGTCTCTTTAGACTTGTGCTGGACGGACCCCCGGTTCTACGCTGGGCTGCTGTTACGCTCTTGTCTCTTGTTTGCAAGCAATAAATACCGGACTCAGATATCGTGGCTACTCAGGACTTGTTTCTTGATTCTTACCTCCGAAGAGCTAAAGTACAGAGTGGTAAATCCTAGACTTCCACCACAGACTAGGTAATGTAAGGCTGAGGCTGTGGGAACCAGCGAGAGGGAAAGATAGATGTGAAACACTCACAGACTTTAACTCTGGATTGTCAGTTGGGTACAGTAGTTATTTTGTCAAGAAGTGTTTTTAAAGTTATTGAGACTGTCATCGAGAAAGTGAGAGGGAGTTGAAGAGAGAAGAGCAATTGCAGTACAGAAAGTGCCGGATAGATGGATTCAAATCCATTATTATTGTCCCGCATTCAGACTCAGGACCAGGAACAGTTCATTCTACATTGATGATTGAACTTTGTAGTTGCATTTTCGTAGTGCTTTTCATGCATAGTTGCATCAACATGTTCGTTCCAATCATAGAAATGGAATGGTCACTTTGGGTCAGAGCAGTCCTGGACAGAGTCAACAAGCAGTAAATGCAATCATTTTATGGCACACTTTGAGAGGAAAAATCTTATTGAGGATGACCTCTATTTTAGCTCATGTATAAAGTATCATGCACTTATACTGTATAATGTGTGAGGGCTCGGCAAAGGGAGGATTATGATGGGATTTGAACACGTCCTGTGTTCTTGGTGCAATGATAACGGGTCAGTCAGCAGCAAGTACGAAAGCTCATTAGGGATCCCCTGCGAGCGGCTGGGACTGTCTGTCTGTCTGTCTGTCTGTCTGTCTGTCTGTCTGTCTGTCTGTCTGTCTGTGAGTTATCCCTCTCTGCATTATCACCTTATCCCTATTAGACGGAACAATACACACACACACACACACACACACACAGACACAGGGCAACTAGGTCTAATCTCTAGTGGGACAATGTTCTGTTGCCTTGAGCAAGGCAAGCGAAGACGGCAAACCTCAAGTCAGGTAGATCATTGTGGATAAGAACACAAGGTACCATAGAAACTACAACCATCGTGTAATGAGCTCAAATAAAATTAATTGATTGATTCATGAGTTTTGTCATGACTAATAGCCTATGCTGATTCTGTCTTCAGGAGACAAGGTTGAGAGAGGGAGGCAGCAAGAAGCCCATTGTGTGTCGTTAATCCCAACGTGACTACGCCTGTATGTGTAGAGAGGTCTAGTGAGGATGAGGAGTCATGCATCAGCCTATCATCCTATACAACACATATACAAAGACACATACACATGAACAGCTAAGTTGTAATGACAGACATTATTTCAAAATGTCACCCCTCTGTCCCCAAAGACTATTGAGGACGATGGCCCTGTCCAGAAACAACCACTAGCCCCTTAACCCTAGACACTTGTGTCGATCTGAAAGCACTAAATAGGTAGTTCTTCCATCTCGCCCTGTGAGATGGAATCCTGCCATCTTGCTTGCTAGGAGTTGTTTCTGGACAAGACCATAGGGTTAGTCCTGGACAGGGTCAACAAGCAGTAAATGCAATCATTTTACGGCACACTTTGAGAGGAAAAATCTTATTGAGGATGACCTCTATTTTAGCTCAGGTATAAAGTATCAAAAGAGGGGGAAACACACACTGCTCTTGCTCTAGTGATGTCAAGTAGAAATGATTAACAATTACCTATATTGTGCAGCTTTTGGTCAAACTATTAGCCTACAATGCACTGAGAGGTATTTCACAATTCTTGTCAGAGCCTTGAATAGAATTGTGAATAGGGGTTGTATAAGGCATGGACCTACATGAAGTGTTTTGTTTATTCCATTTACAAAGTCAGTGCAAGGCCAAAGACTTTGTCCTGTGAGTCACATTGCATCAACTCACAAGTGAAAAGGTTTTGCTTGACCCACTTCCATAGATTTCTGGAATGACCCCAACAAATGACATCCTGTCAATTGTTGGCATAGAATGAAACCTCCATAGCTCATTTAAGATGACCATCAACCTTTTACCGTTTATTTTTCTTAACAACACACAATCTACAATACATAGAACAACCCTCCAGCATTATGTCCTAATCGATGTAACAAATTTTAACATTCAAGCCTCGCAGCTTAATGCATGTATGTTAATGCAGCACTAAAGTCAATGGTTTTCTCTGGGCAGAATTATACCCTTTGTGGGTGGAATTATGATAGTTTCCAAGGACGCATGGTTTGAATGTTACATATTTCAATTACAAGTTATCATATTAGTTATCGATCATATTAAGTTCAATAAGCTTTGTTCTTTAACCGTACAATACTCACAAGGAAATGGACCTTCATCACATCACAACCCTTCTAGGATTTATCTGTGTCTAACAAACGTGTACTTGATGTCACATAAATCCACTAACACTTTGTATGGTTTTATCACCCAATTGAGTATTCCTAATCCCATGGCTATTATACTGTAACATGGAGCTGATTCACCTGATGTCTGGCTATTTCACATCGAAACAAATGCATTGATATACTGTCGAAAACCTCTCTTCTTTGCTTTCTCTATTGAAACAACGCACCAGGTCATTGTAGGTGTACTGTGTTTGTAAGAAAGCAGAACTGAATGTGAATTCTAACTAATAACCAGGCTTCCCTGTCCTCTGAGTTACAGTGCAGTAAGCTCATGAAGCTCTGTATCTGCCCCCGGCTGTGGAGCGGCAGTCATCCTCATGGCGTATGTGTCAGAGAAAGAGAAGTTGACAGTTTTGTTTTGTGAACTTTTCACTTCCTCAGTTGACACATACATATTGCAGGGCCCCTTGGCGCGTTGCTTTTTTGTGCCCTGATGGGGACATGGGTGGAAATGCCGAAACAGAGAGAGGCTGCTTTGAAAGAGCCATTTCCGGTTTTCTAGTTGCTGTGTATGTTTGACGGCTCACCCAATGACAGATGAATCAGCAGTCCTTCCTGTGGCCCTCTATCTTTCTCTCACACTTAATGCTGACACACTGTGACATATAACTGTGAAATTTGTTCATTGGTTCAAAAGCCTTTTGGCTTGGAAAGTTACCTTTTCATCTAAATGATAGGCTTTATGTAACTGTACTAACACTCTGTGGTGTCTCATTACGCATTCACAGATGTTATATGTCAAGCTGTTCTTAAGCCTCAATGGACATGAATTACATTGATCTATCCATGAACAAACACAAATAACATTGAATTGCATGAAAAAGGAAACCTTTTGTGTGTGCTTCATTCAGTTGTAGCTGTTAACAGAAAGTAAGGCTATGGCTGCAGTCAAAACATTATGCGGCATAACATCAATGGCTACAAAGCAAATATTTAAGTGCAAAAAGCAAACAGGCCCATACTCTGTGACACGTGTGCTATGGCAGATGTGGAAGTGGCCATACACAGGTATGTGATGAAGAGTAGCAATGAGAGGCTGCAGAGGGATAACTGACAACTATAAATACCAATTCTTGTTGAGAGAAACACACACACACACACGCACACACACACACACACACACACACACACACACACACACACACACACACACACACACACACACAGATACACACACACACACACGCAGAGCTCCAGCACAGCTCACTGTAATCCTAACACGCCGTGTCTCAGCCAGACGAGAGGTTCGGATAACATGCACAATGCTATTCTGTGTGTGAGGCTTACTGAGGTCCTTACGGGGTTGTAAATGTAATTTCCCAGATCAAAGTTCATGATATGCCTCTGTAATGTGAAGATGTTGTGAAGGAGCATTGATGTGGATACAATGGGCTCATTTAGGAGCAGGATCCTGCTGGGCTTCTATGGTCCCATCCACTGGACGCGTAAGGCAGACCACATGAAGGTTGCAGACGCCACATGATCAGGGACATCACACCAGTGAGCGAGGCAACTCATGCTGTTACTGTCTTTCTCTTCTATACAGAGTTGTTCTGCTCTTCTATTATTTCATGAATCTTCTGAGTGTTATCTGATGCAGTGGGCAGAGAGAGAGCTGGCACAGTAGGCAGAGAGAGAGCTGGCGCAGTAGGCAGAGAGAGAGCTGGCACAGTAGGCAGAGAGAGAGGGCTGGAGCAGAAATCCAGGTGAGCTCAGTGGAGCAAGCCATCTACTGTACCCACAGACTAGGCCAGTGGGCCCATGATCCCACACTCACTCAGTTTCCCCATCACAGACTCTACCTCTTCTACCTGAGTTCCTGCATCATAACGCATACTTACATTGCAGTCAGACTCCATCTCATCAACCAGCCTACTGAGACTGTCCTCAAAGAGGTGTCAGCTACAGCTGCAGCTATAAAACATGACAGGATAACACTCTGGACGACCATGTTACAGGGGAGCTTTTTCAATATGGTCCTTTCAGACCTCTGCAAATGGGTTAGTTTCAGGGACTATTTCAGAGAATCCATATTTGGGTTGAGCTGTACTGTATTGACTATGCCACACGGGCACCGATGCACTGTGAAAACACAGATCCATGACTTCCTGGAACACATAATGGGATCCCTTGAAATAAATTGACATAACACAACTATAGGACAACTGAGGACATTGCTAATTGATCAATCAATATGCAACAGGAAGGAGTTTCATGTGACCAAAATGTGTTTTATCACAAGTTGTGCAAGCAATTAGGGTGTGTTACGTAAGGCAAGCACTTGAAATAAGGCTGTGTTAGAGAGTTTGTAGAGCATGGATAATGTGTTTGCATGCACTTATACTGTATAAGTTCAATTACATAATGTCCTGCTTTTACACCTTTTATTGTAAGCACCATTATAATCTGGGAAAAATGTTTTCTTTTATATCCAATACCAAAACAACACTTTTATTTCAGTTGCTGTGAAATAATGTGTTTGTATTACTCTGAGCAGGTAAACTGTAGCAATGACTTTAGTGTTAGTTTGAAAGAAGTGAAAAATGTTTCACTTAAATGTGTCTGATGTTGGTACACATTGCTCCATAGTTTCAATCTACTGTATTTCGATTTTGTCCCATTGGTTCCCACTGACTGTATCACCATGACTAATTCATAGGCATTCCTATTGACCTGAGAGGATCAGTGAAATGTGAGCTAAGCGATATGGCAGTACCTCCATCGTGTCCTCTGATTGATACAGTAGGATGGATATTTTTTTAACATATTGTAACGACCCTGTGTAAGGCCCGTTAGCAGCTCCGCCAAGTGAGTTAACTCTCTTGGTGTTGTGGCTAGCGCGGCCGGTTTGTAAGCGGAAGGTTGCGAGTTCGATACCCGCTTAAGGCAAGCTGCTCTGCCCCGCCGTTCGTTACATTGGTGTCAGAAGTGGGATGGCGCCCGTGAGGCCATCGGAGAGGCGTGTCCACGTGAGAGACTTGTATAGTGAAGCGTGAGGGCACGCTCTCCCGAACGGAGGGGATAGTGTAACGACCCTGTGTAAGGCCCGTTAGCAGCTCCGCCAAGTGAGTTAACTCTCTTGGTGTTGTGGCTAGCGCGGCCGGTTTGTAAGCGGAAGGTTGCGAGTTCGATACCCGCTTAAGGCAAGCTGCTCTGCCCCGCCGTTCGTTACAATATTATTGCCTGGGAGATAGGGTCATAGGTCGATTTGGAAAGACTGGAGTGGGTTTGAGAAGTGAGGTTAGGTGCAATGTACTACTAATACAGAAAAAGGGGCCTTCCAAACTAATAAAACTTCTCCAGCTCATAAGTCTCTCTGTCGTTATTCACAGTGTGATCCCAGGCAGGCCTCCACCGGGGATTCGCAGTATTCCAGAGACTATCGATCTGGCTGCTCCGATGCAATCAGGCCCTCTCTCTTGCTTATTGATGCAGGGGTTTAGACTAATGCCTTTTGAATAAACACTGATGCTATCGCCCACAATGAATGAGAGCAAATGGGGCGCTGCCAAAAGCCTGGGAATAGCCTGAGCCAAGTAATCAGTATAAACTACACTGAAGGAGATGGATATTCCTGTCCTTCCTGGTTCCTACCTTATATAATGCAGGCTCCTACAGTACCTACTGTAGTGCATACCTACAGTAATATGATGCAGTTTGTTCTGTATATTTACAATAGTGTAATACAATACTGGACAAACGATCAGATACAAATGCCAACAGATAACACTGAACAAATACAAACACACAAATACAACTGAATGGCACTGAGAGGGAATAAGCACAGGGAAAATTGCTACATTGCACTGCTCAAATTGGCACTTTTCCTAGGTGCTGAAATTTACATCAAAAGACTTTACGTTTTAGAAGAGTTTCCGATTCAAAGGTTTAAATCTATTGGCTGGTCTAATCTTTACAAAGGCCAAAAGGCTAATGCTTTTAATCCTACCGCCAGAAGCCCCTCGTCCCACATGTGTCACCCCTGTTGATGCTCCACTATACATCGATCATTTTTGTGCTAAATGGACACCCAGGGACACGATACGTGCATAGACTGGCAGACTGAATGCACCCTGCATATACTTTATAGAGTAGATCATTCTACCCAGACAGCATCATGCATGCCTGTTCAGAAAGAGTGCACTCAATCTGTGAAATGTTAGCAAATGTTTTGAAGAGAAATAATTCAAAATGGAGCTCAGCCTCTGCATTTAGGGTCAATCAAGGTAACCCTACATCCTCCACAAGATACATAGAGTAAATACATCCATGTGTTTAGTTTACTGATGGGTTTAAGGTTCAGTTCATCATGGGCCAAGGCAAGGGTTTACCTGAGAAGAGAACTGGATTTACCTATGACCTGGCAACTGGTGAGATTCACAAGAATGGTCGCCCACGGTGTCTAAGCTGCTTAGCAGCACCGTTCTGCCCGTTAGTTCTTCACCTCTCACAACCTCTCACGCATCATCATCCTGCGACAGCAAGACCAAAATATCCTCTCTCAGCTATGGCAGGCTCTTTGAACCTTGATCCAGTTAGCAGCAGCAGTATTACTGTAGCTATTCTGAGCCGGTAACCAGCCCCGTTAGCTTCTGATCATGTTGGTTTTGGGGCAGGTTATTTATTATTTCCATGAATTCATCATACAATAAATGTGGCATCCACTCTCTTTACCTCTGGTTCAATTTGCAGCAAAAACAAATCAGCTATTCTGGCAAAAGGGGGATAATAAATAAGACTGAGGAAAACATGTTATGTAAGTGTGCTGCACAAGTGAAGGGGGGAGATGTGGGAACAGTGGTGATTGGTGGGATGCGTGGTCTAAGAGGGTAACTTGATGTGTAGACAGAAGATTAACCAGGACTCTCAGCCAAGATTCAAAGATGAATAGAGAGACTCTCTCTCTTTTTCCCTTCATGTACTAATAAATTGTAACAGTAAAGGTTTTTTAGAATTCAAATGACCAGTGACATGTGACCCCAAACTGACTCAGTGTTCTCAGTGTGCTCTCTCTCTCTTTCTCTCTCTTTCTCTCTCTCTCTTTCTTTCTCTCTCTCTCTCTCTCTCTCTCTCTCTCTCTCTCTCTCTCTCTCTCTCTCTCTCTCTCTCTCTCTCTCTCTCTCTCTCTGTCCGCCCCTACCACGTTTCGTCCCCTTATGGCTGGGGCAGGTTGTTAAGCAGTTGATGTGAGTCAGGCCCTCAAGGTGCTCTATCAGCATATGGTCCTGAATGAGTTGAACCCTGCAGCGTATGTAAACATGCTGTGAGGCGAGAGAGCAGAGGCTCAGGGTGCATCTCAATAGTCTGAGGCCGCTTCCTCTCCTCCTCTTCTCCTTCCTTCCATCCATATTTCCTTCCATCCTTCCATCCTTTCATCTGTACTGCTGTGAAAGAACTGAAATCTCTCAGAACTGCTTGACCTAAATCATGCCAGCGAGTGAACATTCCACTTATCCACTCAACAATCGTTTCATTTTTAATGTAATCTGCAGCATTTATTACACAGTAGGACTATGCTTGTGCAATCAGACCTCATTCAGGCGCAAGACCCATTTCGTGTTTGCTGAGGACTTGGTATGGGATGGTGACACTCACAAACAGTACTTATCCTCTTGGCACCCTGCAGAACACAAAGTCAAGGGTGAGCAAGTTTGTTTCTGATACATTGCCACCTTGACACCCTCCTACCAGCATTAGACATTTAGTAACATTTGAACAATGTATTTTCCGCTTTGCTTTTTGTCGTGCACCTGTAATGTCTGTTTGATGAGCCCACTCTACCTACCTACACCACAGTTGTGAACTAGTTGTTGTTTTCTGCCATCCAACAGTGATGAGGGGATAACGATTGAATGGTTCAACTGTCGCCTCTTGAACGTGTTTGATACCATTCCTCATTCCATTCCAGGCATTACAATGAACCCGTCCTCAAATCTTTACTGTACCTCCAGCAGTGTGAGACACCTCAGGAGTTCTGACTAGTCCTGTGTGTTCAAGAGGCTGCAGTTAAACCATTATCTTCTCATCAGCCTTGGATGGTACAAAACAACAACCAGCTCACAATGAGCCTGATGTCAGCCTCCACCAGCCTCCACTCCTCTGGCCTTGTTCTTACCCTCAATTAAACCCCAGCACTCACATCATCAGACAGAGACACTCAATACCACACTGTTTATATAAGGGTTCTCATGATGTGCTTCCCAATTCAATAGAAGGGTTGTTTTTCTTATCTTTCGTTTTTGATCATTGTCCAAGAGGCTCAGTAAATAGTGTTTTTTTTTATTATTCAAGCACCAATTTAAACATCCAGTACAACACATACTATGGCTACAAGTTACACTTTTAATTTATATAGCTAGTTTCTATCAAATTGCTAAACCATAATGTTTACATTTCTGGCAGTCCCCCATAATCCTCCTCAAAACACAAAAGCTGCAAATATAAAATCCATCAGATATCTTAATATACAGTCAAATTAAAACAAGACAGGAATGTAAATGCTATCGTGAAGTTACTGCTTTTACAACTGTGTCATATCAATTATTCATTTGCCAATAGGGGTGGATTAACAGAGATTATGAGGGATTGGTCCAATCAGAACAGCACAGCCCAGTAGAGCCTATGAGATTATGCTGGTTGAGGTTTGGGCTCATTGATCTCAAGGTGATCCTGTATGCAAATGTTTCCGAAACCCTTGGGATGGATTTGAAATACTTTGTGTGTGTGTGTGTGTGTGTGTGTGTGTGTGTGTGTGTGTGTGTGTGTGTGTCTGTGTCTGTGTGTGTGTGTGTGTGTGTGTGTGTGTGTGTGTGTGTGTGTGTGTGTGTGTGTGTGTGTGTGTGTGTGTGTGTGTGTGTGTGTGTGCAAGAATGCACAAAAGCCCTGGAGCAAAGACATGGCTTTGAGTTTGACATTCAGGATTAGATCTGACAGAAACTACTTGAATAATCCCAGTTTTAGACTGAAAATGTAGAGCTGGGTTTGTGTACCCGTGAGAATACATCGACCTGTACCAATCTAAAAAGTTGAAGGTTGCATTGCTGCATAGAAAAATATCAAAACAGACCATTAACATTGACTACCAATCATTTAATGATCATTCAAATGTAATAATCCAAAAACATGAGATCAAACTATCCCTGAATTCTTAGCATAATCTTCCAAACAAAATGTAACTAGCTAGCTAACTAGCTTGCTGGAGAATTACAAAACCTACCAAGGTCCATCTGTCCATGTTTGTAACACATCTGGCGTCCAAGGCAATGTCACCACAGCTCACAGAAAAGATGAGGCTACACACACAGGAACAAACAGCACTTTGTACTCCTCTCCAAAAAAACAAATGAGCAAATCATGTGTCTCCCATTGACCATGGATGACGTCATTCACACCCCCGATTGCGTTCGCCTCTTTGTTGTTGCACCATTTCTTGATACAGAAACCTTTCATTTCTACATGTTTTTCTATTAACCCAACACAAAAACCTTCATTTCTGCAAAGGCGCAGAAAAAAGAAAGAAAATTGACTAGCACTTTACATTACAGCTCACAAAAAGTGGGTCATAATCCATAATCTAGTACAGGTAATTGTTGTTATTGTTACTGATAATTATGAAGGTTATTACCCACTTATTCCAAACTGTAATGTAAAGCTCTGTCAAACTATTGTCCTCACGTAAAAAACAATGTTTAGTGCATGTGCCACGTGAGGCAAAATATGTACACGTGTCACTGGTGTCGAGAATGTGTCCCACAACGACTCCACTGATGACAGAGAAGGGAAATTGACTTTCCTTAGGCTTGAATAGGAGACAGAGAATGGATGAGAGGTCAAGGAGTTCTAGTTAAGTGTCTCTGACGGGGGAGGCTAGTGACTCTGCCCCTCTCCTGGCTCTGACTGTGGCCCCTGTACGCATCAACATCTTTCTTTTCAGTGACTGTCTCATCTGCAATGTATATAATCCACACACGGGTAATTTCAGAGCTAAAGCTCCTTGATTTAAAAGGCTACTTTCCATGCCTTGTTTGGAAGAAATCAAGACAGAAGAGTTATTTGTTTGTGTGCTTGTTTACACTCTACCACAGCATGTAATAAGGTACCTGGTATTTGTACCTGTCCAATCCACTGTGTCCAAGTCGTTTCAGCAAATCAATCAAAGAGGTATTTAGAGCTTCATCTCCTCTTCATCAGTGACCCATTTCTCTCTTCAATTTCCGGTTCCACTTCTAATATAATAACATCTCCATCTTCACTGGGAGTAAAAAGTCATGTGTTTGCCTCCCCCGCTTCAAATGAACATGCATGGGAGAGAGCGCGAGAGAGAGAGAGAGAGAGAGAGAGAGAGAGAGAGAGAGAGAGAGAAAAGAGAAAGAGAGAGAGGGAGAGAGGGGGAGAGAGAGAGAGAAAGAGAGAGGGAGAGAGCGAGCGAGAGGGGGAGGTGAGAGGGGGGGAGGTGAGAGAGGGGGAGGTGAGAGAAGAGAGAAGAGAGAAGCAATAACTCTGGTGACAGGGCAGCATGTGACAGGAGGGGAACTCATTTCCTGGACCACCTCAGATGGATGGCCTGGGCATGTGTTGTCATCAGCAGCACCGGCGATGAGTGCCCTCTATCTTCATCTCTGTCCCTCTCCTTTTCTATCTATATCTGTCTTTCCCTCCCTATCTCCCTCTCTTTCTTTCTCTCTCTATCTCGCTCTCTCTCTCTTTATTTGGATAGTCCCCTATAGATTATCTACAGTTACACTTGAAATGTTGTTAGTTGAACATCTGCTGAACATCTGCAAACCATCTACTGTATTCGGGACTATCCAAATTAAGTTTTACCCTCTCTCCTCGCCCTCTCTTTTTCTCTCTCTCTCTCTCTCTCTCTCTCTCTCTCTCTCTCTCTCTCTCTCTCTCTCTCTCTCTCTCTCTCCCCACATTTAAAATTCATTGAGAGAGGCCAACATAACACACACTTAAACTAATGAGCTCCCAATAGATAATTATTACTGCTGAAAATGTAACCCTCCCATCTCTCTCTCTCTCTCTCTCTCTCTCTCTCTCTCTCTCTCTCTCTCTCTCTCTCTCCCTCTCTCTCTCTAGCTATCTATATATCTACAGTAAATACCCCCCCCTCCCAATATTGTTGTAGTGTTAAAAGGGGTAAAATCACACACATTCCTCACTAGGTGTCTATGTTCTCTAGTGGAGCACATAGACAGACAGGGGGTTAATCGTAGTTAGGATACAGTTGTCAAGTTGTGGCTAAGTGGCAATTTCAACCTTCAGTGCCGGTTTGAGGTGAGGTTTGTTAACACTGCCACTCAGAGAATGAGAGAGAGAGTGTGAGAGAGAGAGAGAGAGAGAGAGAGAGAGAGAGAGAGAGAGAGAGAGAGAGAGAGAGAGAGAGAGAGAGAGAAATGGGTGGGAGTGTTTACTGTCTGTACTGCCTGTGTTTCAATGTGCTCTGAGAAGGCTGGAAGCCATCATGTATGAAGAGCCCAATCTGTTCCAATATGCAGACTAAGCCAGAAGATATCTTGATGGAGGTCCTAATGTACATACAGTAGTGAGAGACTGTTCCCTGGTTGGTGCAGACAGCTTACTGACTAAGTGTATATATTGTAATAGCCAAGCTGGTGAATTGTCTGCCAACTCCTTTCTAGACATACAGGCCCACTAGGGCTGCGATCAGCACATACCACTCATTAAAGTTTTTCCCAATCATTTAAACACATTTCCTGAAACTATAGCTCAATTTCTCAAAACACAAAACTGAAAAGAGTTAACCAAAACTCCACACAAGTTTGTCAAAACGCCACAAATCTCTTGCAAAATGAAACACTGCACTCAAAACCATGTTCTCTTTTCTCAAAACAGATTATTTCCATCAAAACGATACACACAGCTATAATATGAATATCTCTTACCAAGCATCAATTAAACACCGGTGTGAAATTTAAAACACTACCATCAAAATACTGTTTATATATGTTTTGGCTTCATGAGGTCATGTTACATATTCAAATGTATAAAATTGTGTAGAAATTATTTCCTTTTTCTGTACCTGAGATACAGTACATACAGGCAACTACGATTTCCTGGAGAACCATGCATCAGTGTCAATGATGCATGCAATACAGCATGTCTAAAGATGACAGATGTCAAGTTAGGACTGATCTCACACTGTCCACACTGCCCACACCTCTGACACAGGCCGTGGTAGACAGCCTGAGTGTCAGTTCAAAAGGATGCAGCTAAATAAGAACTCACTGAGACCTCCAATACGCCAATTAGCATTTAGAGTGCTTTAGTTTAGTTCAGACGACCATACACTTTCAATGTAACGTTCACAGGCTCTATTGCCTCTATTGACGGCAGAATCTGTGTCAAGGAGAATTTTGAGTTGAACTGTGTTGCTGCAGAGAGGGGTTCATACAGTAGCAACATTCTCTACATGACTTTATCTCTGTGCCTTTCCTTTGCTCTTTATCAGATTGTTTGTCCTGATCAGTCTATTGTAAATCCTGTGTCCTGAAAGAGCCTCACCCCCACCGCTTTATAGAGCTCTAATACCCTAAAGGTCTGCCTCCTGATTTAATTAATGAAAAACCTTCCATGGAACAACAACAGAAATTCAGTGGCAAGGGCAGATGAGGAGAGAGTTCAACAAAGCAACAACGCAGAGTAGAAGAGGAGAGCTACTGTAGGAGAGAGGAGAGAGAGGGAGAGAGAGAGAGAGAGAGAGAGAGAGAGAGAGAGAGAGAGAGAGACAGAGAGAGACAGAGAGAGACAGAGAGAGACAGAGAGAGAGGGAGAAAGAGAGGGAGAGCGAGAGTGAGAGAGAGAGAGAGAGAGAGAGGGAGAGAGAGAGAGAGAGAGAGAGAGAGAGAGAGAGAGACAGAGAGAGACAGAGAGAGACAGAGAGAGAGGGAGAAAGAGAGGGAGAGCGAGAGTGAGAGAGAGAGAGAGAGAGAGAGAGAGAAACAGAAACAGAGACAGAGACAGAGATAGGAAAGCAGAAAGGATGAGAGTAAGGGTTGGGGTGGCTAATCATGAATTGGTCTAGAAATTGAATTACGTGAAGAAACAACATATGACATATTTCTGTTTTTTCTGTCATTTCCGTCATTTCTGTCATTTTATTTTTCATTATTCTTTATCATAAAAATGTGACAGTGATCAAATAAAACAGAAGGATACAGGTTTCAGAGGTTTCAATGTGATTTGTGTAAGTGGATTGTTTTCGTGATCAGAGGTTTGTCTGAAATGCAAGAAACTTTAAAAGCAGGAAATAATCAAGCTAGATTCATATCACATTCTCTGTTATTCCAGTCAATGTGTCAGGAAACATGTATTGTGTTTGGAACAGTGCATTAAAGCTTCCTTAGGATGAGAGACTAAAAGCCTAGGAGATCAGAGCGGCATTAGTTAATCATGCATAATGAACAGAGTCATACAGTAATTGCCACTTCATCATTACCTTGGCAACAGTGGTTGTGCAGCTTTGACTCTTGGGACTCTCTCTCTCTCTCTCTCTCTCTCTCTCTCTCTCTCTCTCTCTCTCTCTCTCTCTCTCTCTCTCTCTCTTGTCAAATTGAGTTTCGCCGGCTGCGTGCAGCTCTGGTCGAGCACAAGTTAATTACAGGGCTAGAGTGGGTCTGCCCTGCCTTCTAACCTACCCAATTACATGCCTTCCCAGAGAGCAGCCGCTGGCTGAAGTGCCAATTAACTTCAGTGGTGCCATGGTGCGAGCAGGAGCCGTGCCATATTGTACATCGCACAGGCTCTCTCACACTCTGTCACTCCACCCAGAATGGATTAACATGATCAAGACACTTCAGTCATGTCATACAGAGAGCATAGGTGGGAGGTAGTGTGTCAGCAAATGCATTTATGTCTGACATGCTTGCTGTGACATTCAGCAGTAGTGATGTACAGAATGGGCGGGTGAGGTGGCTAATCAGGGATGAGGTGGGATGGTGGGATGGTGGGAAGGAATGGGGTCAGAGCAGCTCTTATGACCTACTTTCTGTGTTCTAACCTACATCGTGCCCAGGGAGTGGTGACGTAGGTCTACGTAGTGGTGACGTAGCGCTGTATTGGTTAGGAGCGCTGTATTGATCTGGGGTTGAACGCCCACTCTAAAAAATACCCTTCCCTGCCTCTCTCTCTCTTTCTTTCTTTTTTTTTGTCTCTGTCTCCCTCTCTCTCCCTCTATCTCTCTGGGTGAAGTGAGGGCAAGCATCTCCATGCATCTTCCCCAGATCTCCCACAACAGGAAAGGGTAGCTGTCCCCCTGGGGGGGTGATATCAATGAGACCTGTGTTAACTCGTGTAGGTACGGGTGACGCTCAACCAACAAGCATCCCACACGCACACACACACACACACACACACACACAAATTAACTCTAACCTTAACCCAGCCTTGTCATGCAGAGAAACAGGAAACTGGCCTTTTTAAACTTCACAAAGCATACAATAGATGGTTTGAATGTTAACAGCATTTTTAAAAGGTGACCTCCCAGAGTAAACCATGAATCTGGAATAAGAGGTTTGAGACCATGAAATGTGTTATGCCATTGTTAAACCCTCATCTGTGTGCACGTGTCGAATGTCGCCCCTGGACGGTAGCCTGTTGAAAGTGCCAGAAATGTAAATTACATTTGTGTGATGTTAACAGTATGTAAGGGCTTTGAGACTGTGCTGTGATGCTAGTTGTATTTGGTACTGTGCTGTGATGCTAGTTGTATTTGGTACTGTGCTGTGATGCTAGTTGTATTTGGTACTGTGCTGTGATGCTAGTTGTATTTGGTACTGTGCTGTGATGCTAGTTGTATTTGGTACTGTACTGTGATGCTAGTTGTATTTGGTACTGTGCTGTGATGCTAGTTGTATTTGGTACTGTACTGTGATGCTAGTTGTATTTGGTACTGTACTGTGATGCTAGTTGTATTTGGTACTGTACTGTGAGAGAAAGCAGTGTTTGGGACAGAGTGCTGCTATGGCTGTGGTCAGGGGAACGCCATGTGGAAACTAGAGTGAGGAAGCAGAGGAATGATTGAGATGTGGTGTGGCAGGGCTGTCACCCAATGGCAGTAATGAGCTGGAGAGGGACTTTCTAGACCAAGTGGCCGTGCAGGTCATTGACACACAGACACACACACACACACACACACACACACACACACACACACACACACACACACACACACACACACACACACACACACACACACACACACACACACACACACACACACTTTACATACGTCTCCTCTGATTGTGATGCTGTGTTGTGTTGCTCTGGAAAAGCTAAATGTTTAACTTTACAGGGGTGTAATTAATTTGCACAGAAAAAAAAGAAGCTCATTGGCAAGTTCCGGCTTGTAAAACAATGGCATCACTCCAGTCGCTTCTGTAATTAAAATGACAGTCCATCTCTCTAATGCTCTGAGCACGAGGCACATGTTCTGCTACTTTTTAATCAGAATGAGTCCGGTGAAAGTGTCTTTATTATCTGTTATGGACGCTGCTACACGGTCTGACGGCATCCCAGGATAATCTAATGGAATCTGGTACTGTGCCACATCGCTGGCTTACATCTCATACTGTCCATAATCCAGCGTTATGTCTGTAACAGAGGATTTTCATTGGAGCCATCCAGGCTACAGTAGGTCAAAGGTGACGGTCAAGGCCCCTGGAATACCTCAGATGAAAAGATTTTGCTCATTCAGCCAGCCAGCGCAGGGTTCATCTGTGTAGCCAGCTGTGTATTGTGTTTTGCAAGGTTTTTTGAGGTATGCCAATTGATGTACTGATGGGACCAACCTCTTCCACCTGAGTATGAATGAGTGCTGTATTTATGTGATGTTGTTTTCCAATCGTCTGCTTTTAACTTTTTTGTTGTGTTTGGTTTGTACTTGTATTGTACCTATGTTATGTTACCCCTGCCTGCCTGCCTGCAAACCAAATCTCCCTGTGGGATGAATACATACAGACTGAACTGTTACTGAACTTAGGAAGGTGAGCAGCGTAATGTAGACTCATCCATACTACATACCACATACTATATACTACATACTACTATGAGTAAAGCAGCTGGAGGGCAGCACATCATTCCAGTGTACTTATACTGTATTCTCAATGATGGAGAGATCAATGCATGCTTTTCAGGGAAAGTGAGAGAGAGAGAGAGAGAGAGAGAGAGAGAGAGAGAGAGAGAGAGAGACCCCCCCTCTCATTCTCTCTCTCTGCTCTTTTACCACCATTAAACGGTTGCTATTGGATCTTAGGCAAAGCCCCTCGGTAATCCTAAATGCCACAGCTCCACTCTTCAATTAAGATCAGCCTAACCTTCCTCGCCAGCCAGACTCTTTCTTCTCCCCCATCACCCCCCCCCCCCCCCCCCTCGTTCTTCTGACAGGATGCAGGCTTCAAAGGCAATTACTGTACTGTACTTTTTGAATGTTTTTTCCCTTCCTGTGACACAGAAATACAGCAAGAAAACCAAAGTGAAGGTGACTGTGAATGTGCTGTGGTACAGGTTGCTGACTACTGTATACCGGTGGCATATTTGCAGAGTACATACAGTATTATTAGACCTTAGAATCAAATGGAGAGATTGTTAATCAGAAATGGGTCATTGCTGTACACATACTTTGCATAGCACTGGTCAACGATATGGTATGCCAAATGACCAAATCAACTGGACCCTTATACTTAAAACCGAGTTGATAAATTCCAGAAAGATCAAAACTGTTTACGAGGATAACTTTAAGGTTTTTAAGGCCGCAAACGATTTCGGAAAAAAACATTACATTACATGGACATTCTTCCATCACATGTCGGCAACCTCACTTCCATGAGGGTGTATGAGAGTAATGTAATGACTCAATGACTTTGAAGCCAGCAGAGGGGTAACTGAATCAGCACATTACATTGGTGCAGTAATTGTAGGGCCCATGTACAAACCACAAAGCATAAAAATGCAGGGTGTCGCCTCAGAGTTTACAAGTACACTCCATGACACAGTCAGGTGGCAAAGCCGTGTGAAATTCAACAGTGTGGCCTCAAAAACCTGAAGTGACAGCATGGGAGAATCACACCTAACCTCTGAGCTCTATCTCTCCTTTGTATTCTCTCTATGAAGGTAACAGCACTCAGGGCACAGAAATAGGCTTTTAACAGGTTATCCAGAACAAGTTCAAGGGATCTTGCTTGCTCTCATAGGGAGGACATATGTCCCCTTTCTGTATGGGGCCCGAGGAAACACTAACCAACCAGAGAGAGAGAGAGAGAGATAGAGGGAGCGAGAGAGAGAGAGAGAGAGGGGGGGGGGGGGGCATCACTGGTAATTGACTGTTCAATCAAAAAAAAGAAGTGAAAAACAAACACATTTTCTCAATCCTTAATCTTAATTCAAAACTACTAATATGAACTCTGTCTTCACAGGATACTGTCCCAAGATAGTATACCTTACCCACACAATGTACCAGAAAGGTGCTGAGTGAGTGAGATTGCAGCGTGGGCCTGGCACCCCCGGGCAGGAGCTGTCTCTCTCTGCTGTGTCACCTTCATGCCCCTGGGGTGGGAGAACTGGCTGACTGACTAACAGCTAGAGAGAGGAGAGGCAGCAGCAACTGTGCCCGGCAAACCGCAAGTGTGCTCCATGCGCCTCACAAAGCATTATGGACACATGCGTTACGAGTGAGTTATTATTAAGAAATTGCCATTGAGGTGCCACATGCTGTCAGGAGGCAAAGAGGAGGTTATAAATAGATGTCTCTTTCTTTCCATGAATGCTCAGGGGTAGAGTGGATGGGGGAAAGGGGGGGGGGGGTATAGGGACACGTGTTGCTGTGTTCAGTCCTTATTGATCGAATACTGCAGTTCCGGTTGGCAACAGAACAATGAAGAGAGAAAAAAAGAGAGAGAGAGAGAGAGAGAGAGAGAGAGAGAGTGAGAGAGAAAGAGAGAGAGAGAGACAGCCAGAAGACTGAGCCTCAGAGAGCATGAAGCACCAGTTTACTGAATGTAGGTCATCGATTTTGAAATGTGTGTCAGTGTGTGAAGAAGGAGAGTGCACAATCTCAGAGATCATAGGAGGAGAGGGGAGGGAGCGAGGGAAACAGGCAGGGGAGGAGGATGGGGGAGAAGAGAAAGAAAGCAAGGGGAAAAAGGGAAGAAAAATGAGGAATGATAAAAAGCGAGAGAGAGGAAGAACAAAAGAAAAGGGTAGATAGAAAGCAAAAGAAAAAGAGAAAAGAGGGAGAAAGAGCTGAAGCATGCACGAGAGATCGATTGGACCATTCATTATTCAGAGAATTCGATTTCTCTGTGCAGCATGCTTGAGCGAATCAGGGCTGGACAGCAGTCAGGTGGTTGCTCCTATTACAACCATTCTCACCACAGTCTGAGCCTACTGTTACAGTACAGACACACAGCTACAGACACACTATCAGCTCATATGTTATCCTTGGGTGAATGTGGTACAGTATGTATGGTTGGTGTGGAATGGCAAGAATGACATTTGAAAAAAAAAAGATAAAAAAGACTGCACCACAGCTGTAAGACACACACACACACACATACACATACACACACACACACACACACACACACACACTAACACTAACACACATTCACCTCTATCCCTCTTTCCTAGTGTCTAGTATAATATTTACTCCCATCCCTTTATCCTCTGTTCCCCATGTACCCCATGTAGGTTGGCAGATGGGCCAGCAGCACCTGGTCTAGACTAATCCCAATGGGGCTGATGATCTGTGAGGGAGAATGGTGTGATGGAGGACTTATCCTCCGAGTGGGAGAGAAAGAGAAACACAGGGCTGCGCTTTTCAAGCTGCTCAGACTCACCAGCAATCTGCTGGGGATATAAATAAATACAGTCATAAACAAATGAATCTAAATTACAGATTAGCGTGTGGGTGTGTGTGTGTGTGTGTGTGTGTGTGTGTGTGTGTGTGTGTGTGTGTGTGTCTGTGTCTGTGTCTGTTTGTGTGTGTGAGTTGGTTTACCCCATTCCAGGCTGCAAACCAGCTTTACAAAGGGAACATGCGTGCCCCCTGAAGGTAGCAAAGGGAATTTATTGCTGGCTCAGTAAGCGTCAGTTCCTGGTCTATACCTCCTCAGGGAGTGCTGACTGGTCCTAGCTGTCTGGCACCCGCTGCAAGGTACAAATCCCAGCTGGTGTAGTCCTCCCCTGCAGCCTCACTGATCACAGTGTGAAAGGTTTAGTGTATGTGACTGTGTGTCATCAGTAAAGAAAAGAAAACCTGCACTTGCTAGAATTACTTCAAGTCATTCAATGCATTGCAGCAGCTGTCAAACGAACACATTTTGGGACGCTGAAACGCATTTGTTTGACTGAAACGTATTCTTTTGACCGCTACTGCAATGCATTAAATCTTTATGGTCACCAGATCAGGTCACCTGTAAGACCTCTGAAACACTTTCAATGCCTCATTGTGCTTCCAAGTAAAGTGTGTATGTGTGTTGAGTGTCTATGAGTGTGTTGGTTGTCTGATCTCCCAGGTCTCTCATCGGATCACCTTTGTAAAAAGACATTTTCTATCCCCTCCTCCCTGAAGTGCTTTCTTCATGTGTTCAAGAACGTCTGAACTCTCTTGAGATCACAACATGTGTCTACCCCTCCAGTATTGATTCATCCATCCATACTGTTATCAAATCACCCACAACCAAAAACGTTGACACAATTCTCGCAAATACAGCCTACTGTCATAAGATGTCCATGAAAAGCTATACTCACCCGGAGCAATGCGCCTTAAATAACGAATCGTGACAAATGTTACATAAGGCGATTAAACAGAGGCACAGCACAACATCCGTACTGATCGTGCAAGATCCGCGTATCGGCCTGGCAGCGTATCAGAGGAAGGGAGCTCACCGGTTCTTGACACTGTTCTCTGCATGATAACCATCAGCGGTGCCGTGTCTAAAATGATTGTACAAAGGCTGCTCTGCAGGGTGAGTGGGAGGCTTAGGCTGGTGCCAAGGCTGGCCTGGCAAAGACCTCTGCCACAGGGGCAGAGTGGTGAAGTGAATTGCCAAGGAGGAGGGGAGGATCAGACGCCATATGGCAGGGAGTTGCCCACTGTCCAGAAATGAACAGGGAGTTAAGTGTGTGTGTGTGTGTGTGTGTGTGCGTGTGTGTGTGTGCGTGTGTGTGTGTGTGTGTGTGTGTGTGTGTGTGTGTGTGTGTGTGTGTGTGTGTGTAAAATACAACTCAAAGAATGACCTCTCCTCATTATCAAGTGTCATATAACAAACACATCAAAAAGGATCCTTTCTTCTGTAGGCAGTGGTCACGTTTTGAAGTAAGTCATTCTGGTGCTGCATCACAGGAAACATGTCAGCGAAAAAAAGCCGGAAATCAACCTACAGTACGTGCAATTACAGTAATTATGCAGTTTCTTCGTTAGCACGTGATAGGAGAATAGGATACAGCCTACATTGTCTGGCAGTCACAAGCTGACTTTTACACTGCACCTGAGTCTACATACTGACATCAAGCTTCTACTTCTTATTAGCAGTTGCCCTTGTGCAAAGTTGACACATGCTATATTTCAGTCAGACTAGAAAAGATAAAAAGGTAAAATGGTGTGGAAACCAATGTTTACAAGACCCATCAATTAATATAATAAGTTTATGACATTTACACAAACGGTTACCATAGAGCATTAGCACTTCTTGACACTCCTTTTGATTCATGCTTGTTTCTATCACAATGAGACAACAAAGCCAGTGCATCGCTCACAGTGACATTAGTTATCATAATAGAGTTGCTAACAATGGAGGTGCGAGCCAGGCACTAGCTTTCAAAGCTAATTGTTACTTGGAATATGACAGAAGCTGGAGACTGGAACCATAGCGACCAAGTGTGGTTCAGAAAGGCTGCTTGGAGATATGAAGGGAAATGTGGGAAATGTGGGAGCAGAGTCAGATGCAGTCTCCATGACAACATACACACACACAAAGACACACACACAAACACACACACACACACACACACACACACACACACACACACACTAACCTGGGTGTCAGCTGGGGGAAGAGGAAGACAAGAACAAACACTTCCCAAAAGCATTATGAACCCACGTTGCCAGACTTCCCAAAAGTGGAAAGCTCCACACACGTCCAAATGTACTGCTAAATTATTAATCAAGAACCCACCTGTGGAAAAGCATAATACACCTTCACAATTACTCATTTAAATGACTGCTTTTATATTTTGTTATCTCCCTTATTGTGAAATATTCCTTTAGGGACAAATAGCATTCAACAACAGCTCACTTGACACCACGTATCCCAGTACAGTACACTATGAAGTGAACACGCTGGAATTTCCAAAAAGCGTTCATAACTGTTGCCTGCCCTCATTTATACACACACCGATGCTTTTATCCAACCTAGCTACAAAGCAGCCTGCCGTAGTCTAGTTCCTGAGCCAAACAACACAAACCACTTGATCCAGCTATTGGTAAGAGTTAAAGGGCCAGTAGAGCTCTCTACAGTAACAGAATGTACATCAGAGAACAAGTTAAAGCACCACAGCTGTATTAGGTGATCAGTCCTGCTCATTTAATGACGCATTCCTCTAGACTGCAGTACATGTGTTTAGGCTGTGCCCATTCAGGCTGTGCCCACACAAACATGCATACATATACAGCAAACACAGTCCTTTGCAAATATGTACGGAAACATTAGCCATTAGTTAATGCTTGCTATTATGATAGGAGGCCGTTTCATAAGATCCTCAGACCTTTCACTCTACTGTACTACACTTCTGCTCTCGCTCCCTCTCTCCCTCTCTCCCTCTCTCTCTCTCTCTCTCTCTCTCTCTCTCTCTCTCTATCTCTCTCTATCTCTCTCAAGGGCAACTCAACCATTTAGCAAATGGATTGTATGAGTTTGTTCTCAAAAGAAACCTTACTCATGATGAAGGCCTCTCAAGTAAAGCAAGTTCTCAGAGATCAGAGGACGGGCTCATTGTAATGCATTCCATCCATTACAATGAGCCCGTCCTCTGAATTCTACCTCCACAAGCCTCCCCTGCTCTATGAGTAGACAATGTGGCTGTTTCATACAGAACCAGTGAAGTTCTATAGCATGAATGTATTCAGTTATGTATTTTTACAGTTCTGAGGACTTCCTTTACTTGATAGGCCTACATCATGTCACATTGCATAGGGAGATAGGGAGATAACCATGGAAATGCTTCTGCCCTGTGACAAGCAACCATGCTGAACATTATTCCTTCCTTTCTGTGGACCCTCAATCCATTTTCAGAAGACTGTCAGTCTAGACAACAACAAATATGTTACACAGATGAGGACTTTCATGTGCCCCATAGACAGCTTGAAAGCCTGCAAGATTGTTCGCTTTGTTTTGCTGACCATTGCTCAGTTCTAGCTGACCTTGTCACAAACACTTTTGAGGGCGGAAAAAATAATCTGCCAAAATGCAGATGCATCCAAACACTGGAGGCTTCAGACTACACAGAGACAGTTCCCCACAGAAGTTACCACAGGACTGGTGAGCAACCCAAATAAAGATATCACAAGTAGAAAGTTGAAGAGCCCTGAGGACAGACTATCCACACATGAAAACCCAATCATGAAGCAGAGATCCAAACAGATTCCACTAAGATAATCTATAATGACAAACAATGCAAAGACATTCAACAGAAACAAATAAATCAATAGACACACAGTGGTAGACAGTTATTTGGACATGAGGTCATGTATAGGTCCAAAACACACAAACACATGCATGGACCCATACACTCCCCCCCCCCCACACACACACACACACCCAACGGCAGAGAGTGACTTGGCTTTGTGATTGCCTGACCTGGAAGGGAAGAAGCTGTTGATGGAACATCAAAGAGATGTGACAAGAGTGTGTGTGTGTGTGTGTGTGTGTGTGTGTGTGTGTGTGTGTGTGTGTGTGTGTGTGTGTGCAGCATCTGGCACAGTGCCCCACTGTGGGGAATGTAGGCCAGACGCTTCCTGTGTGCTCCGAGGGTCTGTCCCCAGCCAGGCCAGGAAGGAGCCTCTGTGCTGCCCAATTTCATGCCTGACAATGGACCGCCTTCATCCATCTGGACACATCCGCCCTCAAGTCTGTGCCTGTGTGTGTGTGTGTGTGTGTGTGTGTGGGAGTGTGTGTGTGTGGGAGTGTGTGTGTGTGTGTGTGTGTGTGTGTGTGTATGTGTGTGTGTGTATATCAATGTGGAAAAAAAGTATTTGCAAAATAAATCTTCACAATCTTTGTACACCACATATTGATTGTCTTGTCATAGCATAAAGGCTATGTTTTTTTGTTTTTTTTATATCAATGGCCATTTTGTATTGATCTCTGCTTGAAATCTATTTGCAGTATGTTCTGTTTATTGAAAGTGAAGCCATTCAAGTAGATGACAAACAACATCTCATTACTCCTTACATCTCAAAACCTGTTCAGATGTTTCCTTTCAAGACAGGCACACACACACACACACACACACACACACACACACACACACACACACACACACACACACACACCTGACCTCTAAGACAGAATCCACAATGCCTCCCATTTAAACCTGTACACAGAAGTCAAATCGGCACAAAAAAAAACCTTGCTTCTGTTGAGCGTCACAAAAGCCAGTACATTTTTCCATCTCTTCTTGACATTTCTATGAATGGTTTAGCAACAATGGCCAATATTAAAGAGAGAGAAGGACGCACCACTCTGGACTGCCTTGTGACAGGTGAGAAGGCTTCACGTGTGTGTGTGTGGCCTACTTCTGGTTTACAACTATTCAAGACTACAAGACTCCTCACTCCAGTGGTCAAATATGGGCAGCAAGTTGAGAGTTTTCTTTTGACGTTTTGTTCCCACTTCATATTGATTGTGATGATCAGTAATATAGGCAATACAATGTCTTATGTCAGGTGGAGTTACAGTGAATTTATGGTAGCACTTTACTTTACAGCTCAGAATAACTGGGTAATAGCATAGTAGTAACCATGGTAATTATCAGTAATTACTGACAGTTACCAGTAACAAGACAGAGAATTACCTTGTTATTACTAGAACAGAATGGAAACTGCTAATATAGTATTTCCAGCTCTGATACCACCTTATTTCATACTAACTGCCTTCTCTATTCAAGCATCTCTCATGTTAAATAATTATATGAAAACTGCAGTCTAATTGACCTTCTAATTGACAGAAGAGTGTGTGTCTCCTATGCTGCTCTCATGGCAGTCTAGTGCCACGCTGGGTGTACTGCTATATCTGAGCAGCAGGCCTGGTGGGGAGGAAGTGCCACTAATCAGCTGGAGTGAAGATGATGATGAGGTCATGATGGCTGCCAGCACGGGAGAACACAGTCCCCTAGGAGAGGGGTCGTTGCCCTGGAGAACTTTCTCCTCCTCTTCTTTTACAATCTCTTTTCAAGGAGGGTGTTTACCACTTTTGATTCTGATTCTGCCACGGAACGCTAACAACAATACCTTCCCTATAACCCTGCCGGGACAGCTTTTCACAACATTGAGTCCAGATAAAAAATTAAAAAAAGGACAATGTTCCAAATCAATGTCATGGGACAATAAAAACACATGATTGTGGTTGTTGCATAGAGATTGGGGTCAGTTTCATCTTAAAAGTTTTTAAAAGTAATCCAAAAGAAAGGAGGTTCTGCATTGGAAGGGAACCCAATATTACACAACACAGGATCATTTTGATCTGGATTAAATGTTCTGAAAAACAAGCTCCTTGAAGTTAGTTTGACAGGAGAGGAGCTTAGAGCAGACAGTGAACTCATTTAAAACACACACTAAATACTTTATAGTCCTGCACACACAGCATCTTCAGACATCTTGACCTGCTTTTCCTGTGAATATGCGAGATTGTCCAATCATGTGAATGATGCAAGACTGTCTGGGATAAGATGGAAATAGAGAATACATTGAGGAGGCTCCTCCACACCCCTGCGGGAGCCCTATCGCTTGCAAAGACCAGCCATATTATGTAGTAGGCAAGGCTGTCTCAAGTGCTAAACACAAACTTACTTCAGACAGCTACTCAGAGGACAGTAGTCTACTGTAAAGGCGATATGACAAAGCTGACAATGGAACTGACCCATAGTGATACTGACCCATATCATGATTTATCTTGAAATTAGGTCTCCAAATCTCCCTACTTCAAAGTTGTCATTGTGGTAATCTTCTATGGTTTGAAAATGAATGATTCAATGTTCTTCTTGGGTTCCATAACAATGACACTGTGAATGACCTCATAGAAGAGACGTAGCAATAAACTCGGAGAGATTAGGTAACGTGTCCTTACCGTGGTACACTGGTCATGGATATTGGTTGAAATATCAATAATATTTGATATGAAGCTAAAAGACACATTTGAGATTTGAGAACAATACAGAAAATGTATGAGTCTTGGAAAGGCAAGTATTGAATATCCTTGAAAGGTATTACAGTATGAAACAGATGACAGAGCAATCTATGACATTGAATGGCTGACAATAACCTCTGTCTAACAGATCATTAAAAAGATATCAACATCGCAGGAAATCATATGTGGTGAAGCAAAAAGTGATCTGACCTACTTTCCATTTGTGGCTATAGGACAATAATTAACATGCAATAAATCAATAGATGAATTTGTGTTATTAGAGTGGTGGCATTTACTTTAAAGTAGAAGTCAAACTGAGACATTTTTCTTCAGTCATGTCAACTGTACTGACTTCTTCCCACTAGGCTGTGTGGTGCTCAATCAACATGATTATTGACAAAGGTACTTTAAGTCCTGTTCAACAGCATCCTCTGGAAAATGAGAAATATTCTTAATTTCAATCTTCTTTCTTTATTACAATCTTCAGATTAGGTAAGACTAAGCTAATCACAACCACCTCTGTTTGATACTGTAGCTGACTGGGATAAAGTCAGGTCCTCTGCGTAATTCAGACATCAAAGGGGGCAGCTAATATGTGTGAGTTCAGAGACAGGCCAGGTCAGTCACATGGTGTGCGTGTGTGTGTGTGTGT
>NC_139660.1:15533493-15555735 GCF_951799395.1 Argentina silus | reverse complement strand
GAACATGTTTTTTAACTGAGCCGTGTAAAAATAAAAATAAAAAGTAATTTTCCCATGGATGTAGGTCACAGATTTGGACTGAATTTGTTTCCCATGGATTTCCTGTTGTCTGCCTCTGCCACCTTTGCCTGAGAGCCGTCTGTGGTCCTGCACACAGAGATATAGCTGGACCACTCTCCCCCCGTTCATGATTACGTCATCTATTTCTGTTTCCCGCGGAGCGTGACAGCTCGACAGCCCATCAGTATAATTGAAATGACCTTTAAATTATATGCTGGGGAGTTTTAATATTTTTGGCTAGTTGTCATTCCTGCTGCACAGACACGGCATGTCATGAACACTCCAACATGACAGAGCAGGCCATGACAGCAACTCTCCGCAATTGTTCATATGCAAAAAATATTTGGGAATTTGCAGTCGGATTTATGATGGAGTTATTGGGCAATTTATTTGTCTGAGTGTCAGTTACTGAGACACATGTATGTACATGGAACACCTGACCTGAATTCTTGAATACATACACAACTGGCAACCCAACTGGCATACACGTGCCTGTGCAAGGTAATTATCACTATACATTTGATCAAAATGCGCTGAACTGGTACTGTTCCCTTTGATGTGAAGACAATAGAGGGCAATGTCAAATCTTGTTCAGTTAATTGGGTTACCTCATACAATGGCCATTTAGATCCAGATAACAGGGAAACAGGAGCCATGTTGTATGTGAAGTGGTGTAACATTAGATAAGGCAATCCAGACAACACCTTCATTCAACTGGAAACATGTAAATAGTTCCACTTATTCTGCAAAAAGGGGATAAATGATGTCCTCGATAAAAATGACAGTGAAGGCTTTACACAAGTTTGATAGTAATCAAGGCCTGATGTGTGGGTGTTAGTGTTACAACAACAGCCATATCCCTTCAAAGACTACCCTCGGTACAGTAGTCCCTAACAATAAGATGCTGATTAAAAGGCATATAAAACATTGCCAAGAATGCCAGGCGGTATATGGGGGCCGCTAACTACACATTAATTGGGCTTTAGCTTGCTTTTGACATTCACAAACTTTTGACAAATACAGATGTATTTCTGGGTGGGGACTGTGTGGCTACAGCTTAAGCGTATTGTGATGGGTGGAAAGAAGGCTCCCCTGGATTTGTTTTTCAGAAACAACAAAAGCCAAACTCACTGCAGAGGTATGACGGATTTGTATAAGATATGCCAGAAAAGGAAGCCGTTGTGACAAGTGTCATAATTTGGACAAACGCTTTGAGAAATCACACCACCCCATCCTCCTAATAGATTATTTTCTCCATCCCTTGCTGTTTTGATGCAGTGTTTCTGAAAGCCTTATTTCAAACTGAACAACAGTGAATTGTACAGGACAGGGCCGTGGGAATTGAGCTGGGAATTAAAATTACAATACCTGCATGCACAGCTGCCCACCTCAAATTGCTCAGCTGTTATATGCCTCTTTGTGCAATATCCTACCATTGAGCTCTGAGAAACACGTCTTGCTGTATGGATTTCCTAGCATGGTGGGTCATGAAAATGTGAATGAAGAGAACAGATCTAAATGGTTAGGGCCAGGACTATTTCCTCTGAACCCACTGTTGTTTTGTGTGACCGGAGAAATTACTGAAAGCTTGCTGTGAATAAATGGGAGCCTGCAACTCGTGAAAGGCTTCAAACTTGAATTACCCCGGTAATATCGGTACATGTCTACATGGCTATTTAAGCAAAATCAAAACAAAGGTTGCGCCTGTTGCTTGAGTGTAGCTCTGGGTGCAGTTTTTGTTTGCCTGCCAAAGCGTTTTCTGCCCCTGTTATTTCCTCCAAATGAGAAAGAGATGTAGTTTCTCCCCTGCTGTGAGAGAGAGCCTGTGGAGATGAGGAACAGGCCAACTGCCTCATGGATGCTAACACGACAGGCCACATGACATCACTTAGCAAAAATGCATTGGCACTTCAAAAACAGAACAATCCTTGTCTGTGGGTCCGACTGAATGGAAATAATTGTTACAAAATATTTTGGGATATTGTCTTATCTGATTTAGCTCTCTCATATGTCCTCTTTTTTCTGAGGATGGCAATGTTTTGTTGTTGTTGTTGTTGTTGTTTTCAGTGTTCATATGGGTTTGACTTGATGAATGTGTTTATTTCCATGAATGTGTAATTAGAGCTGTCTATTTCCTTTCCTTTGTAATAACATGCAATTGTAACATCACAAGACATCTATAAATAGGTCCAAATTAATCATTATATTAATTATATTAATTTGATACAGGCATAACCTGTACAATATTATGCACAAATTAAGTAAATTTTTGCTATGGTGTTTTTCATAATAATAATAGCTAACACATAAAACAAAATACTATATTGTGTATCACACTTTAGTTGACACCCAACATTTTTCCCTGTATTTGCAAAATCAGTTATAGGAGAACCCAACATTCGTTTGATGTTAGATGAAGTGTACAGTGCGTTCTCTAGAGGTATGTATACAGTATGCCACTGTGTAATCTTACTGGGCGTTGTAACAGGAACTGCTGCCTACTGTTCTACTCCCTAGTTCTAAGCTGCTCGCTGTGACCTGTGCACCAGTCGGACCCTGAGGGCCTCAGACGCACACCCTGCTCCGTTGCTCCGGAGCACTTTCAATTTCACCCCCCTTCCTTCTCTCACATCTGGTCTCCAGGACTGCTCCCATGAATGCAGACCTTTTAGCTCCCTCTACAGGGTCAGCCATTGGTGTTAATGATGGGGGCATTCCTCAGCTCCTTAAATGAAAATGCAGGCTGATGTTGAGAGGATGCAAAAAGGAGGCTGGAGTCAATGTTGGGGGGTAACCTGACCTTAGCCAGCAGTGCTGCTTGTGTATGTAGAAGGGGCTGGAGGGGTGCCTGGGATCCTGGGGGTCAGAGCTGGCTGCCCCACGCCACTCGGTATGTGCAAGGTCGCTTCCTCCCAAAAGCGCCACAGGGTCAGAGCAATTTCCCCCAAGTCAGTGTCCCCACTTCCCTTTCATATCAGTCACTGAAGGATGGAGAGCATGGCCTCGTCACTGCAGAATGACTGGTCCAAGTCCCCAGAGTGGTAGGTTAGGAAAAAGTATATGCCTGTTGTCTTGGTGAAGGGTGGAGCTTTACACAGAGAGAGAGAGAGAGAGAGAGAGAGAGAGAGAGAGAGAGAGAAGAGAGAGCGAAGAAGAGAGAGAGAGAGAAGAAAATCATATTACAATTATGGTATTAGTAGATTAGGTGAGGTTTTATTGCAGGTGTCATTATCACATTCCTAACTTTCACTTTACCCAACTTGCCTATAACTGAGGAATTGAGGAGTGAATATATTTGCACCATCCGGCTGAGAGTCAAACTTCTTTTTGGAAAAGAGCTCATTATGATTTAAGTAGCTTGTGGTGGAGAGGATTATTTTACTGAATATTTTTAGAGTGGTTTGCCTTGACCTAAATAGTGTAGCAGCCTCCCTGCTCTCTCTTTTTGAATCCCCAAACAAAGGCAGCCGTCCAAACACATTCATTGGACTGTGGTCATTTAGTCAAATGCTTTGGAGAGCTCTTCCAACAGGTTCTGTGAAGTTGATAAACTGACAGCGCTCACCTAGAACCTGCCATGGGCGACAGCTGGGGACTTCATTTGGAGCGTAATACCGCTGATAAGCACCTTGACACCTGAGTTCCTCTCTGTCTCGCCCAATGCAACATTTAGTTTGGGGCTCTGCACATATTTCAGATGGTTTGGGCATAATTAACAGATTATGAGGGTCTAAATCCCCCCACCCGCGCCGATATATGTGCAACCCTGGAGCTCTCCCTCTCTGCTTCAGGGCATCCGCATGCAGGTGATATTGCTTCATCAAAATGTGACTGTAATTGGGGCCCCTAACGTGTTGGCTTTGTGAACTGGGAAAACCCTGGACAATAGCGGTGATATCTGCATGGTTGGTCTATAGTGGTTGGTCTACAGGTCTACATAGTGAGCCTTTCACACAGTGAGCTTTTCATCAGTGACCTGATGAAAGCCTACGGCCTCCCCTTGACTGACAGTTACTGCGTGTGTACTCGCATCTCATCACATTGCATCACAATGGCACAGCGCTGGTATTCTCCATTTCCGCCGTCCATCCATCCATGTTTCAAAGAACACAGGACATGAATAATGTTGCATCAAAGAGAAGCTAACTACCCCAGACGCTCCTGAAAGGGCCAAGGCTGGGTAGTTTGACCAGATAACAACAGCTATTGCATCCTACACCACTAAGCAGTTACCACATGATTTTATGAGAGCAACACTCATTTATGAGAGCAATCAATGTAAGCCAATACCCCATAGGAGGTTTCTGTTAGCACCTCTCTTTGTCCTATGATGATATACTGTCAATATAATGCTTTTATTGTAGCTGTGAGTGGAGCCCTGGGAGTAATACATTGATAACAATATCAGTTCATGAAGGCAGGCTGTTTCAGTAAAAGGTCACTCTCTCTCCTCCTCGCTCTCTCCTTACCTTTCTCCTCCCCCCCCCTCTCTCTCTCTCTCTCTCTCTCTCTCTCTCCTTTTCTCTAGCACCGGCCCACTGCCTGCCACCCGTCCCTCGCTTACCCTCTCTCTGTCTCTCTCTCTCTCTCTCTCTCTCTCTCTCTCTCTCTCTTTTGGTGATGATGAGTTCCCCTCTGTGTCAGGAAACTGGAATGTCATGTTTTAACTCTACTCGAGGTGCGCTGACAGGCGAGACAGAGGCAGCAGATGGCAGGGTGACATGCCCAAGGTCATCTGGCACGGCGCTGTCGAAGCGCTGGATTCGAAACCCAACACTTTTGCCTGCCTGCCTCCCTGCCTTTCTCTCTCCCGCTCTATCTCTCTCTTTCTCTCTCTCTTTGTCTCTCTCTCTCTGTCTCTCTCTCTCTGTCTCTCTCTCTCAATCTCTCTCTCTCTCTCTCTCTCTATGTCTCTCTCTCTCTCTCTCTCTCTCTCAATCTCTCTCTCTCCTTCTCTGCTCAATCTAGGTCATAAAGCCTGCCATACAGGCCGCCAATCTCCACTTAACACATTCCCCTTAGACTCTCCTGACAGACATACACACAGACACGCACACACACACACACACACACGCGCGCACACACACACCATTATGGAGCAACACCCCGTCGACCCTCCCAAAGGTGCCCAAATGCTTTTTTGTCTCCTAAAGTATAGCTCCGAACAGCCCTGAGAGAAGCCGAGAGGAATAAGGAATCCAAGTGAGTTTTAATTACCTTTACAGCCGATGCCTGGGAGGTCTAGCACCGGAAATCCCAACCACACCAGTACAGTTGGTGTGCCATGTCGCAACACATTATTTTTTGTCTCCCGGCTAATTTCCAACAGTAGAGAATAGTAGTCGAGCAGAGAGAAAGAGAGAGGGGGAGGGAGAGAAGTAGAGATAGAGAGGTGGGGGGGGGGGAGTGAGTGAGAGAGAGAGAGAGAGAGAGAGAGAGAGAGAGAGAGAGAGAGGGGGAGATAGAGGGAGAGAGAGTTGCTGTTATCCAATGCTGGTCCATATTGGACAGTTTCTCCAGTGTGGGGCTGTGTTGTAAAATGGAGAAGAAGAACAGCTCAGCTCCTCCAACCACAGACCGAACTGTCTGATTCAGCCATGAAACACAATAAAGCTGTTTTCTGACAAAACCTGGACAACAGCTGTCTTCCCTAGATAATGTCTAAATGGTGATACGTATAAAATAAACTGTACAGTCAAAGGGGTTCATATCGATTTAAAAAAACAATTTATGATTCCCTTATTTAGTTGCAAGGCTTATTTTCATATTTAAGTAGACTACTTTGCCTCTCCTTAAAAGCAGAACATTCAGAAAGTCAATTATATTGTGACAGGAGCCTCAGCCATGCTGTGTGGTGCGTGTCCATAAAACGACAGGCGCCCCTCCAGAAAACAGGAATGTCAGTGTATTTTCAGAGTGTACCCCTGTGAGGGTTTCCTTGGTGCTTAACTTTATTTGCAGCTTGCACAAGCCCCCTCTCAAACACACAAACAATGGCCCATAAGGACACTAACGAGGTGAGACTGATACCCTGACAACAGCAGTCTCCCAACGTGACATTTCCTCGACATGAGCCTTGCCTCAAATAAATATACAAAAATTCCCACAGAGCCAAACCTGGCTAGCTATGACTCTCTCTCTCTCTCTCTCTCTCTCTCTCTCTCTCTCTCTCTCTCTTAGATCACTGCCTCTACTACTCTAGTCTATACCACTATTATGCTTATTAGCATGTGTTTATCTATTTATGTTTATGCCGACTAGGTCGCTTGACTGAGCTCTAACTATGTGTGTTGCTGTTGCTTGGGCTTTGATTATGTCTGTCCTTTTTGGCAGCAGATCTTCTGTAAATAGCACAACAATGTAGTCACTGATTGGTCTCGACCCCTATCAGACACAGCTAGATTTTATCTGCGGTGATACGGTAAAGTCATGCTGAGAGAGAAGGGGGGGAAGCTCTCTCTCAAATCTTCTCATCTACAAAGGTTATTTTCTGAATAGTAAGTATTTCAGCGTAAACCGCATGTTTTTCCTCAGATAGAAATATGCATAGCCACAAACAGAAAGCATATGGAAGTATTTACAGAGCCGCTTTGTTCTTGCAGTGTTGAATGTGTAATGTCAAGCCTTAAAAACCTTTTTTATGTCTGTTTTTTCTATTTTTTACTCCTTTTTTAAAAGTGTTTTACCCCGAAAGCATATTATAAGCGAGCGTTGGTGTAATTTGTAGCAATTACATTTTATAAACTTCTTCATTGTCTTTGTTATGTCCAGGGCCCCAGCAATTCACTTGTGGTGCAGGGAATGTTCAACATTTGCCATGCGAAATTCTATGAGCAATTTAAAAAAGAAAGCTAAAGTTATGTGCACTGGGACAGTGAAACTCATTGGCAATCGGAGTTGGGTACAGATTGACATTCTCTGAGAAATTTGATTTTCTCAACAACTCGAAAGTTGTTTCTTTTGCCATTAATCATCCCTCTCTGGAGAGCAGAGCTCAGTGGAGCACAGTCTCTCTCTGTTGCTATGCTGCTGAAAGCTGAGGCGAGCTGACTGGAACAATAGATACCCCAGTGAGGCACCATTTTGTTACAGTGTGTGTGTGTGAGGGGCCGGGACGGATTCTTGAAAGTACAGTGACACCTAAAGGCTAATCCTGTAGCCCCCTCTTACAGGAGAGTGAGTGACTTATTCAAGGACACGCTGAAATTTGGTAAAAGTGATGAGTTTTCACTTTTACTGCACTTGATAGTTCCAAGTGCTCGTGTTGGGGCATCAAATTCCCTTCCTAATGACATGCCTCGGGCTGCCTGCAGGAAAAGTGGCATTTTCATCTCACAACCTGAGAATCTGATTGGGCATTTTGAAAAAAAATGAAAAAAAGTGGGCTTTTTACGTGGTTGGTAAAACTAGGTTGTATCTATGGCAAAAATGGTACTGTACACATCCGTGTACCCTGAGAGGAAATTATTTAATGTTTTTATTTTATTTTTTATTGTTCTTTATTTCCATTTGGGGGTGTGTGCAAGACTGTGTGTGTGTGTGTGTGTGTGTGTGTGTGTGTGTGTGTGTGTGTGTGTTTGTGTGTGTGTGTGTGTGTGTGTGTGTGTGTGTGTATGTGTGTGTGTGTGTGTGTGTGTGTGTCTGTGTGTCTGTGTGTCTGTGTGTATGGGTGTATATGTGTGTGTTTCACTCTTACAGTACAATTGTAGTCGTGCCAACAGTGGCTGGGCGTTTGATCTCAGATTTTCTTACATTTGGTTTCACGGCCAACTCTGCGTGCAGACCAAGTTTTTAATATACCCGAGCACTGTGGGTTCCAGTGTAACAATAAACTGTGCCTGAACTGTCAGCAGGTCTTAATCACCAGGATTACTGCAATACTAAATGTTGGATTCCTGTTAATATCCCCAGTGGTGAAAAAAGTAAACAGTCTCAGAAGATACACATCTCCCTATTTGAAATATCCTTTTGAATTCAGTGTATCATTTCATCACTTGCAAATATGGCAGTGGGTTTAAATCAAATATACTCACAGTTTTGAAGACTGTTACAATGGAATTCTTTTCGAAGGTCCTGCACCTATGTGCAATCGGTGACCATAGCTTTTGCATGATACTTCAGATGTGTGGACCTGAGTGAGCACAATCTGTGAACAGAACAGACTGTTAGGTTGGATCTTCACACTCAGTTTGCAGCGAAGTGAAGAGAATATTTTAGAACAAAAGGAAGAATACTGTCCCCAAAAAAATAAATAAACAATGTTAAAGTGGTCTTAGAAATTATACTAGTCACGAAGATTAATAATAATTACAGTATATAATAAGTAATAACTTTCCAATATAAAGCAATTTCCCAATATGAATGCTTTTGTTATGGTCAGAAATTGCCAGGTTAATGGTAGATCATTACTACCAATATAACAATAATAATAATAGTAATAATAATAATAACAATAATCATAATAATAATCATAATCATAATAATGCATATTCCTAGTAGTATTGTAATAATAATAATAATTATTATTATTATTATTATTATTAATACTACTAATAAGAAGAAGAAGAAGAAGAAGAAGAAGAAGAAGAATATTGTTATTGCTATTATTAATATTAATATTATTATTATTATTATTATTATTATTATTATTATTATATGGTTGAATTGGCTTTACACTAAGGTAATTCAAGTTACTAATACCGTAAAATGCATATATTTATATATTTTAAATAAGCGCAGTAAAACTACATTCAAAATATCGAAGTTTACGAAACATGATATATAAAATAAGATAAAAGCCATATTTCGATTAATTCAGGGCAATTTAAAACCTACCCTTTCCTGAAATGTGTTCCAGTATGTAAATTAACTGTAAAATCCTCTTCAACCATCAAAACAGAAAATAAATATTAAAAAAATATGAGGAATAAACGTCTATGGTGTGCCATTCATATATTCAAATATCATAAATGGAGTCTTGTGGTGTGCGCCTTTAAGGATAAATCCCCTCTCTGCTGGGCCCAAATATTTTACCATAGCTTAGCTGCTCCACTAAAATCTACACTTGTGTGCACTCCATTGCACCCTCATCTCGCTTAAAAAAAACGCCACTGGATTAGAGTCCGCTGTCTCAAGACTCAGGCGGCTTGACTCCATGGCGACAAAGGCCTTATGTCTGTTTCATGCTCTGGGAATAGTAGAGAAAAATATACAAGTCTCATACAGTCTGTTCACAAAACACCTTCCCAAGTTTATTCTGCTACTGTATGCTACGGTGTGAACAGGTGTTTCATTTACATGAACTATTCACAGAGTATGTGATTCTGGTGTGTTTGAATGCATACATACAGTAGATCACATTTTAGAATATGTTGAATGGTTAATGTTTAGGCTCTGAGTGGCTGAATTCTTGAAACAGGAGCAAATGGGTGGGGGTTTTCTGTTGTATATGTTACATGTTTGTCATCCATTCCATTCTATTTCATGCTGGTAAGTGACCTGTATCCTTTTTAACATGTAATATAAGACACTTGGTTGGATGAACTGTATGAATAAACACATGTAGCCATTCGCATACGGAGTCACTGCAAACAACTACATGAATAATGTCAAATGTATCTTGTGTGTTAAAATGAAGTACTGTATAGGGAATTTTTCACACATGCCCTTTAAAATGATATTATCATTTTCATTAAAATATGAGACAGAGACAGAGTCTTAGTTGTAATGAAATTATTATGAATTATACAATCAATGAGTTATATGATAGCATCCTTTATTTGATATATTACATTTTAGGATGCATATATTTGAAAATACACCCATGCGTGTTTGTCTCCCTATTGTACTCTATCAGGCCATGAGGAATGAAAAAATGAGACGTGGAAAAGAGAATATAAATTAATTAGTTGGCTGTGATGGAAATAAAGACATAATCAACATCAGACTACAGTGTCCTCATAATCATCTGGACAACAATCCCGCAGCAGTAATGAGAGTATTGGCTGAGTATTGCCTGAGAGTGAGAAAAGAGTGAGAGAGAAACAGAGAGAGTAAAAGGAGGAGAGAGGGAGGGGGGTGTGTGTGTGTGTGTATGCGTGTCCATGTGCATGCGTGCGTGTGCATGTGTGTGTGTATGCGCGTGCATGCGTGCGTGCGTGCGTGCGTGCGTGCGTGCGTGCGTGCGTGCGTGCGTGCATGTCAGATGTTACAGAGGATAGAATAAGGCACATAAAGGATACACACTTTACCTCCACAATAACTGCTCATATAAAAAATTGCCATTATTACAGTACAGTACACAGCTGAGACTGCTGAGGATTAGTCAGATTACAATGTGTCTGCTGCATCTGTGCCAGTAATGTGGAGCATCCGAATCAGCACTTCTACACCACTGTATGTATGACTCTAATGTATTTCATAATCCAAGTCTCAGTGTTAGAGTGTATTGATATTCAAAAGGCCAAACATTGGTCTGCTGCTGCCAAAAATAAACAGAAGTCCAGCATTAATGATCCGGTAGAAATCATGTTGTTCTTGTTTGTGCCCAAAGCCTGACTTCTTCAATTTGGGGAATACTACAATACAAGACAATAAAAATACTAGTTCCATTTGCAGCATTTCCAGAATGAGAACATTTGCATGCATTTAATCTAAATGAAAACATCTAATTCTGTACTACTTTTAATACTGTGCAAAGCATTGAATAATTGAATTCTAACTTAAAATTTCGTTATATCCTCCCTGTTATGAGTATCATAGGCTGTTTTGTTCGATGTTCATTTCACCCTTGCTAATGACGTGAATGCATTTAAACTGGGCCATATGAGCCATGCTATCAAAGCAGAATATCATGAGCGGAACAAACCCCCAGTCAGTAGTGAGGTCTGCTCTGCTTGGTGTCAACAACATCCGTTTTCTTTATTTCTAGACATTATCTCCATGCCAATGGAACATTCTAACTGCTGAAATGTGCTGTAAACAAGAGTATTGAGGTATTGTGATGTGTGAAACCACAGTCAGACCCTTCCCTCTGAGATATTTGGAGAGGAAAACTGTGAAAACTGCATAACTCTGAAGAAACCCTCTAGCTGCAGCTATTTATAGGAGATACTTGCATTTGCATCTGGAGCTTATGAGAGAGGCATGAAGGATAAAGTCAATTTTCAAATAAATAATTTATCTGACGAGCCAACACATTTGTTCTTTTTACAAAAAGGGGACTCATTTCAGATTTTCTTTCTTGCCCAAAAGGTGAAGCCATTTTTAAATACATTCTGACCGAAATGTACTTTAATTAGTTTAATTCGTTCAGTTATTTCCTGTATCACTCCTGGTGTAGCATATTCACTTGTTGGGGAACAAGAATCATTGGGCTCCTCTAAATATGTGGGATTCACAAATCCTTGCATTGTTACACAATATTGTGCAATTAACACACGACAATGGTGGAATTTTCTATGCAATTTTGTATCATGTACGTACAGTATGAGCCCAGCCAACAGGCGTGCTAACATCCATTAGCTGCAGCAGTGAACAGCATAGAAAACATTAACTATGGATTGTGATTTAGAAATAAAATGCATCCCTATGTCCTTCATACACCATAGGCCACATAATGACACTGCAGATTCAAAGTTAGGTATTGTATTTCCTTTAATCTCCGTAAATGCAAAATACATCGAAAACAAATATCTTGATGGATTAAACACATTCTATCTGTTCAGTCCCACTATTTGAGATTCCGTGTAGTGCGTGGTGCCCCCATCTGCATAATCTCAAACGGTATGATCCTGCCAAAGACATACAGCGAGGAGTCCATGAATCTGCCTGCCTTATATTTCACAGAAAACATCACACTGGTATATCTCAGCAACCATATATCTCTGTCTCTGTCTCTGTCTCTGTCTCTGTCTCTGTCTCTGTCTCTGTCTCTGTCTCTGTCTGTCTCTGTCTCTGTCTCTGTCTCTGTCTCTGTCTCTGTCTCTGTCTCTGTCTACACGTCAGATTCATTCTATGTGATCCCAACATTACACATGTATGTGTTGCTTGATGTGTTAACATACAGAATCTAGAATGGCTATCTTCTTAGTCATATTGAAGCGTCAGGCAGGCAGTCCAGTCCTCCCCACACACATTAAGCAACATAATCACTGGGCTGAAATGGGGTGTGAAAGGGAGTTGTGTGCTCAAGGCTTCAATTGAAATGCATTTACATTTGTGTGTTGTCACATTTTGGGAGCTAAAGTATAAATATGTTAATGTATGTTTACCCCATTCACGACAAGGGCACGGGTGGATTGAGAGAGAAAGAGAGGAGCACTGCTGGAACACTAGTGCAGCTTTTTTGGAAAAAGGGGGCTGAGGAGAGGGGATAGGCGGGGAAAAGGGAGAGAAGGGGGGGGGGGGGGGGTGTATACATTATTAACTAAGGCTTCATCACATGTTCCTCGTTTCTTAGGGACTTATTATTCCGAGCCGCTTTAATGAATAACAAGAGAAGAGAGGGCAGAGAGATGAGGAGTGTGATTTATGAAGCAGAGTGCATAGACCACCACCACCTGGCTTCCACCAGTACTACATCACAACACACACACACACACACACACAGACACACAGACACACACACACACACACACACACACACACACACACACACACACACACACACACACACACACACGCCCACACCAACACCCCCTCACACATACACACACACACCAACACCCCCCCCCCCCCTCTGCCGTGGCCCCAGCATTAGCATCTGACAAGGTCCTTGCATGCCGCAGCGCATACAGATTGGATTTGCTTTGTCAAGGATACTTGTCAAACACATGACAGCCAGACTTCATGAGCTTTTCACGTCGAAGCTGGACGTCCATGAAGCCGCCTCATGCCTTTCTGAGTGTGTGAGAGACTTAGGTGAAGCTATTGCCTCACCACTATCCAAGGTGACTCATTTTTCTGATTCCAAGCGTCCTACTTTCAATAAGTTTACTCTTTCATGTAAGAGGAATGGACATTTCTGTTTAATTCCCCGCCATATTACTCACTGTCCTGATGTCTTTACAAATGCACATTATTAAAGTGCTGTGTCTTTTGGTCCGTTTTTTGTACAACCTTGGGCAACATTGTGGTCTGTGGCCTGGGGATTCTACCCTTCTCAGATAATGTTATCAGTGTGAGGTAGTGGGAGAGAGAGAGACAGAAACTCAGAGCCTCACGCTCCTTCCAGGGCTACTGAGAAAAGCTCCGGGGTCTTTTGGGGCGGAGAGGATGCAATATCAGAGGTTGTCAAGTCCGTTTACTGAACAGTATGATTCCAGCCTGTGTGCTCCCTGTTCCTCCCTTTCATTTCTGCTCCGAGAGCTAAAGGTATTGTCAGCGGAGACCGAGAGGGAGGCTCAGAGGAGAAGAAAGGCTTTAGCCTCTCCTTGTGATTCCCTTCATCATCCACTCAAGGCCCAAGACCTCTCGCGCGCTAGTGCCAGTTAGTCATTTTGGGTATACTGTATAGTATTGTACTGGATGTTCTCTTATTCTAGATTCCCAAGGCTATTCTATTGATCAGTGAAGAATCATTGATTTATTTCTCAACTACAGAATTGTGTGTTCTATGCATGATTTAATGTCATACATTCTCTGTATGCTTAGCTACAGATAGCTCGCTAGAGTATGTCTTAAAAGAGGTCAACAAAAGAAAATGAGTGAAGGCCAAATAAGGATGAGCTGTATTTGAAATACTGACTCGTCTCTCATGACAGTCTTGGACAGTCTCCGTCATTCTGGCCTGTGCCATGTCAGCTTTATTTTGTAACACTAAACCCATTTGCAGCTGTTTTAAAAGCCTTAGATTTTTTTCTTCTCAACAATCTTGCCAACTGGTAGTCTGATGTCTGAAGGGCTGTTATGTGTCCACTCTCACGGGTGACAGTCAGACAGCTTAACTTTTTTTTCCGCTTTGTCCAGCATCTGAAGACAGCAAACGAGCTGATAAGTCCAGGGGATTCAGTGAGGGGGACTACCGACACAAAAGCTTCACAGATGTGTCTGGCCAATGTTTATCATCACTGCCAAAGGTTATGCCTCCCAATAATCTGTGGCGGAGCGGTCTGTCGCAGCTGATTGAGAGGGAAAGGTGGTGTCGAAGACGACGACGGCTGTCTCGCTCCCTCTCTGGTGTGTGTGTGTCTGTATGTGTGTGTGTGTGGAGGAGGAGGAGGGGTTGGGCCACACCTGTAACATGTCACTCAAAGGCTGTCAACACACATCAGAGTCATTCATCATGTTTACAAAACCATTAATCTCACTCAGCTAAGAGCAACTGTTCACAGGGCCACAGACGAGATCCGCCTGGCCCTCGACGACCCAGAGCCACCAGATCTGCAGATACGTCTGAGCTGTGATCCATCTTGCGTTTATATCTAGCTTGCATAGCAAACATCCGTGTCGACATAAGGGCATGTGAAATCAGAGCCCAGAGTCGTGCCACCATCAGCCCTCTCTGCTGTCCCTGTTGTCCCTGCATAGCCAACAATTCACTTCCAAGCATCTGTGGATTGACAGGGACCGGCAGTGAAGAACAGGTTCCGTTTGTGTGTACTGTAACCAGATGCAGGGGCCTGTCTCAGTGCCATTGTCTGCTGGTTTGGGGGGTGGGGGTGGGGGTGGGGGGTGAGCCATTAGATGCACATCCAGTAAGCCAGTGTTTGTACATTTGGAGGATGTAATCTCACAAGAGTTGGTTTTATTACCTCTGTCAGGCTAATGAAGTTAGCTAGGACCTTGCGCTCGTTCACTTTGCTTTCTCCCTCCCCTGTGAACTCACCGCCAGGGCTGAGTGGGGGTGGATGGGGGGCTGGAGGGGTGGGGGGCTGGAGGGGTGGGGGGCTTGGGGGGGGTGGGGTTGGGGAGACCAGTGATATTGACCAGACTGCGTAAATATTTCCCTTAATAATTTAAACCTTATCTTCCACAAGGCTCCCGTAACAAAGCAACAACCCCCCACGGTGAATTTCTGTAAAAACAGAGAAAAGGGAGATATGTCTTAAAGTAATAACGTTGTGTTCTGGGGGATGGGGCTTAGTTTAGTGCATGTCCCTGTTTGTCGAACAGTATCAAATAAATGATGCAATTACCTAAAAGCCAGTCGGCAGAGCAAGCGACCAGTAAACATCCCTTTTCTGAAAGTGCACAGCTGTCTGTGTGTGTGTGTGTGTGTGTGTGTGTGTGTGTGTGTGTGTGTGTGTGTGTGTGTGTGTGTGTGTGTGTGTGTGTGTCTGTTTGTGAGTGCATGTGTGCATGTGTGGGCGTGTGTATGTGCATGTGCATGTGTGTGCGTGGGCGTTTGTGCGCGTGTTCTTTGCTGAATTTATCATGCCACATAAACACTCTGTTGTTAGGCTCTTCAGGGGCCCTTTTAAATGTTAGGAAAAAAAAACACGTCCCTGCTTTGCTTTGGGTTCAGCAGTTCAGACACTCACCTTGTGAACTGTTTTTCATCCTCTGAAGAGACCGTTGGTGGCCCTGTGCTCTCCAGAGCTAAAGGAGGACTTAAATGAAATAATAAATATCCCCTGTATGGATCCCCTAGCACACTGGGTCACGGTGACCCTTCTCAGGACCCTTACAGCCAAAGCAGGAAGGAGCCAGGGAAAAGGGAAGGGCCACATGCTGCTCAGGTGACCAGGAAATGCCTGGCCACAGTGTGCGACCATCTGTCTGATTGGGTGAAGCGGATGGTCAGCAGTTGAGTACCGTGGCGCAATGAGGGTTCTAATGGAGCTGAGCTGGTCAGCCCAGTTGGCAGGGGCACGAAAAATATGCTGGTACTCCAGAGCGTGTCAAATAGCTTACAGAGAGGAGAGAGAGGAGCGAGAGACACCAGAAATAATGGCCAGCATTTTTTTTATTATGAATTACTCAGTCATACAACGCTAAGCAAATTGCATTCATTATGTGTGATTTATGCTAAATCCGGTTTGAACCCCTTTATGGATCCTTACCCCAAATGTGACATTAAGAGTACACACGTACAGGCCCAGCTGCTATGCCCTGTGAAAACACAGCGGAGGCAAGCTGTTCTCAAGAGGGGTTGAGTTCAGAGTAAAGAAGATGAGAGGAGTGAGGGATCATATGAGAACTTACTGCTGGGCTTAAGCTGGATGTGTGTGTGTGTGTGTGTGTGTGTGTGTGTGTGTGTGTGTGTGTGTGTGTGTGTGTGTGTGTGTGTGTGTGTGTGTGTGTGTGTGTGTGTGTTGGCTCTCAGGCTCTCTCTGACATGGCAGGGCCTGCTCTGTTCCCACCCCGAGGTTGAAATCGCCAAGGAGGGCTCAGCGGTGGAGCTGAGTGCCCCATGACCTGTGCATGTCCCCCACACTCTCACTTTCTCTTTCTCTCTCTCCCCCCCCCCGCCTCTCTTCCAGGCATCCTGGGACAGGCTTAAGCAGAGCGCATCTCCAAACAGCCTGTCTGTGGGAGGGACGTTTGTTTTACTGGCCCGGTAGGGGGCCCAATACGAGTCAACTGGGGTCAAGAGAGTTGGAGGAGAATTCATGGCAGCAATCTGACTGGGAGAGGGCTGTTCAGAGCCCCCAGATTGGTTTTCAACAGCGATACAAAGCGTCTCACTGGGAGACAGTGTTATTACAATCATGGACTTTCATCAACAACATAGCAGCACATTGTTACATACAACCTCAAGGGATAAAAATTAACTAGTTAGTGCCAATATCTTTCAGTCATTTAAGATTGAGATCCTCTGAGGATGCGTCCTAGTATTTAGACTGTATAGTGTCTGCACAGCACATGGTGTGGAATATGGATGATGCTAAACATCAGACAACTTTCGACCAACTTTGAATTGTAGGTCAACAGTAGCGATACCTTAGACAATAGCATTTAAGTTTGACACCAGAATCAGGACGCTAATAAACGAAGAACTTTTGCAGGGTCGGCACAGATAAAGTTTTCAGAAGGGGGGTATTGAGGCTAGCTAGAGCGTTTACTGTGTGCTGTTTCCTCTTGCATCTGAATTTCCCCATGTCCCTGCCCCTGGAGGATGCAATGGAGGAAGCTCACTGGCGTTGTGAATAGCTTTGACAGATGTGAGCAGCTGTGCTCTTGAGAAGGTCTACTTAAAGAGGCCTTACAGGTGTCGTAATCAGGAGTTAGGAATCCTCCTGCTGCCTCGTCTCTTAATCAGCCCTGGGGCTATTTTTACCAACCCCTTGGGCTCCGTCGGCTTTTTCACTTTGAGTTGCCTGGGAAGGTGAGCCTCTTTGGCACATACACACACGCAAAGAAACACATATTCAATATCCAGCCACAGGCAAGCAGACACAGACACAATAGTCACCTTCTTTCACCTTGTTTGAGGTTTCAAGTTTTTTTCCGGCTGTGTTAAAAAAGTTTAAAAACTGTGAAGGTCTTCTCAAAATATCCCTTTTCTCCCATTTTGGAATGTTGTGCACGGAGGCATTTCATTAATTACTTCTCCATTTGATGTGTGGAGATACTGTGAGAGGGGGAGAAATGGAAATTATCATATTCAGGGAGATGTGGTTTAACATCTCAATAGTCATCAAAAGGATATTCAAACTGCCTATTATGACTTACGACCAGATCATAACATATAACTTAAAACAGCTAACCCTCTGAAACCCTCATTGAAATCTCTGTCTCATATGTTTTCTTTTCCTTTCCTGCTATCTCTCTCTTTCCCTCTCCATCCTCAAGTTAATTGACATGGCGGACTGTCTGCAAGCGAGGCTTAAGACAGAAAGAGAGGAAGAAAACATGGAGGAAGGGTATTCCAGCTGGAGAAGATAATAATCCTTTCATCTGGGGGGATGCAGTGGGAGCCGCCATTCCCGCTCATCTCTCGCTTACTCCGGCTCTGTTGTGTCTAAGCAGAGCCCGTGTTTGTGTCCTGCCGAAGGCCTGGTGAACGCTTGACCGTCTGGGGCTTTACAGCTCTCACACAGCAGTGACAGAGACAGACATGCAGCTCTCTCAGGGAATGAAGAGCTCAGACAGACACAGGGAGCACACACAGACACTGGGTTTCTTTTTTAATGGCTGGGTTTTAGGCACGACACTCCCAGGGGTTTAATACTCAGTGTCGTCTACACGTCGGTTATTAGTCAGTCATGGATGTGGGTTTTTTTTCTCCTCTTCTTCTTCTACTGCCAACTTGTGAGAGCAGGAGTATTTGTCCTTTGCTAGGATTTTCTCAGAAGAAGAAGGGAGGATGGGATCAATTAAACATCAGTGGATATGCTTAAAGAATGGTATCCTCAGTTCAAGGCAGATTCTCTCTCTCCTTCCGCCATCTCAGGGGTCTGAAGCAGTATAATGCCTCAGATCATTTGAATATTTAAGTCAGTGTGTGCAAAAATTGAAATAATTACATGGCAAATGAATACATTTTTTCGAGTGCTCCCATCTTAAAGCAGAGTCAGAATCATTTCCGGGGTTTTTTCTTCTCTACTCCACATGTTTGCGCAGCATTTGAAGTTTCAGTGTTTTCAACTTCGGTTGAAATCCTTCTTATTACTTTCCCTCTTATGATATGCCACCACAAAGTCTGCAATGAAGCTAGGAGATGCTAAAAAAAGTACTGTTCCATGCATCTTACAAATAACTAGTGTAAATCAGAATCATGAAATGGAAAACAGAAATAGATAATTAATCTGGTTATTAAGCTTAATGTGACAGACTGTCTTATACAATCATCACCGTCTGTAAGGAGTGGATTTATTCAGTAGCTCAAGGCCAGCGTTGTTCTGATACTCTCAGCCAAAATGCAATTTTCCTGGCATTCTATATCCTCAGATATTATTCAGCAAATCTAACTCATCTCCCATCTTCTACAATTTCAGAGGATGGCTCTTGTGTGACCTTGCAGAAGAGGCAATGTTACCCCATAGATATAGAACACTGTTCTATTCTCTATGGTTACCTCTTTGATACAATTCAAACATAGACCTATTGTATATGCAAGCAATTTTCAACAACCTGAGCCGAATATTAACCGCTGTACAGTATTTGTGGTCTATTCTTTTATCCAGCTTTGACTTTGACAGTAGGCCAAATTGTGAAATAGTTATATTTCAATATGTATATATCCACTGTTTCAAAAGAAACATTTGAATATCATAACGGAATAATCCAAATGGTACATGAATACCAAGTATGAATATCTCTGTCAGTCTTTGAGGTTCAGTAATGAATTGTATTATGCAACTTTTTGAATTCTCAAAGAATGTGATATAAGTAGAAATTCTTAATCATTATTGTAACGACATAGCATACAAGAATAAGTGTGGATAAGCAGTTAAGATAAGCTTGCCTCGTATGATCTGAAAGATACTTAGACACTTACAGTGTGATGTAAAGAGGCCAATTATTTCAAGTTGCAGAGCAAGGGGGAACATTCCGGCAATTATGGAAGCTGGATTTGCTCAGGTTTGCTAAAGAGCCTGAGCGGATGTACAATAACAAATGACTCACATTGAGAATCAAGCCTAATTGACTTCAGTTTGACTATCAAAACTTCTCTAAACGATCTAGTGCTTCCCTCAAGCGAAATAGACTAAAAGGCATTACATTTGTCCAAACGCAAGTCCATTCTGTCTGAAGATACCTAATGCCATTTTCCTTCAACTTCAGCACCAGAAATGCGGTAGAACTCTTCCCCAAAATCCTGGAGTTTTACAAAGGAGAAAAATAAATAGAAGTTTAGAAGGACCTTAAACGGCATTCATCCTTGGGCCACGTCTAGCCGAAGTGAAGGCTTCAAAAGACTAGCTTCTGACTCATAATAGCAGGAAGATAACAGCTATATTTACTAAAGTGATTTCATGCAAAATTACCACACCTCCAGTGCAACTGTGCAGTGGTTCACATAGATGAAAACACACTCACAATCTCTGTCTCTGTCTCTCTCTCTGTCTCTCTCTCTCTCTCTCTCTCTCTGTCTCTCTCTCTCTCTCTGTCTCGCTCTCTCTCTCTCTCTCTCTCTCTCTCTTACACACCAACACACAAACACACATACACACACAAACAAATCTCTGACAAAATGTGCAGAATATGTCTGGCAAGTCTAGTCTAACAAAATTATACCCTTTAGTTGCTCAGTGTTCAATGGGAAATCGTGCATTAGTTATAATTTGACAAATGTAGTCATGATTGTCATGGAGGGAAATTGAAGCTGATTCTAAATTCCTCCTGAGGCAGTATAGTAATGGTACTCTATCCCCTCTGTAACACCCTATGCAATTTGAGGAGGACCAACACTTCTAAATCTGTAAAAACAGATTTGAAGTGTATAAACTCCCAACAAGGAAGAGTATTTTGACATAGGCTATTCATGTCACAGAGAGTGCAGATCATGTCCAGTACTATAAATCGAGAAAAAACTTGCAACAGAGTGTGATTAAACTGATCCCACCTGATCTTCTGTGTGTGATGACCACCAACCTCTTACAGCAGGTTTTTACAGTGGATCCATGTGGAATTGGGGAGACTGTACTCGTCAGACCAGAAGTGTGTTGCCATAGGTGACTAGGAGTTAACTGGAGCTGATTCTTTACAAGGGTCATGAGTAGCTGTGACCTGTGTCTGTCATATTGTTCTAACCAATAGCTAGACCTCTCTTCAGGTGGAATCAGAACTATAAAGTTAACAGACAGACACTTGCAGTGGAGCCACAGAAAGAATGAAGGTATTCCGACACAAAGAGAGAGTTTGTAGCTGAGTGACCCCTGTTTTTAAAGCCCACTCCACTTTTTAGAGAGGATGAGGTCAGCTCAGTACTGTACGACTGTACAACTGTGGAGTGTGAATCAAAGACATTTGGCGAGTGTTCATCCAGCTGAGTCAGATCTCAGAGAGCCCCTGAGCGAACGTTGAGCCCAGATTAACCCATATTTCCAGACTCTGTACTGCAGCCAGGTCAGATTAAACATTTTGGGGGGAGAGAGATGTGGATGACAAATGTGTAGCAGTAAGCAGCACCAAAGACTGACCAAAGGTGACTTATGTCAAACACTCATATAGTTGATTAAATGTACTGTAGTAAGTGTATTTTTAATGGTCTCAAATGTGGACTGACTACAGCATAAGTGTCATGTTCATGTTTTCTTTACTATTAAGGGCATAAAAAACAGTATAAGCACAAGCGCTGGAGGCGGTGCTAGGGGGTGTGTCTGAAATCTTACTGCTATTTTCAAGGCCAGAATTTTTCAGGTCATTGTCATGAACATATTACCGCTACTCCACCCACCTGAGCGCAGGCAAGATAGCGCTCCAACACTGTGGTAATTTCACCTGGTTTACCTCAGAGGATGTTTCATTGAATTCAAGTCAGAAGTTTGGGAAGTCAAAGACAGGGAGTTGGCCCAATGTCAAAGGCAAATTGCAAATCTTGCTCTGCCAATCTACCTATCCACATATCTCCTCCTATAATGGCTTGACTGAATTGTTTTGAACCCAAGTTCAACATATCGACAGTTGGTCTCTGAGTATCCACCTAAAAGTACAGCCGTTAACAGTATTTAGCCTGTCAAACAGGCAGACACTGTCCAAATAAGGCAGACAGGGGGGTTAGTTGAGAATAACCCTAGGTTTAAAAACAGACAAGCGAGAAAGAAAGAGAGAGATGGAAGACAGGAGGAACAACGGGTAATTGGTCAACAGATCCGTCTGCTTCTATTCAGAGGAGCATCCTTCACAACCAGACTGGGGGCCAGAGGTATCCCCACGAAATGAAAGACTTAAAAGGAGGCAAGGTTCTTGTAATTACTGGAATGGGCAGCCGTGTGAGTGTAGGTGTGTAACGGTGTGGGAGGGAGGGGGGTGGGGATGGAGTGTGGTTGGCAGAGGAACCGCCAGACAGCTGCTCCCCTCATCCCCACGCTCAGCAGTCGACTAATAGGCAGAGCAGCGCCCCGTCTCATGTCTTCGAGCCTGGCTGGAGGGGATGTATTGATAATATCTGCCAGGACGTCTCAATCCCCCCCTAGAGAGAAGCAGCGACTGAAGGAAGAGGACAAGGAGTCCCCGGACAGTGGTTTGGCTCTCCCTCCACTTCCTCTCTTTCTCTCTCGTGGAGTGAGAAAGAGAATAACGCTCAGAGAGAAGGAAAGGAGAACAAGAAAAAGAGAGAGAGGGTGTGAAGTC
>NC_139660.1:15248493-15530993 GCF_951799395.1 Argentina silus | reverse complement strand
AACTAATTAGCATTAGGCTACTACTGTAACTCACATTAGGCTACGTGATAAGCTCACTTGAACTCATCATCTTTCTTCTCGAATCCAAGGGAAGATATCGATGTTGAGACATGTCATGTAGTATTTTCATATTCATTTTCATATACGGTTTTCATGTTAACGCAAAATGATTGTTGTTATTCGAAGATTTCTCACAAAAACGAGGGTATCTTTCTGAAATGTCAATGGGACACTGAGCGTACTGTACCCTAAGCCTTTTATTTACAAGGCCTTTTGCATTTAATATAGCTTGTGTCATCCTTATTTAGCTTTTTGTGACCTGCAACCTTTTTTTGTGAAAAAACTTTGAAGATGACCACCACAACATGTAAATCCTCAAAAGTTGCCGTAAGACTGGGTAAGCGCCACCGTTCTGTCAACAGTGCTCGATGAGTATTATTGGATGTATTAGGTGCATTTTCTCTCACTCTGGGCAAAGTGGGTGAACACCCTAAGTACAGTCACTCAAATGGACAACTGAGATTAAAGTATTTAAAACCTCATCGCAAATAATAGGGAGAGATAAAATGATGGAGACAAATTTTTTTTTTGTTTTAAGCATTTTATTGCTATGTAAACTTAAAAATCCATACCTCAAATGAAAAGGTATTACTCTTAAATAACACAAATCCAGGCAAAATAAAATATTTGGCATTGTGAATTGACGTTCAATATAGGGTTAGGGGAGAATACAGTACATTTTTAGCACATCATTTTCGCCATACCTATTAGTAAGAGAGTTGTTATAAATGCATACGGTATCATGGACTCTGTTTGTGTACTGTTACCTTTGAAAATCTAACCCATAAATTAAATGAGAAACACAACCTACCTAAACATGTAATACTGACTGAGTTCCTTCCTATTAACATTAATATACCAACTAATGAGGGTTCTACTTTAATTCATCACATTTTAACCTTAATTAAAGACCAATTTAACACATTAAGTTGATATGCGGCATATTGGCACATCATTGTTTGCACTGGCACTTGTACCTGCGGGAAGGGAAATAGGCTGCAGCTGCTAAAACATGGAACAGCAGCTCCTTGTAATATGAGGCAAAGCACTGCAGTTACAATACAGTACAACTGGGCTAACCTACAGTACAGCGTTAACAAAACCCCCTTCTCATCCTCCCCCTCATTAATACACACCATCAATTCAATGATGTGCCATACAATCCATATGTGACACGTCACATTCATGTATTTAAGATACAAAATCGAAATTAGTCAGTTTATGCGAGTGCAGACAATTAACACACCACAAAAAAAAAAATTCAAGTATTTTTCCACATACAGTTGCTCTGTCTATTGACAGCGTCTGGGTAAGGGGCTAATTATCTAAGCATGCAAAAACTGTTTAACGCATCAGCAGGCCCTCTCAGTGATAGACTCTGCAGGGTGCATATGCAACACAACTGGTCACTGAGACTCAGTTTGGCTTCCTAAGGTGTGCCTGCAAATTCAACTCATTCTCTATAAAGTAGCTGGGATGCTTGGTTGGCTATGTGGAAATCAATATTATAAACCTTGTGTAATTTTACTGTGCAGCACTCACTGTTACAGAGGTAAAATATCCTGTAAGACGTAGTTCAAAGTTTGAAGGGTTTTTAGAAGTTGCGTTTTCCTGGGTTCCTCTCTACTGTACCCTGGACTGTGTGGAGTAGACAACACATAAAGTGACTGAAAAAAATAACAAAACTAAAGCATCTGAAATAAGTTAAGACAACAAAAATAAATAACAACAGCACCAATGAGTCTGCATGTGTTATAAGCAGCAAAAATACGCACATTGTTTTTCTTTTTCTTTTTTTTTGCATCCGCTTTCTCAAAGAAGGGATAACTTTGTTAATCTCATTCCATCTGCATTCTGCTTCAGCATTCACTGCATTCATGGAATATTTTACAAAATAAATTAAATAATCCTTGTTTTGTTGAAGTTTTTGTTTGACCTTTACAGTACCATGACTTAACTGTACAGTGAACAGGTATAATACAGCAGGTACAATGAGAGAGGGAGAGAGGAGGGGGAAAGGGCTGCATGAGGAACTGTTCCATCGTCTGACACTCACAGGAGTGGAGCCCATATCAGGAGCACTGTAGGAGCCCTAGGCTGGACTGGGCTGGACTGGGCTGGGCTGGGCTGGACAACGGTGAACAAGGGTGTTAATATCCGCCATATGCTCTCGCCTTTGTTTGTCCTCCCAGGGAGACTTGGGCGAGGTCCAAGGTCCAAAATCTGGTTTAGCCCTCTCACCTGAGGGGAGACTGGGGGTCAGGGGTCAGGGGTGAGGGGTCAGGGGTCAGCGGCTGGCGTGGGGGGCATCTCAGTCAGAACTGGCCCATCCTGGTGGTGAACAGGCTGCGGGAGCGTGGCATAGCTGAGGAGACGCGGCCAAAGCTGGACGAAGGCCACTTCATGATGAACTGGGAGGTCACTGGCAGCAGATACCTGGACAGACGGAATAGAGGGAGGGAGGGATTGGTCGGGGGATGAGGGATTGGACAGAGGGCATAATGAGTGGATTAGACAGGCAAAGGTCACCATAAAGAGATCAGGCCGTATTAACCCCCATGCTGCAAGCTGCCCATCCCATCCCCGCTTAAAACTTACATCACAAGCTAAGGTTATATGGTTACCCTCTCTTGTTCCAGTCTACTGATGCTTGTCCCTTTCTAATGACAAGCTATGACATGTTCAAGCAGTTACTGAGGAAAGAGACAGACCTGGCTGACAGAGGTAGAGTGAGAATGTGAGAATGACACCTGTGCCAAGTGAGATTGATCTAGAATTCATTCTAGCATTCTACCACTGTTTTCCCTGGTAACTGGCCTTGGATAAGGCTGGTTCTGTAAGCTACCTTAACTGTACCATACAAAGCATGGCATAAATAGAGCAGGAGTATTAAAGCATGATATGCAACTACCAAAACAAAAAAAAACACTACTCCTGCTTTCACTATCACAAGAGTAAAAAAAAACAACAAGCTACTATAATGTAACTGTAGTTGTTTTCATTAAGCAATCTAATAAAACAGCAGCCACCGCTAACCGTATGGATTACGCTGTGAAATAATGTCCTCCGTTAGCTAGCAGATAAAACTGTTCCCCCTGACAGCCTTTCCCTGTAAAATAGCTCCTGGACAAATTAGCAGAGCGGCTTCTTCTCCTAAAGCTGACCGAAAGAAGCCTCAACAGAGCCCAACCCAGGAGAGTTGGAAGGATTCAAATTAACTTCATTTAGTTCAACAAGAATGTCCTTGAAAAGCGCTCAAGTGGGCCGTGTGGGTACTTGTCAAGCACATCGTTTTTCGACAGCAGATACAAGTACCTTACAGTACATTGGCTGTTCTACAGCTCGACCACTCAATGGAGCAAGGCAGAAAAGAGAGGATGGCAGGATTACCTTTTACCCATACCCTCTCATACACCCCTCTGTTTACTCTCTCTACAGGACATAGCTTTCAGAACAGCTTCTCAGAAGTGACATTTAGACATATGACTGTCGCGGGATTTAGTTTAACATCTGGATTCTAGGTTTCTCATTACAGTATGTTGCTTTTCCTGTAGGCTTCCACTATCTGGGTTTTATTAGCCTTGTGATCAGGGATCAGTGCTAGGCTGGGGAGTATTACTAGATGCAGGATATCTCCTAAAGTCATTACCATATGTGCTCTGCTCCACACTTGTTGGAATGCCACTCAAAAACATGAAATTCAAATATGGAATATATGTGGTGGTGTTGGTGATTATTGTGTGTTCTCACAGTGCTTCTCTTGAATTCACTTTGAGAACATTCTGTCCATATATATATATATATATATATATATATAAATATCACTTGATGGGGGTCCCTAGGTCCGCGTCCAATCCCCCCTCTGCAGGCTATGTTTAATTGGACTCTATGTAACACTTCTTCTCAGTCCTCAGCTTTTGATCATGGAGGAGTTCTCGCAATAACCTGCCGGTTGAAAGCCCAGGAGAAGCCGCCGCGGTGAAGCCCAGCTTCAGTTAAATCCATCAATGAGAAAGCGCTCCACTCATTACATGCAAAACCAGGCGCTCCCGTGCAGCACAGGCCGCTCTGCTGACAGGGCTGTTCAAGGTCTCTGCTGGAGACGCGACTGCCACGCGGAATTAGCAACACGTGCAGACGAATGTTAACGCCGTCATCAGGGACTTAGAGAGGTTGTTAGGAAGACTAACGTGATCAAACAACACACAGTCGTGGAGAAGGTCATCTTCAACCCAAATCCATGATAAACCCCAATTAACCCAGATTATCAGAGTAAACTTTTTGTGTTCAAAAGACAAATCTAAACACGGTACAAAACTTCTGTTATAACGGGAATCATCTTTGGTTAGTGCAGTAATCCAGGCCTACTGTAGGAACACCCAGTCATAGAGTTGAGTGGCTGCTATGTCCATGTGTTGTGCCCACACAGAGACAGAGAGAAGGCCTGATTTGAGATCTGTGTGATTACTGACTCCAGCTAGGAGAGACACTTGAGGGAGAGTGGGCTTGTGTGTGTAATATGGAGACCCCTGAGGGGCCTCCCCACACTCAGACCCACTCTCGTGTGTACCAGACTTGACAAGTGCTGTGTGTGTGCGCGTGCGTGTGTGTGTGTGTGTGTGTGTGTGTGTGTGTGTGTGTGTGTGTGTGTGTGCGTGTGTGTGTGTGTATGTGTGTGTGTGTGTGTGTGTGTGTGTGTGTGTGTGTGTGTGTGTGTGTGTGTGTGTGTGTGTGTGTGTGTGAACGGGCCCGACAGAGAGAGAGAGAGATTGTGGCAGCATGAGGTTTCGGATTAGCGTGGGTCCAGACACGTGACAGTGGAAGTGAGAGTCTGAAAAAGGTGACAGGTGCAAGATCGTGCTCTCCTCATACGACATAATGTCCCCCATTGAGACAAAGCATATGAGGCTAATGACAAAATAACCATAATCGTCTCTCCTCTCTCTGAGGAGTTGGCTGGTGGCAATGAGGCATTCCCTGAGTGTCTGATGGAATGAGAGGAGAGATGGTCGCTGTGTTGTGAAAATGCAAAGCACACAGTGCAATAAGATTGTGTGTTACTGACATAATTGTGTGTCAGTAAAAAGTTCTCACGCAGTGAAGCTCAGTGAAGCTCTGATTGCATGTCGTATGCATGTTGACTGGCTGTTTTCCGACAGTGTAACTTTGTTTCCTTGCCTTGTTTCCTTTCCTTCATGACCTACTGATCTATACAGACTCCCAAGTTGAAATCAATGTGGTGAAATGTAATCTATCCCATCCTTTAACCAATCAACCATTATCTAACCTTAATTTAGCCTGGTAGGTCAGTGAGAGAAAGAAGCGGAAGCTGTGTTAGACTGTTGGGACCCAGTTTCAGTGAGTAAGTGAGCAGGTGGGCGTAGGGGTGAGGGGGTGAAGGGAGTAAGGGGTGGGGGGATGAGGGAAGTTAAGGGGATCAGTGTAACCAAATCAAGCAGAGACCTGCGTCAAGGGGCGAGGTGGCAGAAGAGGAAGAAGCAGCAGAGGCGGAGCCATGGGCGGAATCTGCTCCAGCAGCCAATGGTGAGCTTCACCAACACAGTCCATACACACACATACACACGCACGTACAAACGCACACACGTACAACCACACACACACACACACACACACACACACACACACACACACACACACACACACACACACACACACACACACACACACACGGAGAGGAAGATAAGGAGAGATAGACCAACTTATTCTTAAATTGAAAAGAGAAAAAAATCCCTCCAAGGATTATATGGATAAGCAAGTAAATAGAATTCGTTCATGCAGGTGACTAATTTCCCTTTCAAAGACATGATGAAGTCTATATACCTACAGCAGTTGTACCCCCCCTCCTCCTCCCTCTTCCCCACCCTTTTCATTGAAAGAGGAGAGCATTCAAAGAGAAGGCGTCAAGTTGCTCAAAAGGGGATTCTTTAACACTGACCACTGTTACTCTAAACCCCCTATAAACTCAGTGTCTCCACAAAACCCTCCCGTTTTTTTATGATGAAGTTTTAAAAGTGCAAAGTAAAACACTGGTGTTAAACATTGGCTGGGTTATGAATCATGTAAAAGCAAGCCCAGGAAGGAGCTCTTGTAAGGTCATTTGTGGCGCAGCTCATCTGGATCATAATTGAATTAAGCTGGCCTCAGGGGGGCCCACTAACCTGAGCGCTAATCTGAGGGTCATTATTTCCTGTTAACACCACCCCCCACCAACCCCCACCAACTCCTGTGTGTTTTAAAAGCTAACTCGCTCAAAACCAACCGCTGACTCCTTGGAGGATCGACCATAAAAATAGAGGAATGCAGATTCACGGGGGTTAGGTGTTTGGGGGATGGAATGTCTAGTTGTTTTAATCTAGTGAGGCACAAAAACGTTCTAGAAAAGAGAAGGCAATGTAATCAAATTCAAATGAGAGCCAAAGTGTGTGTGTGTGTGTGTGTGTGTGTGTGTGTGTGTGTGTGTGTGTGTGTGTGTGTGTGTGTGTGTGTGTGTGTGTGTTTGTGTGTGTGTGTTGAAGGGTAAGCGGGATGGTTCTGAGCAGTGGTGGTAATAACAGAGGGGGTGTGGCAGAGTTAGGCTTCTTCTTAGTGATGTTAGGCAAAAGTCAACTCTATATAAAAGAGAAGACGTACCCACATCCCACTGGTTTCAGGTGCTGGACAGAGAAAAAATATGAACAAAATAATATAAAGTAATGCTTTAAAAGATATGCTCCCAAACACACATTTATTGACGAGACACAGACATTACACAAAGACATTAACAACATGTTGTACTGTAATGACAGGCGAAGATCTCAAATGCCAATGGAGCTTAGAACATCTCCCCAATGAACACACCAAAGTTGAGGAACATTACTCATCATGCCTGCAGGGAGATACTGTCGGGTGGACCTGGTCCTTACCTGGTGTCGTCCCACTCGGGGCTGAGGCCGGTGAGGGAGCCGCGCGACTCGGACACAAACTTGTAGACGACGAGCAGGCAGTCTCTGCACAGCTGCACCAGCCTCTGGCAGCACTGCAACTGCTGCGGCGAAACCACCTCGCTGCTCTTACTGAAGATGGTCTCCCACGACGAGCTGCACCACAGAGCACACACACACACACGCACGCGCACACGCACGCACACACACACACCCACACACGTATAAACACACACGTATAAACACACACACAAAGACATGAAGGTGGATACAAATAAATCCTGTACATTTAACCCCCTTTATCACACTGGACATCCCCCCGACTGAGAGACAGTGGTTCACAACTGAAAGGGAACCGAGGGGGGCATTTGATGTCTTCCCATTTCAGTTCTTTGGGTTTTGAAAGGTTTTTTTCAAAGCCCCGTTAAATTGTCCCACAATAGTCGCGAAGCCCCGTGTTTGATTGTTGAAGTTGCTCAGATAAAATATCAAACAGGGGGGTCTCGGATCTGTGAGTGTTACGTTTGCCGCCGCCGACGCTGATCAGTGAGGTGGGGCTCCCTCACAGTCGCCACATGACGGCGGCCCCCCGTGGTGTTGATCCCGTAGACTGTGGAGCGCATCCCTGATCAGACGTAAGCAGCATGTGGCGGCAGCACGGCTAGGGGGGCAGTAGCTAATCCCCCCGACACCTCGGACTCTCATCAAGTGAAATAAAGCCACTCTGAAAACGGGCCCGTTCACACACACACACGCACGCACGCACACACACACACACACACACACACACACACACACACAGACACACCGACACAGGCAAAGGCAAAGGCAACAGAGGCCTCTCCCTCCCTCTCTCCCTCTCTCTCTCTCTCTCTCTCTCTCTCTCTCTCTCTCTCTCTCTCTCTCTCTCTCAATTACCAACAGTAGCAGCAGCAGCAGAGCCGGTTCTACTACAACCCACAGAGCCGCCCCCTGCAACGGGCGAGACGCCGCCGCTGCTGCTGAAGAAAAAGAATATGGAGAGGGAGGAAGGGAACACCTTCATCAGAAGGGATGAAAGATGGCTGCCCTACAGCTGGTTGTCTGAATGATACTCTGTCTGTCTGTCTGTCTGACTGTCTGTCTGTCTGTCTGTCTATAGGGACACAATACAGGCGAATGAAAAAAATAATAAACTCTCTAAAAAGCCACTTAATGTCACCTAAAAAAAAAAAAAAACTTCAAAGGATTGGATAACAAACAATAAAGTAAGGAAGTAGGAGAATGACACCTACTTTAGCCCCTCTTCCTCCCTTCCTTCTGACACTCTTGGCTGTAAAAAGCCCTCATAAACAAGACCTATTATGCAGACGCTGAAATGTACCTTCTCTGATAGACACATGTTGCTTTCATCCCTGAAGCGTTCTAAAGGATGAGTGGAACAGACTGTCTGTGTCATTTCCTAGGTCATATCAACAAGCAAATGCCCCAGCTGTCAATCAAACTGGGTTATTGCAGAAAGTGGGGGGATAGTAGAACAGTATGTACGTCTTATCGGATTAGACTGCAGACCATAGAGCTCGGTACTTTATTTTTATGACTGCATATTGTGTACAAGAACAATGGTACAGTAGATGGTAGATGGTATGTCTTGAAAAATGGTGGGCAGAGCGTTGAGTCTTTTCACTTCTGCAATGTCAAGGAGCGGGGAGAGAGACTGATTTCTCAGACGTTGGAGAGAAAGAGCAACCTGCCAGCGACTGAGAGAGAGAGAGAGGCCTACTGTTAGAAAGAGACCTATCAGCTCGCTGTAGGGGAGACCTAGCTCCCTTTATTACAGAGCAGACCCAGGTCAAATACATGAGGTATTTATCTCATGAGTGCTTGAAGTAGCTTGGCATTTGCACTTTTGAGACAATTCTAGACTCCCATTGTACCTACCCGGTGTTGGAGAAACAGTTCCACAGGCCCTGCCCGTGGCTCCAGAGCAGGCGGTTGAAGACTCGGTTGAAAAGGCGATATAAATGTAAACTGTCCACATCGGGCTCCCTCCAGATCCGCTGCAGGGCCGAACGCACGTTGGTCCGGACGATGTCCAGAACCTTCATATAAAACATTAAACAAACACAAGAGAGAGAAGGAGAAAGAGAGATCGAATCAGGGTTAAAAATGCAAGGAGGACAAGTATGAAAGACCCCCGGAAAACAGGACGAGGTAGCGAGCCAATTAATGAAGAATCAAGCGGGGAATCTGTGAGGTTTTTCAGTTCATTGTCTGACTTTCTTATCTCGCGGCTATCTCGGTGTGTGCATTTCCATACACGCAGTCAAACACACACATGCACCGATATGCTCGCAGGCACACTTGCACGCGTAATCATGCTGAGTACATGGTGGAGCGGGGGGGGGGGGGGCATGGGGCAGCTGGGGTAGGAGAGAGCTGCTCAGGCCAACACGGAGGAAGCAGAGGAGAGAGGTAATTGCGTGAGGAAGTCTCGTGGAGAAGTGTGTCAGTTAGGGAGCGGTCTGATGACCCCCTGCCACATTCCTCCCTCTCTCACTCCCTCCCTCCCTCCCTCCCTCCCTCCCTCCCTCTTCTCTCTTTGCATTGCTCAGTCTGAGGTCCCCTGCCTCCTCCCTCCCTCCCTCCCTCCCTCCTTCCCTTCCTCCATTCTCTTGACGTTGTTCCGAGCCCAGAACCACAGCCACAGCCTTTGATAGCTCCCTATATTATTACCTGCGTGTGTGATGGGGGATGATTTCTCAGCAGAGATGCCAATTTTAATGAGCTAGTGTAGCGCTGAGAGGAAACTTCTCCCACCTCCTACCAGCCTCCAATGGTAATCTGGTGGCAGCGCTACGAAGCTAGCACAGCTAGCTAACATCTAGCTTTCATTAGACAGGACAAGAGAATCAGAATACCGACCCACCAGAGCCCACATATACAGTATAAGGCACAAGAAGAACTGTAGGATCTGGCTCTGTTTTTGTTTTGTTTATTTGTATTATTTTGGTCCACGCCCCTGATGCTGTCAACAATTATAATGCTTTGCATGGCTGCTTTCTATCTAGGAAAAGTTAAATGTGAGCTGACTGGGTAGGTGTAAGCAATGCCTCTTCCTAGGTTCCGCCATTTTGCAGCGAGTGAGGGCAGAAAGAGGGGGGGTGAGTTTTTGGAATGGAATGTAGCCCATGCCTTAGATAGCACTCCAAAACATTATATATAATTGCAAGGTCTGACTCTAAATTTATTGTTCTGGGATAACGGAATAGGATAACAAAAGACTGTTAAAGACACTGACCTTCCTTTGTTTGGTAGAGTCCAACTTCACAAGCCAGTACGAGGCAACTTTTGGTTTGTGGTACTTCCAGTTGTCTAGTATCTGAAAAGGAGAAACCAAAATCAGCAACCTGCACAGTATATGTGTATTATTCAGCAGTTGGGCCGTAGAGTTTTATGTTATGTTTGTTTGTATACTTTCCTTAACAAAGAAGTGTAGCATCAAGCAAAAACGCCCTCAGCATTTTTTAAAAAGCATTTGCAATGAGAGAATAAGCCAAAACCTTCTTCTCTTCCTATTCCAATGTGTCTCTTTCTCTAGTTCTCTCCCTCCCTCTCTCTCTCTCTCTCTCTCTCTCTCTCTCTCTCTCTCTCTCTCCTCTCTCTCTCTCTCTCTCTCATTCCTCATTCTGTGGGTATTGTTACGATGGTTTTCTTACCGTTCAGGGCTGTATTGCGTTTGTGTTGCCTGTGAGACAAAATCAATGTTTGTGGCGGAGAGATGGCAAGAACCACAGACAAGCGCTCACCGCAACGAAATAGCCCCTTTTCAGTGCGAGACGCTGACCTGCAAGTGTGTTCTATACTCTCCTGCCACCGCGTCTTCACACAGTCTACAGCCATGTGTCAGTCTGGCTTGGCTGGGGTTAGACAGGGGTGTAATTGACCTAAAGTGCTCTCTTTTACTCCTTTATGGTGCAGCTGTGGATCTGGTGACAGGAGGGGGAAAAAGCCACCTTCAGCTGAAAGCCGAAGCCCCACTTTGAGACATTATTTGCACGTGGATTCCAAGTGTATAGGTGATGGCGTATATTGGTAAAGTCTCTGTATTCCCATAGGTTCACTCCCACGCTCACATCATAGTGTACCTATGGGCTGTTGTAATATTGTTGACTTACACATGCTACTGGTACACCTACGTACTGTATCCTGCAGGGAAACTAGAACCCCGTCTTTTATGTATGTCAACTCCTTTACTTTCAGCTAAGAGCAGTGTGTTTAAGCTAAGTTAAAGTAGGACGTGGTAAGCCATGGCTAGAGCATTTACTGTATATCACATGATTCACTTGCTGAGTATAATCATTTAGAATGACTTTGACACCAACACATTATCACATACTGTAGTTATAGATTGGACTTTCATTGATTTTTTGGACTTTCATAGAACTTTTTTCCATCAAACACATATAACAACCACTTGCATTCACAAACACCTCAAATAGTCGTACTCTCAACTTTGAATCACGAGGAGCTTCAAACGCAATAAACCCCTGACAATGAATATTTCTCATCTCCTGAGTGAGTTGACGAGTCACACAGGTGCAGCTACTCATCTTTGTTTCCATGGCGCCCCAATTAGAGTTAATTACCTGGGCAGGTGGAGCAGTAATTGTCTCTCATAACCCCGGACAGGAACACTACAGCCAGCCAACCAGGGGAGAGGAAGGAGGCACTGATAAATACCCGGGAGCAGAGGGGAATACTATGGGACTTTCTACTGCCCACGCTCAAGCCACAAGGGCTTCTATAAAGACAATAGGCTGCCAGCCAGTCAGGAGGCCATTGTGAATAGGGTTGGAGAGGTCACGCTGGACACGTTGGCCACTGCGTCCCTCTGGAGATGTGCCCGCTACACACACACACACACACACATATACACACACACAGGCATGCACGCACACACACACACGCACACACACACAGACTTACTTCGTCCAGCACAGCCTCGGCCTCCTCCTCGCTCTTCCCAGGGAAGCGGATCCTCATGGCGCTGAGAGCAGCCAGGCTCTGTCTCGTCAGCTCTGCCTCCTGCTCCTTATTCCTCAGGTTCAGCACAGGCTCGCCCTACACGCACACACACACACACACACACACAAAAGCATATTGGCCATGAACACACACACACACACACACACACACATACACACACACACACACACATACACACACACACATGGCAACCAAACACACAAAGGGATGAAGAGAGGGAGAAAAATGAAGATGAATAGGGCTGGAATGCAAGTTAGGGCTCTTCTCTTTTCATCATGGGTTAGAGCTGAGATCTCCAGCTCACTGTCAGTGCACGCTGGGCTCAGAGAGAGAGAGAGAGAGAGAGAGAGAGAGAGAGAGAGAGAGAGAAAGCGCGTGCAAGAGAGAGAGTATGGTCGTAATAATTGGAGAGCACTCGGGCGGCTCATCAGAGAGGAGATATCACTAAGGCCTGCAGGATCCGACGAGGACACGGAGCCAAACCGTCTGGAGACGAGACAGACACCCAGACAGACAGTAGCGCTACGGTCGCCAAGGCTGTGATGTAGTGCTATAGTGAATGTAGGGTGGGGGTGGGGGGGGGGGGGGGGGGGTTACTGCTAGGCTTTCACTGTTCAAGCTAGAGACAAAGGATTCGGGGAGACAGGCTTGGAACTTCAGAGAGGTTGGGGGAACAACTTGAAAGGTTTCAACAGGCATAGATTGTACAGTCCAGTCTCAAAGGGCGAAAAAGACAGATTAGAATGAAGTGAAAGCCGTAGAAGAAAAATACAGATATAGACAGTGGAATGTGTGTGTGTGTGTGTGTGTGTGTGTGTGTGTGTGTGTGTGTGTGTGTGTGTGTGTGTGTGTGTGTGTGTGAGTTTCTCACCATATTGGCATGGATGGTGCCCAGGCTGCTGCTGTGTGGCACTCTGTGGGCGGAGACGCTGCGGCTGAGCGAATGAGAGCGCGGACAGGCGGAGCTCGGCCTCGCCAGGGGCGTGGCTGCAGGAACCGAGGGCTTGGCCAGCGAGGCTCGCGCCTCATTGGTGGGCGACTGGGCCATCAGCGAGGAGATGGACCGTGGGCAGGAGATGGAGCGTCTGATTGGTCCAGAGAGGGTTGGGGAGGCAGAGGGGCCGGTTCTTACCGGCTTCATCTGAGGTTTCCAGTGGACCCGACCTAAGAGCGAGAGGGAAAAAAAGAGGGAAAAAATAAGACATGAAATGAAGGAATAAAATGGTGACCTAAATAACCAAGTCCTAAGACGGGGATCGGCTCCCCTCTCTTTCTCTATCCCCTAACCCCACCACCCCCCACACTCTCTCTCCAAATGTCTCTCTCTCCCCCCAAACCCCTGCCCCTACTCTCTCTCTCTCTCTCCCTATCCCCTAATCTCTCACTCTCTGTCTCTCTCTCTTTCTCTCTCGCTCTCTCTCTATCCCCTAACTTTCTCCTACCCCTTTCTCTCTCTCTCTCTCCCTCACATACACCTCCCTCTCTCTCTATCCCCTATCCCCTTGTTCTCTCCCCTACCCCCCCCCCCCCCCCCCCCCCCCAATCTTTTCTCGCTCTCTTTCTCTCTCTCCTCTGCTTTTCATTGATTGGCGGGTGGCTTGGTCTGGTCTTGGCCGTTGGATATGAAGTGTGGCATTAGGAGACCCATTCCCAGCCCTGACGTGGTGGCCTATTGAATGTGGCTTTCATTAATCACTGCAGCATGTGTTTCTGTGGGCCAGGCCCGGCTGTTCCCTCCTCAAGACGGATTAGAGAGCAGAGCAGAGCAGAGCCGACCCTACAGCCCAGCCACAGACCCTCCCCAGCACTCAGTTTGAACCACCTCCAGCTTGTCCAGCAGCCAGTGTCTCTGTGCGTGTGTGTGTGTGTGTGTGTGTGTGTGTGTGTGTGTGTGTGTGTCAGATTCAGAGAGAGTATGAGTCTGGATTTAAGACAGTGTGTCTATGTCTGTCTTTCTATCAATGTGTGTGTGTGTGTGTGTGTGTGTGTGTGTGTATGTGTGTGTGCGCGTGGGCATGTTTGTGCTAATGGTACCGTTCCACTGGCGAACCTTCGCAGGGACGGAGGAAGTTGCCAAATGGAGCGCATTATAGGGCTTAGTTTAGGCCGCCCCCAGATGGGCGCTTATGGAGTCGGCGGAGGCAAAGTCACTCCAGCGCAGCCCCTCAAATCCAGCCAAATCACTGCTTTGTCCTTCATTCTGGAGCTAATGGAAAATCTCATGCTCGGGCCCTCTTGTTCAAGCAGAAAACAACTCCTTATTCCACAATGCGACACACAAAATACATTCTCTCCACCCGTAGAGGGGCACCAAAACTCTGGAAGAATGCCCTTACTTGAGCTTCGAGAGGTTTTGGTTGAAAGCGGTGGGGGGATATGAGTTTATAAACCCAGAGGAATGTTCAACTTATCAATCTTCCTTTCTATCCCAAAGAGCACATTTCAGGGCAATTTGTTGAAGGAGTTCTCAAGGTAAGCCACAGGCTTTCTCTCTCTCTCCCTCTCCCACCCTCTCTCCCTCCCTCCCGTCCTCTCTCCCTGTACTTATCCCCCAAAACTACACTTTTCCAGTGCCTTGCCTGTGTGTCTGTGAGTCACCATCAGATGACTGGTCTGGGACCTGTTAGAAAGCTTGTTAAACCACCAGTTAAGGCCCAGCAGTGTACAGTATATATGAGCCAGGAGGACCTCTGTGGCTATCGTACACTATTGCACGCAACACACAGACCAGGGGAGAGAGGAAAGAGTGAAGAGACATCCACACTGAAACAGCCAGCGGTGACTCTAATTAGAAAAGATGGATTTCACCTGTTTGACTTATTAATTAGGTAAACATTCCACGTAGGTTTACATCAGAGTCCGATTGAACTGTCACCACCAGGCCCAGCAAGGTATATCTGAAGACTGTGTGCTGGAGAGTGTGTCCCTTGATCTAAGATTGTGTGCGTAGAGTGAGAGTATATGACAGAGCAAGTGTGCGTGTGTGCGTGTGCGTGTGTGTGTGTGTGTGTGTGCGCGCGTGTGCGTGTGTCATAGAGTAAGTGTGTACATGCATATTAGTATGTGTGCGTATTAGAACATGTGTGCATGTACGTGCACTTGCATGAGTGTGTGTGTGTGTGCGTGTGCGTGTGTGTGTGTGTGTGTGTGTGTGTGTGTGTGTGTGTGACACAAAAGGTTGTTTTAATAATTAAGCGACCCTTGGAGACATCTGGAAGGCATCAGCAGAGAGGGTCCTCTCATATAACAGGCTCCCCAATATAACAGGGAAGGAAATGGGAGAATGTCTTGGAATGAAACATGGGCCATCCTGGAAGAGGACAAGACTCTGATTGCTAATAAAGAGATTCCCAGATTTCCCCCTGGCCTCCTCCTTTATAAGACCTGCCCTTACCCGAGCGCTCCGATGAGGATTTATACTTGTTCTCTCCCAGGTCGTATGAAACCTTCTTCTCCCTCTTCTCTCCCTCCTCCCTCTGCTCCTCCCTTTCATCCTCCTCTTCCGAGCCAGAGGAGCTGCTGTTGTTGGCGCTGCTGCTGCTGCCATCACCACCACCTCCACCACCTCCACCACCTCCACCGACACCGCCGCCACCTCCACCTCCACTGCTGTAGTCCCTTTGTTTCCTGGGCGTCTGCGTGCTCTCAGGCATGGAGGACAGGGGCTGACAAAAAACATGCATACAGTACACACACACACACACACACAGACACACAGACACACACACACACAAAACACGCACACAAAAACACGCACACAGAGACACACAGAGGGGGAAGATGATGTCAGCACCCACAGATACACCCTTCAACCTTAGCCAATTACCGTCTGTCACTGTGAGAGGCAGAGAGGACATGGCGGGCCTGTGTGTGTGTGTGTGTGTGTGTATGTGTCACCGGGTGTCTATATTTGCGTATATATGTGTGTGTGTGTGTGTGTGTGTGTGTGTGTGTGTGTGTGTGTGTGTGTGTGTGTGTGTGTGTCATACACACATCCTTTAATGTGTGCACTGCTGATGAGCAAAGTGTTGACTCTGTAGTGGTGATTAAAGCTACAGTGGAGACATGTTAATCCTAACAGCCACTCAATCCTTCTCCTTGGCCTTTGTAGCATGAATTTATAATTTTCCCCCGCACCAGAAAAAAAAGTTAATTAAATTGAATGTCTATTTCACACCCTGGAAGGAACACATTGTTAGCATTAATAAAGCATTCACATCTGTTATTCATCAGCTAATTTAGCCCTGCTTTTGTTTACAGAATTAATGTGCAGGATGTGATCATAGGCACAGGCTTATGAAATCACTGTAGGAGAAAGAGGGGAAGAGGAGAGAAAGAAAGAGAGAGAGACATGTGATGAGATTAAGGAAAAGAAGGAGACCAAAGAGAATGAGAGAGAGAGGGAAAGAAAGAGATGGAGAGAGAGAACGAGAGAGTATACAACTCAATTAGACAGTGAGAGAAAAACGGAAAGAAATAGTCCCCCCATTCTCTGTCTCTCTGTATTGGGACCCTCTCCTCTCCTCTTCTCTCTCTCTCTCTCTCTCTCTCACCAAACAGATCTTATGAATCCACAGTATTCAAATGGTGTTCCCCCCCCAGGCCCCTCCTCCCTATCCCAACCACCCCCCCCCCCCCCCCTCCCTCTCCCTCCCTCTCCCCTGTGCTTTTTTTTCCAGAAGGCCCTGTACTTCGACACCCCGTGGGAGTGCGTCTATCCATCAGAGTACTCAGCGCGTTCCGACAGGGGCCCGTCCACCACATCAGCCCGCACTCCACAAGGCCCTGAAGTGACAGGGCCAAATTAATTTGGACAAAAGCAATTGTGTCTGAACACGTCGTTATTCTCGCTGAGGGCCCCTTATACGGCGGAGACCTGCCCCTGCCGAGTCGCTCCGCCACTTCGCTCCCCCCCCCCCTCCCCTGAGCAGCCGGAGAAGTGGAGGAGTGAGAGAGAGAGAAGGGGGACAGAGGGAAGGCGATGGGGAGAGTAATGTGCTGTTGTGGGGAATGGGGGGGGGGGGGGGGGGGGGGGGGGAGTGTGGTGTGAGGTAACGGATTGGGAGAAAGAGAGAGACAGAGAGAGAAAGAGAGAGAGAGAGAAAGAGAGAGAGAAAGAGAGAGAGAGAGAGAGAGATGGAAAAGGGGAGTTGACAGCCTTCCCTTAAGGGGATTGTTCCTACTTTAAGGCCTCTCTCTCTCTGACTCTCCTGCTCGCTCTCTGTTCTCTTCCTCTTATTTCTCTGAATCACTTTCTCTTTGCTTTCTGTGTGTTACCTTGAGGCATCTGCCCCTCTCTCTCTCTCTCTCTCTCTCTCTCTCTCTCTCTCTCTCTCTCTCTCTCTCTCTCTCTCCCTCTCTCTTTCTACTTCTCTCTAACACTCTCCCTCTCTCTTTCTGTGTTCCCTTAGGGCATCTTCCCCCTATCTACAGTACCTTTCCTCTCCTCCCTCCCTCCCTCCCTCCCTCCTTCCCTCCCTCCCTCCCTCCACCCCACCATTTCTCACCTTGGGGCCTCTTTGCCTGGAGGATTTCCCCATCAGCTTCTCGTCGTCCAGCTCACACTGCTCCAGCAGATCCAAGATGTCCTCCTCCTGCACAAACCACAGAGACAGAGAGACAGGGCACAAGAGTGGAATTAAGATGTCATGGGTCCGTAACAAATACACACACACAAACACACACACACACACACACACACACACACACACACACACACACACACAAGCACATCATATCAATATCAACCAATTAGCGAGTTCACATTCAAAAGTTTCCCTTCAGAAGTTCCCTTCAGTGCCGTATTTGGGGAGCAGAAAAGACCTGGCGGAACATGTGTTACTCCTTGGCTGTCTCTGTATTGATAGAGAAGAAATCTGGAATGGTCATTGTGACCATCGCCAACATGCCAATATGGGCCCCTATCTGTTCTGGCCCAAGCTGAATTGGAGAGAAAGGTGATTAATGTTTCTTTGTTGTCCTGCATGGCACCCTCCCATTGTTGCTCAAATATAGATGAAACCTGATTGTTTCTCTCAGACTAGCAATCAAGCAGCTTAGGGCTGCTAAAAGGTCATTCAGCTAACATTCTGCTGTGCGTGCGTGTGTTCATGTGTGTGTGTGTGTGTGTGTGTGTGTGTGTGTGTGTGTGTGTGTGTGTGTGTGAGTGAGTGAGTGTGGAGGTGTGCCAGAGATAAGGTCAGAGGCCAAAGCAGTGCTGGCATTGGTTGAGCCCATGGTCACGAACCGACCAACCAGCCCAGCCAGACACTCTGCAGGGGGTTCAGCTCATGTTGACTCAAAGCCACATGTACATATGGCATATCCTCCTAAATCCCTCTCCCACTCTCCATCTCTCTCTCACACTCCCACTGCCTGTCTCCCAATCTCTGTCCTGTTAACTCCTTCTGTGTGTGTGTGTGTGTGTGTGTGCGCGCGTGTGCGTGTGCGCGCGCGCGTGTGTGTGTGTGTGTGTGTGTGTGCGCGTGTGTGTGCGCGTGCGTGTGCCGCTCTCTTTGTCTCTCTGTCTCCCTCTCACTCATTCTCACCATCTCCCTTCACATCTTTCTTCTTTAGTTTTCTCACTCTTTCTCTCTTTAGTTCTCCAGCCTTTCTCTCGAGCCTCGTCTGCACCTCTCCATGTGAACCTTCCGCATGAATAAAACTCCCAATGCGAGAATGGCATTGCGATTTACCGATCAACAATGCCATTCCCCCCTTAAAAAACGCGTCACGGTATGCTGTTGCGGTATGTTCCATGAAAACCTCAACTGCCGCAGCACATTCAAACTGCATTCGCCCGCTGTAGCCTACTCATCATCCTTGAAAACCCTCTTCAAATTAGAAGATAATTCAAGAGTAGACTCACAGAACCCCTACCAACAGAGACTAGCAAGAATAAGGAGATAGGGCAGAGGCAGATAAAACAGGAGGAGACAAAAGGGGAATCTTATGAGGCTTCATCCTGCCTTTAAAACATGATGCCTGGTGTTCCATAAATGCTTTTCAAGGGACTGGGTGCAAGGACATTATGACAAACTGCAACCCTCTCTCTGCATTATTTGTCTCTTATTTTCCAGCTGAGGAGAGAATCTGAATAGAGGAGAGAGAGTGGTCTGTGTGTGGTGTGTGTGTGTGTGTGTGTGTGTGTGTGTGTGTGTGTGTGTGTCTGTGTGTGTGTGTGTGTGTGTGTGTGTGTGTGTGTGTGTGTGTGTGTGTGTGTGTGTGTGTGTGTGTGTGCACGCGCTGTTGAACACTGGAGCCAGCTGAGTCTCAGGTACATGCCTTCATTCGTTTCAGAGGATTATTCATTTCCTTTTGAAGTGAGGCCGCTCGCCCGGCGAGGAAGGTCTGAAAGGCAGCCGAGAGGAGGCTTTCATACTTCTCCAAGAGCAGCTTGTCATCTGGGGGGTAAATACGTCTGTGGGTGCAGAGAGAGGGAAAGAGAAAGAGGGAGAGAGAGAGAGAACGAGAGTTGGAGAAAAACAGACGTATGAGGAGAGAAGAATGAAAAGAAGGAAACAGAGGAAGGGAGGGAGGAAAGGAGGGAGTAAGAGGTACGAAGAAAGAAAATGGAAGAGGGGTATCAGGAGAGGGAATGGGGAATGGAGAGAAGGAGGAAGGAGTAATAAAAAATAAGAGGGAGAGAGAAAAGGAAGTATTAGGGTCGACCAAAAAAATCGGATACTTCACGAGCTCACTCCTTCACAGCGTGCAAACGAACCTCCATCAGTCTTTTCACACAGAGCGCCTTGTGTTAATGTACTGCCCTTTTGTTGATACGTCCATTTACATTCATTTCAGTCTGACTAATGTGCTAGTTCACACATTCGACATACTTCTGAGCCCGAGACTAAACTAACAGCGGATATGTTTATCTTTCGACATCGGGGACCTGAAACCTATAAACCTCTCACTCTTTATCTCTCTAATACATCTCCAAATTACCTCACGACTCCAGGCCTGCCATCGAATGAAAACAATGACGGAGCATTAATCTAAATAAACAAGAACCGTAGCGGAAATACCTTTCTATTTCTATGTTTTGAGCCTGACTCCCCCAGTGCTAATAGATTGCTATTTGATTTGATGGTGGAGAGCCGCTCCATGTATGTATAGTGGAGTCATTTTGACGTGCTCTTTGGGTTCGAACGGCTCCCTCACCCCCGTAACCACGGGATAAGCGAATGTAAATGTTGAGATCAGGGGGATAAAGCTGTCAATCCTTTAAGAGCTACACATGTGAATTATAGCTCAACTTGAGATGGCACAGACCAGCCATTAATAGTGCGTGTTCGGCCGGCGCTCAAATCTTGGGCAGCTTTTGAACATATGGCCGCGTAATCTTTGTGTGACCCACATACTTTTCTGAAGTAGTTGGTCATGTTTCAGTATACTCCCCTCACTTGTTTTTTATTAGGGTGGGGATGTAAGAAAATTGCAATTACATCAGCTAAAAACTGACCTATTTCAGTGCTTGCGCCTTGCGCTCACTTGTCGTCCCCCGCCCACCTTCTAAGTCCAAGGCACTTTTTCAGAGTGACGGCCCTCATAATGACTCCTGAGATGTTTGATAAACGAGACACGGTGACGGGCGCGGACCCCCAGCTCCCTTTGAAGTCTGGCTGCCCGTACCTGAAGTGCATTTAATCTAATAGTGGGTTAAGTTCGTTAAGAGACTCCTCTAACAAGGGTGTCTAAATCAGATCCTGATGCTGCCTGTCTGAATCAGGAGCTCTTTATTAGGCCTGGTCCAGACCCAGTGTCTCTCTCTGTCTGAGTGACAATAATTCACCCACGCCACTATTAGACTACCCGCTCATTGAGTGTCTGGTGAAGAGTATGCAGAGAGAGAGAGAGAGAGAAAAGGAAGAGAGAGAGAGAGGGAGCACATTAACAATGAACGAAGAACAAGCGCCCTACCAGACATTAACGTCAGTGAGTCATGCCTAAGAAGTGTCAGCTGCTCTAGCGACAGGTGACTATTAAAAATTGAAAGCTTTCGTCAGACACCCTTATCAGAGACAGAGGGGGTAGAGAAAGAGGGGGAGGAGGATGAGGAGGAGGAGGAGGAGGAGGAGGAGGAGGAGGCGGAGGAAAAAGGAGGAGAGATCGTGGCGGCAGACGCCAGCTCATTTGCGTACTCTGTGTGGTGCGGCGGCAACCTTGTTCACGTGTGGGAGATGCAAACCTCCACACCGCCCACTCCCTCTCCCTCTCTTTCTCTTTCTCTCATTTCCCTCAACTCTCCTTCGCCCCAGTCCTCTCAGAACTTTAGCGTTTTTTTTCCTCCACAATGTTATTTATCCTCCTGAGAGCTGGGCGCTCCACAAATGACCCTGTAAATGTAAGCGGAGCCCTGGATTGAGGTCCTAGGGGAGCCTCCTCTCCTCCATGCCTCCTCCACCTACCTGTAGTTCCCCAGATGTCGCTTTTCATGGTCCTCCCTGGAGATCTGCTTGCGGACCTGAGCCAGTCGCTCTTTCTGGAAACAAAATCCAAAAAAGGAGAGAGGGGAAAAAGAGAAAAAAAAAAGGTAAATGTTCTCTTCCCTCTGTGCAGACCGGTGTTCAACCCCCCCGATTTGAATAACAATGAGCAGAATGACACATTTCCCATTAAAAGGCCTTTCTAATGATGTCAAAGAAAGCCAAAGAGTGAAACACAAAAGGTTTGGCTGCCCAATTCATAATTCATATGGATTTTCCTCCCACATTCCAATTTTAATACATCAAAAGATATAATTGTGAAAAGGTCAGTTGGTCAATTTGCAAAGGAGCAACGGGGTGCCTCCAATTACAGTCAGTGATCTTGGCTAAACGCTCATACATGTTAGCACACCCCTGCATAGCACCCGTCTCACCCACGCGTGGATCTCGCTGTGCCCTTTTATAACAGCACCTGTGTGCTGTGACCCTTTACATTCTCGCTACCACTGATTACCCACAAAGGTTCATCAAGAGACTAAACAACGGGTGGAATGTGCTTGCTACAGTACTTCAAGCTGGCACTTAGCTGGGGGAAAGGAAGACAACCTCGACACACCTACCTTTTTCGAGGGAATAATTAAATGTTACGTTGTCGACCGAAAGTTGTACTTTTGACACAGAGAAGAAAAGAGCAGTAGTTTCCATTGCTGTTTTTGTTGGGGGGGGCATACCAGTTCCTCTCTCCTCCTCTCCAGTGTGTGGCGCTGTTTCTCCCAGTCGGAGGAGGCGGCTGAGAGCTTCTTCATGGACCCATGGCCGTACAGACGCTTCTGGGCCTCCGCCTTCTGCTGGGCCAGGTTACGCTTCTTATCGCTCGCTCTGGGAGAGACCACGACAACACCACAGAGAGAGACCATGAGAACGCCAGTGTCAACTCTCACACACAACACCACAAGCAAGATTAATGCTGGACCCAGCAAGATCATTCTGAATACTGAAGAGGGGGGTCTCAATACTGGGAAGGAGCAGTTTATTTCAGCACTCACTGGCCCTTTAAATGTGATATGTTCTGTGGTGGGCACCCAGGTCACTTTGTGTCCTGGATTTCCCCTGGCCCGCCCTCGAACGTTTGGTCTGGGTGATTCGGTTTGTGTTCTGACACCGTTCAGGAGAAACCCACCCAGCTACCACCACCACACCAGCCCTGGCTATATAAGGAGGGAGAACAAAGCTCTCATTCACTTAGTGAACATAAGCAGTCTGGCTGGTGGTGGCATACTGCGTTTCATGCTGAGATTTATTTGTCAGGAAATAATCAAATCTCCCTTTTAATCGGAAGGAACACAGCAAACATGAAATAAATGATTCTCATAAGTGATTTGTTGTACCCTGCTGTCCAGGCCTGTGCCAGACCTTGTATTTTAGTGGATCAAGTGTGTACACAAGGCTTCTAGTGCAGTGGTGTATTTGATCCAGTCCCTAATGTAGTGGCGTTGTTGGTGGGGACTATATTTAGCTGCAGTGAGGCGGACGGGCACGCAGAGAGCAGAGAGACCAGAGAGCTGGAGGTCAGGTCTGGGATGATCAATCAGTGGAGAGACTCACTGCAGCCTGGGGACAGCACAGCCCAAGCCAGCACACACAGTACACCCACACACAGTACACCCACACACACACACACACACACACACACACACACACACACACACACACACACACACACACACACACCCACCCTACCACCCACCCACCCACCCACCCACCCACACACACACACACACACACATACCCACACACACACACACACACACACACACACACACACACACACACACCCCACACACACATACGCACACACATACACACACACCCACCCACCCACACACACACATACACACACACACACACACACATACCCCCCCCCCCGTAAGTACGAAAGCAGTACGTAAGCAAACACATACAAAGAAGCACACACACACGCACACACACACAATATACATAGTATACAAAGACAAATTACAAACACACATACGCACTCAACTGAACAGATTACAAAGAACACAATGGAGAGGCTAAGCTTTGTAACTTGTGTTTCCTCCCCTTACAAGGCTGCAGGCAGCAGCACGTAACACACATTTTACAAGGACGGCAAAGTCTGGTAAACAAGAGCTCTGTATCTCTTGTGACATCACTCCGAAGCGATAAGAAGAGGGCTAAGATAGCGCACATCAAAGAATTCAAAGTTTCTGTGGTGAAATCGATACAAATCTAAAACATTCAAAAGCCTCGCTTTTCGTTAACTCTTTCTTAAGGGGCCTCAGGAGGCTGTGGCGTTGATGATGATGGTGATATCTTCGAAGGGCTGCCTCTCAGCATACAGTACCTGATGTTCAGCAGTTTCAACGCGTTGAGCAAGACCCCTCTTTTCACATCGTAATCAATCTTCTGATCAGTCCCGAAACTTGGAGCTCGATTGATCTGCCAGGGGGAAAAACAAGAAAAAGATTATTTTATTTTTTCAAGTGAAATAAAAAATAAAATCAATCATTGACCTCGGCAAACTTTGGAAAAGTTTTTCATTTTTCTGGGAGGTGGAGTGGGAGGAGGGGGTGGGTGGGGAGGTGGGTGGGGGGGTGTGGGAGTGGTGAGTAGTGTTTATTCGTTGGACGACACTTAGAGGCTTGTCCTGTGACCTCTGACCCTGCCTGGGCACACATCCTGTCTGATGGGGAGGGGGGACAGGGCATCTGTCACCAGATAAGTGACCCCATCTACGTGAGCCAATGACAGCGGGCGGCTGCTCTGTCTGTGGCATTCTACTGCCCCCTCTGTGTCCTGTCTGTGGGGCGTTGCCAACCAATACCAACAGGCTTCACAGTGAATAATATCACTCAGTTGATAATATCACTCCTTTATGAAAGAGGACAGTACAGTACTGCCTGCACTGTGAATGAAAAATACTACAACTCTCTGTACAAAAGCTTGTGTCACTTACACAAGACTCAAGGATGACATGGAAGAAAATCGGTATCTGTGCAGAGTATTCAGATATCAAGTGTTACACTTGACATGACAAAATCAATTCTTTTTGCTTTCTGTACCCCAGATGGCGGTGGGATTGTTGGAGGCAACAAAAGGCCCAAGCATATCAAGGAGAGAACACTGATTGAATTGCGCTCTGCCTAAAAGAGTTCAGATGACAGCGGCACAGACATCGCTAACGGGGCGATCGGGTTTCAGTCCTTGAGCGCCAGATACAGCGCTCTCCAATGTAGCGCCACACACACTCTCACCACCTTTTACCTTTTCATGCAGACAGAGACGGATTGCACCGTTTGGTGTAATTAACAAAGCATTTGGTGGAACACATAAAGACATAGCGTGTGTGTGTGTGTGTGTGTGTGTGTGTGTGTGTGTGTGTGTGTGTGTGTGTGTGTGTCTGTGTGTGTGTGTGTGTGTGTGTGTGTGTGTGTGTGTGTGTGTGTGTGTGTGTGTGTGTGTGTGTGGTTGCGTGCATGCGTGCGTGCGTGCGTGCACAATTCAATAATACAGTATTTAGTTCACTCACACACACACACACACACACACACACACACACACACACACACACACAAGGAAATTCGACCTCCAGGTGCAGGTGAGTGAATTCCAATTGTATTTCCTGTAGTGGCCTAAATCAGCAGATTGTACTGTATATGTCACCAACTGTATTCACTTTTTCTGTCTCCATCCTCTCCAAAGCATCTGGATACACACTATAACATCAGAGCAGCAAATGAGCCTATCGGGGGCCTTGTAACAGATCACAGAACAGTACATAGCCAATCAGGGGCCTAAAACAGCAAAGGGACCTATCAAGAGCCTAGTAACAGGCCATGGGCCTATCTGGGGCCTGGTAACAGATCATGGAACACCACAAGAGCCTATCAGGGCCCAGCTTTGTTCATGACGGCGGGTGATTAGAGGCAGGCGGACACAGTGGTTGGAAATGAGCAGCGCGGCGGCTCCCTAGCCCCGCTGAGTGGTGTCGCTGCAAGAAAAGAGAGAGGCGCAAATCCTCTCTAGGGCTCTCTCTCCCTCTCCCTCACTCTCTCTCTCTCTCCCCCCTTCGCCCGTCCAGTCACTAATCCCTAACACAAAGGTGCTTACTGATGTGTGCCTGGCTTAGGAGCACCGCTGTAAGATAATATTTACATCACAACCCGGCTCTGCCGACTAAGAGAGCGGCGCTAGGCTAGGCGGGATGGCAACAGGGCGCTAAATCAATGAGTTTACTGTAGCGAGTGTAACCCTAGCAGCACCCAGCTAACCCCCGGGCCCTTTGAGCTGTGGCAACAGTAGGCTACCCGCCGAGAGCTGGCCCATGCAGATGGCTAGCCTCACAACACCCCAACAAAGAGTGGCTCCTCATCGTTCCGAGCTGCAACACAGAAGGCGCCCAGTTTGACAGAGTCGGCCATTATCAGAAGATTGGGCCTCACTTCCTACCTCAAGAAGAGGAGAAAATACAAAAGAATATTCTTCTCAGACTTGACACCCACTAAAGAAGGAGTATGGTTGTATTGTACTGTACTGTACTGAGTAATGCTTTTCGTAAATCCTGGCCACATTATTTCTTAGCTTGTCTTATTTTACAGGGTGAGTTATGGTGTCAATCTGTCACTGGGAAGACTGGCAGTATAGTAGGCTCCCTCTCTCTCTCTCTCTCTCTCTCTCTCTCTCTCTCTCTTTCTCTCTCTCTCTCTCTCTCTCTCTCTCTCTCTCTCTCTCTATATATATATATATATATATATATATATATATCTCTATCTCTCTCTCTCTATGGAATTTGGGCCAGTCTGGGACCTAATGAACCCCCATAGGCTTTAAAACCCCACTCTGATTTCCTTAAGTGTCTCTGGCGGGGCCTTAGAGAGCGCATGCTCCGAGAGGCGCTCAATAAAAACGCCAGATGAAAAGATTAGTTTTCTCTTTGATTCAGGCCAAAATCACGTAGACATCTGGTAAATATATTAATTCAACAGCAAAGCGAACACGAGAACAAACAAAAACATATTTATCATTGTTCCGTTATGGTTTTTTTCCCAGACAATATTTCCCTCTTCCATTTAAAAGGGTAGGATCAGAGAAGGAATCGGAGTGTATGTACTACAGTATATCGTGAATCATGATCATACCCCAGGAAAAACTGATCTTTTTTTTATACCTGGATGTCTGTGTCTTTGATGCATAAGTAACGTTTCTATAGGCACTTGTAAAATGAAGCTTCATGGTAGGGTTTTTCTGTGTGCAATTAGCCCCATGTGAATCGTCGTCCATTTGGTTTGAATTGACTTTGAAGTACTAGCAAGTCTAATGATCTTGATTATTACCCGTAAAGCACAAGCAGACGGGGGTGAGCAACCAGTGGATTCATATGATGGATGGATTGAAGGTTTGCAATCAAAAGAAATAATAGAAAAAATAAATTCCCTAAAATGATGCTATGACTCACTGCAAGCTGAATATGGCCAATTAGGCATTAGAATAGTGAGAATATTATATTAGCAGTTCTCAGAGTTTGACAATCATTGTGTTTGTGTTTGAATACTCCACAGACACCCAAACACATGGTGGTGATTAATCTCTTCAGTAAGGCGACCCCACCTTATTATGCCTCCATTAGTGTAAACAAGCCGTGCTTTCACAAACTCTGATACTGCCTCAAACACTCAGGGGTATCCACACAGTTCAACTGCCACCAGAATGGACTGTTGTTGCAACACAAAAGCAAAGGGAGAGCGCAGCGATCCAGCTGGTGGCCCGGTTAAGTCGGGCTCCGGTTTCACAGCCTTATCAATCACTGTTTTGTTCTTTTGTGGCGGTTCTAGTGGCTAATTCCGACGAAGAAACTCTATCTGAGCTTCTGAGCTTCTGAGCATGGCAAAAGTCCTGGGAGTTACCAGACCAACACTTCGGAAAATTCACCTGCCCTCAGTGGCCGTATGGAATGGTTTTTAGGCACACACACACACACACAGGCAAGTACAAACACACACACATATACACTCACACACAGGCACACACGCACACACACACACACGCACACACACATACACACAAAGGTGAATGCTGCCATCTAGAGGTCTATAGGATACCACCAAATAGGCAGCAGCATAAAGACAGATAATATCAATAAACATTCAAAATATGAAAGTCATTAAAAAGAATGGATTTTATTATGTAATTAATTAATCAAAGCATTAGGGGGGAGACAAATAAGTACAAAAAAAAAGAAAAGTATATCAAGCCATATGTATCTCTGTTATAATTTTTCACCATGGAAAATTGAATCAAGAGGGTGGAATATTACCATGCATGAAAAAAACAGCATGCCAATTAGTTCTTAATCACCCTGAATTCCTTTGGAGTATTTCAGAAAGTATATTCCACAGCCTTGTCTAGGTTATGAAACACTGATATATTTCAGCGTAAAAAGTATTTCAAATATACAAAATCCGTCTTCTACCCTTCCACCCAAGCACTAGTTCATACTACTGAATGCCTAAATGATCGAAATATCCAACAGATATTCATTATATGTGCACAGATATAATATTTTTTCTGAAATTGATCTTTCTCCAACAAAAATGTAAATGGAGTTATGTATTTCAGGGACAAAGACATACTGTTTTTTTTTCATTGTATATTAGAGAATGTTTTGTCTGTGTTTGCCCTGCAGTTAAGAGAGTTTCAGAAAGCACTGATCAGGGTTGGACATGCCGGCAGTTGAGGGAAATAGTCATCACGCTACACAGCAGAAGATCAAAAGCGTGTGTGTTTGTAAGTGTGTGTGTGTGTGTGTGTGTGTGTGTGTGTGTGCGTGCGCGCCATGAAAAGAGTGCCGTTTGTTTACGCTCCCCGGTGCAGATCATTTCCATTCACTCCCCGCCAGCAGAAGAAAGGAAGTCTGGCTTGTGTTGGCTCTCAGGAAGGGACAAGCAAACCCAAACTCATCTTGAAACAATCGGAGAGGGGAAAGGGAGAGGGGAGGGGGGGGGGGGGCGGGGTGACTTGTCCGCCATGGCCACCATGGGGGATGCAGTCGGAGCTGTCGCCATCCCAACAAACACCAGCGGCACGCTTGACCCAAGCACGCCTGCCTCATTAGCTGCCAATCACTCCTCACGACCCGCCCCCGAGGGGGGGATGGAATGATGAAGGGGAGGGGCCGCTAGACTGCTGCCTCCAACAAACAAAACCTATAATGAGTGTGCCTCACATTGAAGTGAACAAACATCACACTGTGTGTGTGTGTGTGTGTACGTTGAATGTTCACATTCTGACATACCAACTCCCTCCACTGCCACACCAACAAAGATAGCAAAAGACTGTACCCTTCTCTTTTTTTTTCCACCTCCCAATTTTGTTTGTCTGCCGCTTTTCAAAGTGGGGTCCCTCCCAGCCCATCCTGGTGAATAAAAGGACAGGGTTTGATAATGGGGAGATCAGAGTGGCCACACGTTCCTGAGTGTCTGCCCTGGAGAGAGACAGAGTAACCCCACACACACACACACACACACACACACACACACACACACACACACACACACACACACACACACACACACACACACACACACACACACACACACACACACACACACGTCTGGCATGCAGACGGAGGCTACCCTAACTAGCTACCCGTCTGAGATGGCGGAAGTCGGCAAAAGAAACAGCCTCGCAGCGACCTTGCAGGACTCTAATTATTCTGCTTGCTACCAAAAACGTATTCCTTTTACTTAGAAAAACAGCGGTACTTTTTGGGGTAAAATCCACAAACAAGAAGTAACAGGACTTTAATGAGGCCAGGACTCTGTGAGTGGTCCACCGGCCAGTGTTTCAGGCCACAGTAAACCCACCACAGCTTCATAAAACAACAGCTATCCTCCCAGTTGGGCTTCGGCCGAGACAGACACACTGAATCATTTAAAGGGGCAGTTTGCATGTATATTCTCCCCTCTCGCTTGCTGGGCACACTGAATATTCTCCTGTCGCCCGCTTTTACATTATTCGTCATGCTAGCTTAACATCTCCAGTGTGACCGGGTCCTGGAAAGACTTGAGAAAAAAGGATCCCATGGAGGGAGGGCCCCGGGGGGAATGATATCAGTGTTGCACCGCTATATTTGACTAATGAGCAAAAGCATCCCGTATGACTCTTTCTGACCCCCTTTTCTCTTCGACAAACACCCCCACATACTGAACCCCTTTGCTTGGTTCTGTTCCTAGCTGTGTTTTCCTAAGAAGCCCATCTTGGCTTTCCTGACCTCTCAATATGTATTCATTTTCCTTTACTTTTTTCGACTTTTTTTTTGCATGTGTGCGCACAAAAACAGAAATGAACAAAACAATTGAACCTGTCAGATCTGAGAGTGAAAAAGCTATCGGCAATGACAAAGCTAGAGTAACCAGTCGGTGAGCGGGCGGGGGGGTTAGGGTGAATAAAACACCTGCTGTATACAAGATGCAGACGCTGCCATGGCGAGATAATGAAAGTGAGGCATTCTAGGGTTACACCATTTGTGTGTCTTTTCCCTGTGTAACTGGGATGTTTTGAATGTCAATAGGAGGTAAAACCAGTGTTGAAAACCCAGGGAATTAAGATAAGGATCGCACAAAAGAGACTGTCTTTCTCTTCGCTCAGTACAATGAACCCCGTCTGACGCCTGCCCTTGGTCCGCCTGGAACCTCTCCTGCCTCTATTTTCTCCCGACAGACGGCCACTGAAGTGACTATTGGTATTATTTAGCAGGTGTGTATACAGTCTCTTTTCTGAATATCAGCAGTAAATTTTCTATATTTTTCAAGCTCAGTTGATTTCTTTTTGTGCCCATTCATTCGCAAATCACCTGCGCTCTACCGAGGGCCTGTACAGCGAGGCTATAGTGAGTGTGTCCCCTAATCAAGGGTGTTTTCAGTGCCACACAATGCTGAATGACTTGTCAAAGCTGTGGCGACTTTCTCAGGGTAATTGCAGGATGTGAAACGCAATCATGCTCTTTTCTTGAAACGTAGGTCTACCTCCCCCAACACACACACACACACACACACACACACACACACACACACACACACGCACGCACACAGACACACACGCACATACACACACACACACAGCAGTAGCAGAGTAATCGTATTTGACATTTTCTTCTCTACGATACCATCTACCTTTTAGGTAGCCGACCTGCTCAGAATTTATAAGGCCTGAAGTTTCATTTCCTGGTTCAGTTTGAGTGTCGCCTGACCAGCTCTGTCGTTTCTAAAGAGCAGAACGGAAAAGTCTCGGCGGCACCAGGAGAGGGAAAGCCAAACCTAAGAGGCTCCATGTAATCTATGGTGACACCAGCAAGGTAACCTGAGATATGAAGTCTCCAAAGTCAAACAATCTCAGTCTACCTAGATTGTGTTTAACTTTCTGGCCCAATTTCTGGTTTGAAATCTACAACGCTGAGATACTGACAGACAAGGGAAAATATTAACTTTGCCCTAAAATGTTGTAATGGTCTAAGTGAAATTCTATCTGTATCTGAGAAGTTGCTATTGGTTAAGATATCTGGTGAGTACACCGTGCATCACTACTGAATGTATAGGCTACAACCAACCACCTACAGCAACTAGGCAGCAGCACAGTAAACTAATAAAGTTATTTTCAGGCTTCATAGAACATGCAGTAGGGGACCGAGGAGGGTTCTGTGCTTGCAAGTGTCTCCTGACTAATCACTTGAATTTTGGAAATAAATGATTGTTGGTGTAAATGTTGCGTGAAAGAGAGGCAAGGTTTTTTTTCGGGTGGAACTGACAAGGATGTTAATTGATGAGAGTTATGGCAGGGCTGGTACTAGCACTGGGGGGATCATTACCGGTGGAGTGTAACAACTGCATCCACGGCTGTTTGCCTTCTCTCTCACACACACACACACACACACACACACACACACACACACACACACACACACACACACAGGGCGCAAAACTTGCATGGCATTGGTATTAGCAGTCACTGAGAATGCTTCACTTTCCCTGTGTCCTTTTGTCATTCAGCCACACACACATACACAATAGAACCTTGGAGAGAGCCAGGTAGTTATGAGACATGCGTTCTGTGATGACTCGGCTGAAACTAAGACCAACTACCAAACGGCGCTTTTAAATCTGAGGCTTTTAAAAAGCTGATTTATTTTGGGTTCACGCAATGGCAGAAACAAACAATTATCCCAGAGGCATTTCACATCCTAGAGTCAATTTGTGGGGTGGAAAAAAAGGCGCGCAGCACTTTGGGTTAAAGGATTTAGGTCATGCTTTAACTGGCTGACATCAGTCTGGGAAGATGGAAATCCAGGACCGGACTTCTCCAATCCTGACAGACTGAGACTAAGAGAGCGGAGCCTATCTGCTCGTCAACCTGCAGTCCTGACCTATATAACTGCTCTGCTCGGTGTGTGTGTGTGCGTGTGTGTGTGTGTGTGTGTATGGTGTATGTGTGTGTGTGTGTGTGTGTGTGTGTGTGTATGGTGTGTGTGTGTATGGTGTATGTGTGTGTGTGTATGGTGTGTGTGTGTGTGTGTGTGTGTGTGTACGCACATGTATGTGTGTTCGCTTCCTCACACACCGGGTCGGAGTGTAAGCAAAATCAGCCTGTGTTTATGGTATCAGTCAGTGTGAGGCAGCCTCTATGTCCCGTGGATGCGACATTATTTCAGTTTATCACCGCTGTCACATCATCACCCCATCGGGAGTTTGAAACACAGCAGACAGAGGCACCCGTCCCCTCTGACTGGGAGACAGCCACAGAGCACCACCACCAGAATGATAGATGCAAATGCTTCCAATCCTGTTTTATTTTCCACAGTCCTGTACACCTGATAGGTGTAAATGACAAAACATATAAAAACAATATGAACAACACAGGATAACCCCTCTACGTGTGTCTACGTTTAAAGGTTCTGTTTCAGTGGCCATGGTAATGGAACAAATATTCTATTGTTGAGTAAACAAAGTTCACTTAATTCTGGGTTGATTTCGTGGTAGAACAGAGCTTCTCATTTTAAATGTTCAATTGGGGTTGATGTCAATTACAGATGTGAAGTCAAACAACGGAAGAGTAGAAATATCCTCAATAATAACATAGGGTACTTTGCAAAAAAAAAGTTTGCGTCCTGAATGAACCTAACTGAAATGAAAATGACACCCAAACCCCATGTTCACTTCCTCAGTTCCTAAAATACAACAGAACCAGTCAGAAGCCCAGTGGTATTTCTCTCCAGCAGCAACCTACCTCTAGGAGCCAGGGTTTGAGCTTGCGGTCCAGGATGATGTCAAAGCCCAGCAGCTCGAAGCAGACGCTGTCGCTCCCTGGTGGCTGGCCCGGTCGACACATGCGGTAAGCGTGGAGGACGTGAGGCTCGGCCACGATCAGTGTCTTCACTACTAGCTCCTGTCGACACACAGACACAGAATCCTGTCAGCACACAGTCTGGATGGAGGAGACTAAGGAGTCTACAAATCCAATTCATGGACAGATGGCCTAAAAATGTTAACTTTTACATTTCTTGATTTTTCATAAAATACTAATTAAATATATAAATAAATACTATTAATACATTTTGGATTGATATATTCTTTGGCTAATACAAGTGACCACAGCATTATATCTACATAGATATTTATGTTTCTGACTAAAAAAATGTATTCTTCATGAATTTATGAATTCACAGTCCTGTCCTGTGTCCAGGTATTTGGATTACTGTACACAGCCCCCGTCTTGTCTTGACCATGAGTACCTTGCTTACACACCAGCCCACCCAACCCAGTGATAAGTGATAACAGCCTATCACCTGCCTATACTGACACCCACGGTGCCTCTGACACAGATACAGGCATACAAGTCCATTCACACACACACACACAGCAGGACTAGGGACAGTGCAGAGAGCGCAGCCGACGGCCGTGAGAGAAGGTCTTTCTATTGGGAGGCAGCTCAGGCTGCATCAGTCAGACCCAGCAGCAGTGTGCTGGTATGGCAGAGAGATACAGAGGGAGACAGAGCTGCAGAGGCCAGGCCCTGTGTTCTCTTATCAGGCCTGAGACAGGCCAGGTGTGTGTGTATGTGTGTGTGTCTGTGTGTGTGTGTGTGTGTGTGTGTGTGTGTGTGTGTGTGTGTGTGTGTGTGTGTGTGTGTGTGTCTGTGTCTGTGTGTGTGTGTGTGTGTGTGTGTGTGTGTGTGTGTGTGTGTGTGTGTGTGTGTGTGTGTGTGTGTGTGTATGTGTGTGTGTAAATATCGCTGGGGGAAGGACAGGTCTGTGTGTATCGCAGATAGACAGTGGGGGGAAACAAGAGATATGCAGGCAGGTACCATGTGGAGAGATGCCCAGCTAACACAGGCTGGCTCATCCACCATGCTGTGGTTGTGTATGTGTGTGTGTGTGTGTGTGTGTGTGTGTGTACTAGAACCAGGCATCTTTGACCCATTGTGGATCTTACAGAGAGGATAAAGGCGGCCTCACCTCAGATGTCATCTATATCAATAAGAAATCACAGAATAGTGCTACCACTGTTCAAGGTTCAAGTCCTAACAAGAAATACACTATCAAGGTCAATTTAAGATTAACATGAAAGTTCCCTGAGTCTCAAGTTAGCATTTGGCCTTAATAATCTCTCTGTCCTTGACTGAGAGAATCCAAATGGACAAATCTATCTGTAAAAAAATCTATGCATGAAGTATAGTTGAAAGGAAACATGCAGTGAGAAAATACACAGAGGTGAGCAAAACTTGAAAAAAAGTGGGGAGAGTGAGACAGTGTTTTGCTCAGAGACAGAGTGAAACCCTCAGAAAGACAGCAAAGATAACAGAGTGTTGCTCGACCGGGCACTGTGGGCTACAGACCACAGTAACAAACTAACCCAGGGTCGAGAGCGAGAGAGAGAGAGACAGAGAGAGAGAGTTAAGGGAAGGAGAGGTGTGAGCAGCAGAGAGGGAAGGAGGGAAGGTTCGAGAGAATCAAGGTGGAGGAGAGGTGTGGGATTAAAAGTGCCGGAGCGGAGGTGTCAACAGACTGATGCAGACAGGAAATGGAATCATCCGGGGGATAGATCGGAAGTGGAGGTTATACAAGGTGACACAGGGAGATATCAGATATGGTGAGATGGCGACAGTAGGGAGGCAATGGAGGAGAGAGAGAGAGAGTGGGGGAGAGGGAGCGAGACAAGATTTCAACATCATGTTATCAAGCGATGGAGGGTAGAACCAGTAGTCACAGGTCAGGCCCCCGCTTAGGGACGGAGAATAAAGTGTCAAAAGTCATGAGGTAAAAAAAGGAGTATGTTTTGGAGCCAGGCCAGAGGTTAAGGGAGGAAATATGGGGGAGCAAGAGAGGAGGCAGGGGGCGGTGGTGGTGGTGGTGGTTTGAGGGCGAGACAGGCCATAATAAGCAACGGGACTGTAGAGAGGATGAACGTTGCTAGCATGAGAATCAAATGGAGGACGGAGGCAGACGCTGCCGAGATGATTACGGACAGAGAGAGAAACAGCTGCGCCAAGGTCAGAGAGAGGGAGGGAAGGAGGGAGGGAGGGAGGGAGGGAGGGAGGGAGGGAGAGAGGGAGGGAGGGAGGGAGGGAGGGAGGGAAGGAGGGAGGGAGGGAGGAAGGGAGGGAGGGAGGGAGGGAGGGAGGGAGGGAGGAAGGGAGGGAGGGAGGGAGGGATTTAAGAAAAAGAACATGCACCGCGCAAAAAAATGCCCCCAATTCAGACAAGATGAAAGAAAATAAACTCGAGAAAGGTGTTTGGACGGACAGAAACCAAGAGCAGGAGAAGGAAGTGACTCTTCCAAGAACGTGGGATTTGTTTTGACTTCACTCATCCAAAAGCAAAACAAGCTCTGGAGGTTGTTGAATCCTTGTCATAACAAAAGTCATCAAACACCGGCGAAAGAGTCCTGTGTAATGTACAGTGTGTGTGTGTGTGTGTGTGTGTGTGTGTGTGTGTGTGTGTGTGTGTGTGTGTGTGTGTGTGTGTGTGTGTGTGTGTGTGTACACTTACGGAGACATCCCCCCAGAATTTGGCCACGTCGTAGTTGTTGGCGTGCAGGAACTCAGTGAACCAGCCGATGGACCTCTTGCTGCCTTTGTCCGCCGTCTCGTCTCTCTCAAAGTTCTCGTTGTGTTTGTTAACAGAGTAGTTGGTCAGGTGCATGTACAGCTGGCTCTGGGGAGGGAAAGGAACCAAGTCACTCACCAATACATCACTTCAAATCAGTCGAAAGGAAACACCGCTTTTCTTCTATCACAAACAATACGACAAGGCACCCCTTCCCATGGCCAAAGGAAAAGATGCCATCCGTGCCCGTAGGTCAGTAATGTTGTGCCAGTCTATCCCCTGGTAGCAGGCTGGCAGTCAGACTACATGTTTGTTATTCAACACTAATCTCAATGGCATGACTCATTCTCTCATATGTCATTATGTGTGTAAGACAATACCACAGAGTGCGGTCAGTGTGTGTGTCTGTGTGTGTGTGGGGGGGGGAATAACATTGGTAACAGAGTGGGATTCAGCAGGTGCAGGAGTCAAAACCTTGGGGTGAAAAGCATAGGCTTAATATTACATGAGGCATCTGGTGTGTGTGTGTGTGTGTGTGTGTGTGTGTGTGTGTGTGTGTGTGTGTGTGTGTGTGTGTGTGTGTGTGTGTGTGTGTGTGCGAGTGTGCGTGTGCGTGTGTGTGTGTGTCAGCCTCACCAGGTTGGCCTCGTTGGGAGCGTGGTATTTCTCCGTGCCCATCCTCACCAGACCGTCGTTGTAGAGGAAAATGCGCAGTGGGTCGCAGGACGTGATCAAGATGTAGATCCGCAAGTCAAACTTGTAGCCCTCCATAAGAAAAGGCTTGTCTAGGTACTCCTGCACTATGAAATGGTCTTGAGGCTGAGCCGGCAGCTTCTCAAAGTTCCGTATCAAGGAGATCCTGGACAGAAAACACACGAGTCATCTCTCAATGCTTTAACATATACATTACAAATGCTAAAACCACACAAGTAATGTATACAAATTCATGATTGAAAACGGGCTGTTTGGCTGACCACTGCACTGGTATTTTCAGAAATGTTGTTATTGTGCATTGTCCCGCTTAATTAGTCTAAATAAAAGCTTGTGCATAATGAGCACTAGAACAGCATCTGGAGTGCATTGTAGATTTGATATATTGGCGCAAACAGTCCCAGGCAAACTCCATCCTTGGAGTAGCAGCAAACTACATCAAATGAGGTTCTACGGCCTCTGACTCTGAGCAGGTTAATATGAAAAGACATTCTGGTCCATTTCAAGCCCCACCATCATTTATTTGCTTTGGTCTCTTGTCAGTGGCACTCAGGGGTTATAGTACGCAGGCTATAGTTAGCTGGACTCACGTGCTGTGGCAGTGAGTGGGGGCGAGGGGTGTTTTCCAAACAGTCCGCCTTTAAGAAAACCTGGTCCAGTCTAAAACATATCACCATCACTCAGAGTTAGCTAAATTGGTTACATACATTTTTCTTCCCTTGTGTTTCATGTGAGTGGGGAATGTTTGGCCTGGACGATGTAGAGAGCCTCTGCGGCAGTAAGCTACGAGAGGGAAACTAGGAAACGTAGTTCTGTTTTATGGTGTTTCCAATCTTGGGCTTATCAGATCAGAGGGAATAGGACTACAGTATTAACCTGCAAATAGACAAATAAACTCCAATGTGAGTACAAAGAGAGTATGTCAAAGTAGTGTTGATAATGGCTAATCGTGTTCTTAATTAATTACACAATCACTGTGTCAAAACACTGAAACAATATTTAAAATGTACATATAGCTTAATATAAGAGCTGCTTAGGAAAGGTTTACTAATAGGCTAATAGACGTGAACTTCAGTTTTTCAACTCATATCTTTCAAAGTACAATGTCGACAATAGAAAGAAGTAGGACTAGGTCTAAACTAGCAAGAAGATGATGAGGTGAGGATTAGTTTCCTAACTCGGAGAAAGAGACAGTACAGTAGATGATGAGGACAGGGTTAAAAGTATTTGTAGCGCAGAGCAGTAAATTAGATGACATGATTGATGAGCACCCCTGTCAGGTAATCAAAGCCCACTTTCACTGGCTGTTTAATTTGGCACCAGTGGGGATCTTGTGTTTAAGCCTGACACTTTTTAACAAGCTTCAGTTCAGACACAAACAATAACTTCATTTAGTTTTCAGACGGAAAATAAATTACGGGGGAAGATATAACTTAATTTCCTGCGTCACGCTGTGCTTTTTCTCAAATCTAATCTCTCACTTCCTCCTCCAAGTGGCCAAGCTAAACTCATCATCTTTCACTTTCTTAATGTATTGCAATAATTCAGCCTTTGCCAGCTTTTATTTTTTAATAAATAAGGGCTTACTGTAGCATGAGGCCATAAGTAATGCTCATATACCAGAAGGACAAACAAAGAAGAGAGTGTAAGGCAATCCACACACATCTGCACGTCAATACCTCCATCTATTGGTGCCAAGTGTAAATACAGGCTCAGAATACAACAGCACAAGGCTAAAAAGCTTCTTTAGAATACTGTCTGAAATACATATCTACCTACTTTGCATAATTCCAGAGAAGCCACATAATGTACAACAATGAAGAAAGATGCAACCTTTCAGATGGCGAGGTAAATGTTCAAGGTAAAATAGAATATTCATTAAGAAGCTCTTTCTGGGAGACACATTAAACTACAGAGGCCTAATTCAGTTGAAATACCCTTGAAATACTTGACCTTGGCGCTTCAAGGTCTGAGAGTCTCCTGCCATTGTCTATTGAATGGGAGACACACAAGCGTGAGAGAAGCAGCCTGAAGCTGCCAGTTCTATTTCTAATCTGACCAGGGCTCTGGTGATGGGAGTCAATAATCACATGCAGAGACCTTCGGGGAATGGACTTGAAAATGAGGCCCACTATAAGTATCGCTTTAGTCTTTCCACTGAACTATGTAATATAGATTTGGCGTGTTATCATTTCCATAGACGCCTATTTCAGGGCCATCTCTCTCTCTCTCTCTCTCTCTCTCTCTCTGTCTCCCTCAGGGCAGGGCAGTCAGTCAGTCAGTCAGTAAGTCAGTCAGTCATTCAGAGTGCTCTGAGACTATCACCCCTGACCTACCCGTGACCCATAGCTCCGTTGGCGGGCTTCACGATGAAGGTCTTCTGCTTGCGTTTCCTCCGCAGCTCCTTGACGTAGTTCTGGAACTGGGTGTACTCCGCCGGGAAGATCCATGTTTTGGGACTAAAGCTGTACTCCTGTGGCTGGCTCTTGATCATTCTACACGTGTTGGGGAATAGGGGGATGGCAAGGGAAAAGAGGAATATGCTCACTATAAGTTTGTTGAACTGAACAATCTTTGTGTAATGCTTAGTCTTAACTTAAACATGTACAAGAAAAACACTTACTTGGACATATTCCTTGCCAGGCAGTCTTTCCGGCAGATTTCCCCCATCCCAGGGAAATGGTTAATTCTCTACAGAAGGACACGCAGACATAATAATGTTGTTAAGGCCATTATGCTGTTCACCTCCCCCCTACCCCCCACCCCTAAAACAATTCAAACATAAAAGCCAGAAGCCCGAAGTGCGATTACATGTTCTGACATTTATGCCCAATTACGGACTCAAAACAAAAGGTGACTGCAGGACCTTTCTTAACCCCTTATTTAGTTTACCACATCTTTTTTAATTTAAAACTGGGAAAAAAGACGATCAATCTCCACTCCAAGAAGCAAGGTAATTGGTTCTGCATCGGAGCTCCTGCAATTGTAGCCAGTGACAGATGAATGAATTGCTTTGAATGTGCAAGGAGGGGAAAAAAAACATGGGTTTCGGTATACTTTGACCAAATGAGCCTAAACAGGGGACGTTAATTAGGCTCGTATGAACTGCGGCTTGACAGCAAACTTTCAGAGTAAATCAGAGAAAAGAAAAAAAGGGGGGGGTGGGGGGGGACATGCGTGTGAAAGGAATCTGTGAGTATCCGTATGACACAGATGTAATTAGGGATTCAGAAATTCGGAAGAAATCTCACAATTATGCTGAAAGCTATGGCATCTGTGAGAGGCATCATGAGTAGAAATCAAAACCAATTGTTTAGGGATTTTTCTCCTCTTTTCTTTTTTTTTAGTTACTATAATTCTACAACAACGAAAAGGATTCGTTTGCAGCTGAAATCTCAAACAATACAAATGCTTTATGCAGTATGTAATAAGTGCCACAGAAGCATATGGTATGTTCTGAGCATTTACCTCGAATGAAGGTATTAGGGTGTCTAACCTATTTTTCTCAACCTACACTTCCACTATCCTCACTCTGCAAAGCCGTATTTCCTCTGACTGGGGCAGTGATTTAATCGATCATTACTGTCCAGTATAATCAAATAGCAGGTTGAGAAGATAGATGGCTAACACATGGCGGTAACTGAGAGGGCCAAGTTCACACAGCAGTGGGAGAGGTCAAACGCAAGTAGGGCCACTTTCAAACTAGCACAAAGACCTCAGGAAACCTTTGTGTGTTCCTATTTGTGACAGCATCGCTACTGGCGTCTCTCTCTCGATCTCTCTCCCACTTCTCTCTCTCTCCTTTTCCCCCTCTATCTCCCCCTCCCTCCCTCCCTCCCTCCCTCCCTTCTCCCTCCACAAGGTGAGAGAGAAAGAGCGAGGTATAGAGAGAGAGACAGATTAAGAGTCTCTAGCATTCTAAAGTGACTGGCACCATGATGACTGGCCAGCAGGCGTTTCATGTGAGCTGACAGGGCTGTTGTGTTGGGAAGATGCCGGGGGACGCAAAGACCCAGCCATGCCCTCTCTCCTCCCTTCTCCTCTCCTCTCCCCTCATCTCTCCTCTCCTCTCTTGGCTGGTGACGGATACAGAGGCAGAGCAGTGTGTAAGCAGCACTAAGCCCAGGGGGGAGCCTGCCCGACCCAGCCTAGGAAACTCCAGTCAAACTAAAGTCAAGGCTTCATTGAGCTCCAGTTCCATCATGGTCCATTGGCTGCAGCTGAGGATGAGGCTGAGGCTAGCTCACCTTGCATGACCATGGCCCACTGTCACCTGGTGTGACACAGCACTAAAGGGCCATGACAGTAGCTAAGGACCACGGGGACCCGGCTGGTCACCGCGATTGACCTATCAAGGAGAGCACCTGCTCCACAGGTGAGTCAATGGCAGTTGAAAGAAATAGGAAAAACTATTCTTTCACATTATTCTTTTTTAATATGGACCGATCATCAGAAAGGCAAAGCAACAGCAATAGAATTTGGTTGCAAGAAAACATGCATTCCAGAGTTCTCAGAAAAGCTTTTAATTCTGTTTTGAAAAGACATCATAGGGGTTTGAAGCAAAGTAGCCAACGAATTTCCTCTTTTAACCTTCAACCCCCTTCATTCTGGGACACAGCCCAAGCGAAAAAATATATACTTAAGTGGATATAAATAATATGCTTAAAATATATTATGTTATATATATGTTTTCTATACTTACTTGAAGTAGCCTCCACTAAAGCTGTACTGACTTTGTTATACTGTGTACTTACTCAAAGTATACTATAATTTTGTTTTTGAAGTGTACTTTTAGTATACACAGAAATATGCTAGTGACACATTATGAACACGCTTCTAATACACTTCATACCATCTGTCAGTAGCTTTCAAGATGACTAAGATTCTAAGTGTGTTGAAAGTACATTTCAGATAATCTATTGTAAGTATATTAAATATATTGTATATTACATACAACTTTAGCACAATTTAAGCTGGGTCATTTTAGTAGCCTTTAATATATTTAAGTATATTTACAATCAAATATACTAGAAATATGATAATAATAAAAGTATACTTAAGGTATATATTTTTTCACTTGGGAGTACACTATCATACCTCTCACTACAGCTAAAAACCACTCTAACAAAGACATTCGCTCAGTACTTACCTGGTAGTTCCTGAGCTCAGCGATTTTCTCATGCTGCACGGCCGAGTCATTCCAGATGAGGTTGGCAGTTTCATCCTCATCTCTGGTTTTCAGGAAGGCCATTTCATTGATGGCTATACGAACTGGAAGACATAAACAACTCATGTCATTCAGGGCTCTGATAGGAGTCAAGGACATTATATTTCCCAATAGGCTACCTGTATACATAAAAAAATAAAATAAAACTTGACTAAAATGATCTAATTGTAACTATGTTGGCACTAAGATGTGCTGATGTGACCAATTGATGGAATATGCCAACAGATCAGCCTAAAATAAAAACACGTAAAATAATTTTAAAAAAAATACATTGAAAATACATCAAATATTTCAATATTCCATCTTAATATTTTGAAATGCAGAGAGATTCTGTTTATGCATCCATTACAGTGAAATGAGTACCAGACCTTATGGATCAAAAGCTCAGAGCAATATTTACCATCAGTGAAATGGCTGCAGAGCAGTCATTCGTAATGCCTTTTCAAAAAGATAAATTAATGGCCCGTAATGTATTCAAATCCCACTGGAAACCCAAAGTATGAGAGATAGGTGGCCGGCACATTTTGAACATTAATCCAATGACTATTTATTATTCAGTAACTAATGAAAAATTCATATGCCCTAACGAAACAAGGTATTAATTAATTTCTTGAAAGCCTTCACAAACCTGGAGATGCTAAACCTAATGTTGTGTAATGGCACTTTAACAAGTAAAACATGTTTTGATGTGTCTGCATCAATCCAGTTACACCAAAAGGTCGAATGGCATTCTACCAAAACAAAACAAAACCTACGGTTTGCAAGAGGTTCACTACCTACACAGGTTTACCTGCTATGCCTTATGCTCTGCTGTCCCTGACATGAATGAAGGTACAACCAACTCTTAGTGGCACAGTACGGTTCACTGAGTGCCAGATTTATTGTCGTTTTGGCATTCCTTTAACAGACAAAGCATTGAGAATCCTAACAGATCTTCCACAGTATTGTCTATTATAACCTTTAACCTTAACCATTAATGGTATCAATTTTGAAAAAGACACAGGTGCAAATTTGGCAATTGCAAAAATGCATAGTCCATCTGGTTTTTAATGCTCTTTTACTACACTTGAAGCCTGCTATAAGGCTCCAAAATGGCCAAAGTGAGAGTCTCCTCACAGCTATAGAAGAGGTTCACAGCTAGACATCCAACTACCTACCACCACATCCCTCTATCCATCAGCCTTCTCTCTGTATGCTGCTGACGACATACATTCTGAGGTTGGAGGTTCACCCCTGAGATACCATCACCCAATTTACACAATACTTGAGAAATGCTTACTCCGCTGTTTCATCCCTTTCCTGTAAAATCCACTGCCAAGTCAAATTACCTCACTTGAGATTTATTTATCTTTTGACAGGGGTGAACTGCGTTTGATATTTTTGATGGTATAGTTCTTGTTTAAGATTTTCAACAACAACTGGGTTTGTTCAAATTACCATGTCAAATTAGATTAGCCAATGTTTTGATTCAATTCAACATGGTGCAGAGCATGTTAACCCTGCAGGTTAACACTAGCCTGGACACAGATCTGTCTGTGCTTTACCCATCTCTTAAGCCCTTGTCATGCCTTACAAGTACCAACTCACATGACAGCGATATGGTCAGAGGAGTTGGATCAAGCCAATACATATCTGTAGCCAGGTTGCAACACTGGCACCTCCAAACTAGAGACATATGTTTTGTTTACCCTACCCCAGCTTCCGAGCTGGACAGATTGGATCAAGCCTTTGATAAACAGTCAAGAGGTTCCCGATCGTACCGATTTCATATTTGGTGCTGGCGACGTTGGCGGTGATGGCACCCTTCTTCTTCTTGGTGCGGACCTTCCTCTTCCCACTGCTCTGGTAGGAGCCCGCAGATGGTCCGTTCACGGGGGATGTTCCTTGATCCTCTGCAGGGTAGGAGGGGAGCCACTGTACAAGATTAGCTACAGCCCAGGGTGGCAGGAGAGGGAGGGAGTATTCATATGTATCGCCCCTTGCACAAATAAAAGCCCATTTGTGAACAAATCAGGTGCAAACAGGAATAACAAAGGAGGAGGTCTTGCTTTGTGGTGCTGAAGCTCCTATTCTCATTCGCAGAGTGTACAGTACATAGGCACTGTCAGACCCACTATTGAGGCCTCAGGTTTTGTGTTTGTGTGTGAAAGGTGTGTGTGGTGTGTGTATCTGTGTGTGTGTGTGTGTGTGTGTGTGTGTGTGTGTGTGTGTGTGTGTGTGTGTGTGTGTGTGTGTGTGTGTGTGTGTGTGTGTGTGTGTGTGTGTGTGTGTGAGGCCACAGTGAGAGGTAATCGGCCATGTCATGCCGGCGAGAGAGGGGATGTCATGTCATACTCACCTCCATCGTTAGGGGGAGAGGGCATCTCACAGGCCGAAGGATCAAAAGGGGGAACGGAGCTCTCTGCCAGGGTTGGCGGGAATGGCAGGCCTCGCCTCGCAGGCAGCCCTCCCTTCAGAGAGCCTCTCTACTCTGTCTTCCCTGTCTGGAGTGATTTGGCTACGGCAGGCCGCAGGATCATCTGAGCCTCAGCCTCTCCTCCTCCAGCCTGCACATGAAGAGGTGGTATGGGGGTGGTGGTGTTGAGGGCGGTGGTTGGCAGGTAGGGTGGAGGGGGGGGTCGGGAGAGGGACTCTTTCAAATTCACAGAGCCACAGTGCATTTATGGCCCCTCCAAAAGAGAGGATGGATGTGTCAGGATGGTGGGGTGGGCGTTGCCTGTGGAAGAGGAGAAAGAAGGGCTGAAGGGGGGAGGACACTGACTGACTGATCAGGGCAATTACAGCGCTGTGATTCCATGCATGCGTGATGCATGGACATCCATTTGATGTGCAGCTCACATGCATCTCAAGCTATATCAATCACGACACCAAGACACCAATTGCTTCACTGACATGACTTATTAGCCTAGCCTACATTAAGTTTACCAAAGCACCAGAGGGATGCAACGTTGTTCAGTCATCGCTAGCTAAGCTACAAACAGTAGAGCCCTGTCAAAAGCTAACATGTCAGAATGCAATGCAGTAACACCACCTAGCCACAGGCTAACACATGCAGGCATTCTTTGGAGAGCTGTGGGCTTTGTGAAATATTCATGTGGCTGTCAAATAAAGGGTTCACGGCGATGCATGCCTCTTTTTTTTGCATCTCATGATTGTACCTTGTATCTGAGTCCTCATATGGCCTACAGTATATGGCTTGACATGACCACAATAAATTCTAACAATTGCTTCTGTTTAAAGACAAATTGTAAGAATATAGGCCAACAATATTGAAGAAGTATATCTGTAGATCTATTAGAATGAAATGTAGCCGACATCATCTATCTACACAGTAGTCTTGTTCCCCATCTGTTATGCCATTTATGAATTTCATAAGGAGATCAACAGTGGCCTCTAGTGGTCAGTTTATGCAAAGCTTATGAGTGTTTCATAGCCCACTCAACCATCCAACAGTAAACATGTGTACACAGGAAAAGTAGACACACACACACACACACACACACACACACACACACACACACACACACACACACTAACAGCCGCATCGATTCGATCAAAGTCAGCTTCACAAATTAAAATGGAAAAACAATCCAATCACATTACTTGATCAGTCAATAACTCCTAGTCAGTGTCTTCAGCAGGCTGCCAACTGCTCTCTGCCCTTGCTTCCAGTCAGGAGAGAGACAAGAGTGAACACAAGGGGAGAGGGCAACATCAGGGAAACTGATCAAGTGAGCTGAGCTGGGCTGCTGACATTACCTCTCCCCCGGTGGTGTTTTGTTCACCGTTCCTGTGTGTGTGTGTGTGTGTGTGTGTGTGTGTGTGTGTGTGTGTGTGTGTGTGTGTGTGTGTGTGTGTGTGTTGTCATGTTGGAGGAGAGGAAGGGAGGCTGAGGCTCAACCCCAGTGTCATGTTGACCCTCTGAGGACCTGAGCCCCAGGCCTGAGCCCCAGCCCAGACAGACAGCACTCTCCACTCCCAGCCCTCCCTAGGGAGTAAGCACTCATCTGCCACTGTATGTGACCACAACAGCCCCCTCGGCTGAGAACCTCCCACAGGGGTGGGGCACTGGGGCTCTCTCACCAGTCCCCAGGGAGTTTAAGGGATGGGGAGAAGGGGAAGGGGGAAGGGGAGAAGGGATGTATACCAAAAAAGTGACTCAAATCCTCTGGGTTTAAACATACAATGGAAATTATGCAAAAATAGCCTAGTGTCTAGTAACTGTCTTCAAAATGGAACATTAACCTCTCTCTGGGGTTGTCTGATGGGTTGGTACTGTAGATACGTGAACAGCCACAAGAGGGCCTGCTTGCAGCTCATTCAATATGTGGAAATAAGCCATCAGCCAACATGTGGTTATAATATATCCTAAATCATACAGCAGAAGGAAAAGCCTGTTATGAGTTCAGCATCTAGAGAGAGAAAGAAATCCACCATCTGTGACCATACCACTCTTTGTCCAACAGAGGGAGGCAGAGAGCTAGCACTGCCAAGCTGAATGGCAGGGCTTCTCTGGGTGCTGAGCTCATGCCCGGCGTGCCCACCCCCTTGTGCATGGTGAAGAAAGGATTCATTGACAAGCCAAATCCTTGAGTGCCTCTATCTCCCTCTCCATTCACCAAGCGTAATTCACAACAAATGTGTGTTTGTCTGTGGCAGTGAAGTGCTCCTCTGACTACTCATCCTATCCTGCACGTGTGGAAATTCTGTCACCATTTAGCCGAGGCCTATCAGAGGAACAGAACACACAGGTACATGTGACCATCCCCTCCACTATGTCCTCCAGGTCGTGGGATACCAATAAAATAGATTACTGCCCTAGGGTTGAGTGGTTAGGGTTATGGTTAAAGCACTAAATGTGTCTGGGTTATGCTTGGGGACAGCAGCAAAGTCAAAATAGGTTAAAGTTGCAATGGCTTGGGTTAAGGTTGCATTCATGAAGAGTCGGAAACTGGGAACCTCAGAGTTCAAATTAACATAAGTTATTACATAGAGCTTCCTATTGGTTGACTCTGATACTCTCCAAGTGGGAAACTCAGGTATGTATCCAAGTCGGAAATGTTTCCTCATTCCGACATGTCATGAATACAGCATACATTTCAAGCCAAGTCAGGTAGTCCCAGGGCAAATGTTATGGTTACAGTTAACAATGGAACTAGGGTTAGGGCGAGAGCTAGGGTTAGGTTTGGAGTTAGGGTTAGGGCTGGAGTTAGGGTTAGGGTTTGGGTAAAGGCTAGGGTTAGGGTTAAGGCTAGAGGAGGGTTAGACCTACATTTCTATTCAAAACAAGACTCATTTATTGCATTCAAAACAAGATCCATTTTATCATTCAGTATCAGACAGAATCAAATGTGTCTTCATTTCAAAAGGTAAACTACAAACCAACGTCTGAGGTTGTCTGAGGTTTCCCTTGCAAAATTGGTATCTTAAAGGAAGTCTGCCAAATCAAAGATTGAAGAAACAGTATCTTCGTGGAAAAACTGTGCCACAACACCCACTGTATGATTTTACAAAAAGAAATACTTCAATGGCCAAGGATCTCCCCAGAGGGTTTCTGCATGTCTAATTTTCAAAGCAGATCAAAGCATAAAATCAATAGACGGGCCTGGGAACACAACTCAAGACAATGGTGGACAAGGGGGGTTTACTAGAAATCAGACGTCATTCCTGTGCATGTGGTCAGCCTACTGTATGCTCTGGCCCTGCCATCTCAGCATTCCTGAGATCTCCGGGGATCTATAGCTATATAAAGGGCCAAGACAGTGGGTCTATACTGCCATACACTGAACTTCCTGATAAAAAGTGTAATTTCACTAAAGATTATTTTGAAAGAAAATTGACCTATACAGATATTCATTATTGCATCTTCTATGATTTCCCTCATCTAAAACTTGCCACAAGGCTTTTTCTTGCTTTTAATGGCATCCTCACTTAGCACAGTGATCCTGGCATCATTCCACAGCACAATGGGGCCGGATCCGGATGCACACACTCACAGGGAGCAAGCTCTTATGTAACCTAATCTATTTCTATCTATCTAGTCACAACCACCTCTTCTTCTTTTCAGGAAAACCAGTGCAAATGCACATATGGCTCCAGTTTGGTGTTCACTCACAGAGAGCAAGCGGTTTAGAGTTGCCTCTGAATCTAAAATTAAATTGGTGACATGACTCTGGCTTCATAACATCCTGATATGAGGAGCTGGTGAAGAGACCCACGGGTATAGTGATAACCAACTGGATTCCAAACTTAGGCCCCAACCTTCCAAGCTACAGGGTCATAAAAAGCACAACTGCAAAATTAGAGACACAGCACATTCAAACATATATTACACATTTATGTTTGTGACATGCATATCTGACCCTGCACTTAGCAGCACCATCTATAGTTAATGATAGACCTTGTTGGTTGTAAGTTAAGGCATTCATAACACTGCAGGCCTACACAGGGAAGGATTATAAAGATGCATATGGACTCAAGCTGTTTATCAAATGCTTAAACGGTTTGTCTCTAGCTAATCCAGTGATTATTGCAAGATTAAAACTGTACTTGCGCATATCTGGGTTATAGTGTCATCACCTTGTGAGGGGATTTGTTGATTTCTTTATTATCTTGAGAAGGTAGCCTACATTTTGAGGCAGACTAACAATGGGTTAGGGTTATGACAACACAAAATGATGAGCATGGTTTGTTTTAATTAGCAATAGGCCTAAATCAAATGTGCCAAAGTTTAATTTTCACATTAGATCACTCTCATAAAACTCTCAATTCAGGATTGACCTCTATAGACTAACACTGGATTATACAAACACTGTGTCTTTTGTGTCATACAAAATGCTCTAGCAATCAGAACAGTCACTCATAGCCAGAAAACATACGGATCATACAGTATATAGCCTAGGCTATTACTGTGATTTTTCATTGGTTCAAAATGCATGAAAGAACACAATTGTACAGTAAATCTGGATAAATAATAATATCAAATGTATCAAGAAATGAACATGAGGAATATTCAATGAAGTATAAATATAGGCTACTTTGTGGGACCTGACAACTTATGACTTATGTCTGATGATTACATAATCAACTGCTCTGAGATAGTCTGACAGATGGGCACTGGGTGAGTAGTTCTGTAACGTTAGATAGTTGGCTGCTACAGTAGGTAAAATCAGGTCACTCACACATTGCACATAGTGCAATTGGGCTGATCAATGGTTATTCAAAGTCTGATTATCGTTTAAATAATCAGCTCTAATGTATCCACTTAGAAACACAATCATTCATGAAATGCATCCTGGCATGAGCTCCATAAATGCATCCAACAATGTATGGATCATTCATTGCCCAACTGTACTGTAGTTACCTGGCTAAAACAGTACTAGGAAACCTCCTGTCATCTCCTCGAGATCATTGGTCGGCTAGGTCATCTCCCTCAGAAATCATGTTTATCATATATTACAGAATTGCATTCATTCTATTAAATGTTTAGCAAAGGATATGTCGGAGGATATATCATGAAATAATTAATGACAGTGATGATCTATAATAATAACCTCGCTGTGTTGTGTCAGGTGTTGGTTGACTGAGATAAGCTTAGCTCTGTCTGCTATACTACTGCCAGTGTGAGTTGCTGTCAGATACAGGGGTTTTATATTATCATCAAGGCTTCAGTTCAAGCAAGCTAGATAGCTAGTATACATTTAACTGGGACAGTGCTGTCCCACCTGTGTGTACTGTTCAAGTCCAGATTAGATTGAGGTAATACAGTAGCTTGACCTAGCCAGCTAGCTAACTAGCCAGCTAACTTGCAGTGTCCCTTGCTTCCCTGCTCCTCTATCTTGCACAAAGTCCTGGGCCAGAGATCAGGCGGCGCAAGACCTGGTATAATTTCCAGTGTATTAACACATTTATAAACATGCATGAATGACAATATTATAATAACTGATATTACATCAGACTATTTATGCTGAAAAGAAAAACAGCCGATACAACCTAGCTATTTTGGACAATAATAGGATAGAGAATGTACCTTCCAGGCAGTTGAAGTGCTTGGCTCAGTCTAGGCGAAATAAATGATGCCACTGCATGCCAACAGTCTTGTGCGTTGTTAATAAGATTTCAGTGTCGCTGTAAATGTAGTGTCAATATCTATCATATGCTAGCTATACATTAATTTATGCTAGCATAGTATTTTAGGTTGAATATACAGAATTCTGTTAATGAATCGTCCGATGGCGTGCTGTGTCAGTGCCTGCGAAAGCGTCCATGGATGGAACCACTCTCTCGATAGGGGGGCCTTAGTTGTGATGCGGATTTATGCATTAAAGCCTAATATCAAATATCGCGTTAAAAATTGGGCTGGTACTGTCATTAATAAAAACAAACCGTATTATTCAACCATGAATAGTGTTGGCGAACAAAACAGGATACTTATGTACTCGAACAAAATTGACTTTACCTATCATGTCACTAGTTGCGGTTTCCCATGCAAACAGGAGACATAGCAACTTAACCATACGCTGTCGCTGACCATGGTACTATCCCGGGTATGGGGTGCACCTGCCAGGAGCGTGAGTGACAATAACATCTGTATAATGTGAATTGTGACTGGGTTTCATTTTTTAAACATTTTAGTATTGTGGCCTTCTTTTTCAAAATTCTGAAAAAAGATTTTCAGATAGAGTGAACTAATCCCATGATTGGGTCCAAACAATCAAAGGAATCCTATTGAAAATCCTTTAGGATGTTGGCCCCATACAAATCCCATAACACAAATAATATAAAAACAAATATAGGATTGGTTCCAAAACCCTAAGGGTTTCTATGGGATTTTTCCGTTGGGTTTTTATGAGAGTCCTAAAGGACTTTTGACTATTTGACTTTCCTGTGCAACAAAGCCTTCAAAGAAATAAAGATACTTGTTTAGAGGAACATCTGTCACATGAACGTTCTCTAGAAGTGGATGGACCACCAAAGATGAATCGGAGGATAGGCCTTTGAACAATATGTCCTGAAGAAATCCTGTGTACTGTATAATATAAGAATACCCACTAGGAGGAGATAAAGGATAAATAATGCGGTCCCAGGCAAATTGCATAGCAAGTTAGCAATGTAAGTTAAGCAGTGACAAGGGGTGGAAAGTTTGAAGATGGTTTGGATGATAGCTATATATATTTGCTGGGTAGTTGAAAGAAAGTGAGTTAGTAGGATGGACCAATGGATAAGATGGTTAGAGGGTAGTATATAAGCAGATATGAGAGACGGTTAGAGAGATATGCGAGAAGACAAAATACATAGATAGATAGATAGATAGATAGATAGATAGATAGATAGATAGATAGATAGATAGATAGATAGTTAGACCAAAAGTCATAGCGCACCGACTTGGATCTCTCTGCACGTTGTAAAGTTGGATTGGTGTGAATAGCTTAAACATTGGAGGGGGAGTTACTGTGAGAACATTGCAAGAAAGAGAACTAGAAGTTCCAGAAGAAACTGTGTGGGCTTATTTTGGCAGTGGAAAAGGTTTAAAGATGTTTTGATAGATAGATAGATTTGGGTAGTTGAAATAAAGTGGGATGGTCTTATTATGGTAGCGGATAAAGTTATAGTTTGGTTGGTTGGTTAGATAGATAGATAGATAGATAGATAGATAGATAGATAGATAGATAGATAGATAGATAGATAGATAGATAGATAGATAGATAGATAGATAGATAGATAGATAGATAGATAGATAGATAGATAGATAGATAGATACATGTAGGATGAGCCAGCGGGAGTGGGTAGAGAGTTGGTTGATTGAGTGGTAGAGTTGGTTGGTTAACCCGATGAGAGTTTTTTGAGTTAAAAAAGCTTAATAGTTTAAAATGTTTAATAGGTATCAGAAAGCTTTTATCAGGGTTAATGTAGAGTTTGGTTGATTGGATGGATGAATGGATACATGAAAGAGAGGATGGATAGATGAGAGAGGGAAGGTATAGAAAGATCAAAACAATCCACATGGGTTACACTGAGTGAAGCAGTTGTGACTGGTGAAGTGCTTAAGAAGAAAGCATGATGCTAGGTAGTTGAAGGTTTAGATAGATATAAGGTTAGAAAGATAGAAGGTTAGATAGATAGTGTGTTAGAAGGTCGATAGATAGATAGATAGATAGATAGATAGATAGATAGGATAAGCCTGGGGTAGTTCAGTGGAGTGGGTAGAGGGTTGAGTGGTTGAGAGTGGTATAATTGGTTGGTTAAGTGGTTGAGAGTAGCTTCAGTGGGGTAGAACTGGTAGCAATTAGAGTGCATTGTTGTGTAATCATTCTAAGAGTCCTGAAAGTTCCATGGCAGTTGCAATAACAATGGGGCTCTCAGAATGTTGGCCTAAATCAACATTCCACCATGTTAACCGGATGAGAGATTTTGGAGTTACAAAAAGCGAAATAGTTTAAAAAGTTTAATAGGTATCAAAAAGCTTTTATCAGAGTTGATAATTTGAAGTTTTGGGCAAATTTGGTGGAAGAATTGGAATAATAAGAAGAAGAAGTAGAACAATAGTTGGACTTGCTTAAGTATGATGAATAACTGTTGTTACAAATAATGACCCTTAGTGAGTGTGTTATAGGAACAGGGTAACAGGCTAAGAGAATCAACACTGTTAGCACTGTGGTTAATGCATTCCATTTGGGTGCAAGAGATCCTGGGTTCAATTCTTGCTAGTGTCACACACTATAACCTGTGACTAGTGTCAAAGGTTGGATGGGTGAACGCAAGGCCATCATCAGAGAAGTATGAGGGACTAGCAATGGTGAAGTGTGGGCAAAGGTTTTTTATTGATTGTTGTTAAGCGGCTTTGGTGTGGGGACACGCTCTTCCACAGAAGAGGTATAGACCAATGATGATTATACAGTATATGTCTATGGTATAGACCCTATAGCCATGCAGTTGGTCAGTGCACTTGCTCTGTAAGCAGCAGGAGACACGGTTCGATCCCTGGTAGAGTTATACGCTATAGCTGATGCCTTTCGCTATAATATTGATTGATTAATTAAAAGAGTTTGAGTGTTTAAAACAAAATAAATGATATTCAATGTATCTGATTCAGAATACAATACAAAATAATATAATATAATATAATATAATATAATATAATATAATATAATATAATATAATATAATATAATATAATATAATATAATATAATATAATATAATATAACATGTGCAGCAGATGACAGTGATAGCTCGTGCCTTGCGCTGTTTGCTACTTCTTCGGCACCCCGACCACCAGACCTCTGTGGCCCCTACTGTACCATTGGTACCAACCTAGGAGACAACGTCATTTCCGGTGTGTGCAAGAAGATTGGGTGCGCATGATTTGGTCAACCGTCAGGCTGGTCGTGATTAAAACGGGGAAGAGGAGTTCACCACAGAAATGGAGTATCGGGAAATCGGGGGCAGCTTATGTCGTGTCCAATGAAAGCTGACAGCTGGATGACAGATGGGGTGGAAATGTCAGACGGATCAGAAAGAGCAAAAGTTTATCCCCGAAGTAATGGCAGACAGTTTATAGCAATGTCTCATTTGCGTCCGGTTTTAGAGCTGCTGTAATGTTAATCAAAGATGTAAAGTTTTCTGCTTCAGTTTTTGTCTCCACCACGTGCGTTTTGTTATTGATTTGTTTACGTCTCCTCCCCTCACTGCCGGGCACGCCTTTAATTCTGAGCGGGTCATCTGGCGTGCAAACTCCGCTCACCTGGGCGAAAACTCCACCCACCCGTGCGAGAACAGCGTGCAAATCACACGGACCAAATGTTTTTTTTTGCTGGCAACGGTGGAACAGCAGGCTGAGGTGAAAAGCCTGAATATGTCTTCATGCCAGTGATACAAATGTGTTTTACTATTTGAACGATAAAGTATATTATTGTAAATACCAATAAAGGGGGTTGACATAGCACGGCAGAGTCCCGTGTTCAGTTACTTAGCTACGAGAGACAAAATTGATGTTAGCCAGCCAGCTAACCAGCTGAAATCGTAGCTAGCTGGCTGAAGACGAAAAGCTTGCTAGCTACCGCCGTTAGCTAACGGAGGACCCTCAAACATAATCGCCATCATCGCTTTACCTAGCTACATCGCTGTGTCTTCCTACGATGGGAAACGCTGCAACGGCCAAGAAAGGCAACGAACAAGAGAGCGGTGAGTATCTTTCAGTCTCAATGCTATTAAGAATAGCTACTGGCGAGCTATGTTGATGGGGAATGCAAGGTAGCTTGCTAACGAATGTGTGACAGTCAGGGGACAAACAGCTTAGCTACTGTTATCATTCTGACAGCTAGCTAGCTAACTGACAGCTAGCTAACGTAGCTGTCAGTGATGATGATGATACTTGTGTGCCCCTATTTGTACTAGTATCAGCGGTGCAAGTGGGAGGGAACACTCATTCATTCGTGCTTGAGAGTAACTAACTGACTAGAAATGTAACGTTAATTGTGCTAGCGCATTTAGCTAGCTGTACATCGGGTAGTTAGTATTTACTAGATTGCAGACTGAATTGTGTCCACAGCAAGTCTCACATTGGAATCGCTAGCCGACGGCAGGCCTGTTTGATGTAGCGAGAACTTGGTTCTAAAGAACCCCAGCCTGTCGCTCCTTATCAATCATTTGCAGCTTGATTTGATGCCAAGTAGACCAACCTTATCACTGCCTACTGTATTGCTCTGCTAAGTCCCCTGTCATTTAGGCTATGTCACTGTTTAGGGTAAGTTGTTTTTTTGGGAGGAACCCAGACGATGAGTATTATTCTCTGGGTATAATAGGAGAAACAACTTGGAATGGTAAATGCTTTAGCTCCTCAATTCTGTCTCCATGTGAATAAAAAATAACTTAACATAGATAAAAAAAAATTATAATAATTCAGTCAGTCATGAAGCCACATGGAGAAATACGTTTACCTGGCAATCAACTTGTATGTTGTACCTATTAAAATTCTAGCAAGAGGGCACTATGGGTGTGTGTTTTGAATCCTCTGTCATTCATGGCCGAGTTAATCCACTGTATCATGCCTAGTCTCTCTGGAGAGCAGGTTTTGACCTGCTTTCTGATTGGCAGAACTTTGCAGACGCACACCGTGACATGTGTGACCTGTGGCTTAAAGAGAGGGGCAGAGGGCAGTATACAAATAGTACTCTCACTCTGATGAAAATACAAATGCATCTAGGCCTTATTTACATTTGTCTTATTAGACGTGTTTAAGCCTATTTCACATTTAGACATTTAGGCTTAAAGGCTCACATATTTATGTTAGGGGCACAAGTGCAATTTGTACATTTAGGGCCTATGTATTTCATCTGACATATTGGCCTAATCAAAAGTTCGCAAAATAGCCATTCTGTGACATAATATAGAAGGTAACGGGTAGAAGAAGGTAACAGGAAACTTTGGAGATCTGCGTTGTTAAGCATTACCACTAGAGAGCAATATCACCTTTGGTTAGATTGTTTCAGAGTCTTTACCAAATGAGTAAAGTGCTGAGCTCAGTTCTTAAACATTGTGCACATGCACTTTACAAGTGTCCAATTAGGGTTGGTCCGATATTAGATATTATCAAATGTTGTCAGATTTTAGAGCATATTGTGACATTGTTGTCTTACAGAAAAGAGTCTGTAAAAGTGCTTAAAAATCCAGATGTGTATAACTACAAGTGCAGTGTCCAACTTTTTGCAATGTAAAGCACATCTAACAGTGAAAACATGTCTCACCAGCCATGCACTCCGCTGCAGTTTAGTAATTGTTGCTCCTGCTGACATGTCTTCACCATACTTCAGCAATTAACAATATTATATTGTGATATTTTCTAAAGTAATATTGTGAATAAGAAAATGTTGATATTGCCCTACCCTGTGTTCAATGTCTATGAACAAAGAAAGGCATTTGACCAGTGACTGTACATACTGTAGGCCAGGCAAGGACATCTAAACTAAAGCACCATTGCTGTTCGAACTGGAGTACTTGAAACAGGAAGCCCTACCAGTTTAGTGTGTGGTTAGCCAAGCATCTCAGTGTAATTCTTTGCAAACAGGAAGTGTCTATCACTCTGTATGGCGTCCAGTTGAAAGCCACTTTGGTTACCATTTAGCTGCAAGCTTGATTGATTAGCCGTTGAAAAAGCCATCTTGACATGGCCCAGGGAAAGGATCATTCTTTCCTTAAACTGGACGACCTAGCCAGCCGTTTCTTCAGCAAGTATCGCAAGGGCAACCAAGAGCAAAAAGCCCAGGAGATTGAGGGGCCCTTTGTCTCTGACTTCACCGTCATTTGGGATAATTTGAGTAAGTGTGCTATAACTGTCAGACCATGCAGGTGTAACCAATAGTCTTAGTATGAGACAAGCTCCAACTTGCTTGGAGTCAGAGTTTTTTTTGTTGTTTTTTTTTACACACTTGTGTAACTTCACTTAAATACTTGGACTTCAAATTGAAGGCCTAATTGTTGGTAAAATGGGTGTCTACCTTGGTAAGGGTGTGGGGATTATGCAAAGAAAACATTTTGTTACGTCAATGGACAATAAAGTGATCTTAATCTTAAAACCCACTGCACTGTGTTAATGTATGGGTGCATTCAGTTAACTTTAGCACCACCAGTATGGTAGTGCTGAAGTGAGTTAAGATCCACTCATTTTCAATTGACACTGAAAAGTCTTTCTGTGTGCAAGTTGCCATAGAGATGCCTAGTGCAAAATGTTGGCAGTTTTTTTTTTCTCTCCTTACAACAACCATGGAATCTAGGCTTCCTTGATTTTGAATACCGTCCTAGAGATTCCTTGAAAATGTTAATTACAATGAGAAGCCTTCTCCTGAGCTTGACTTCCTCCATTGGTCCAGTTGCAACTAGTTGTAACTATCCTGTATGTGAATTGTTTGCTCTTAAATGTGGATTACTATGTGCCATCATGAGCTGCACTGTGATTCATCAGCTTCTTTGTAATGCACAACATTGTGGCACTCACTCAGTTGCTTCAACTGAACGAGTTCTTCTCAGTCTGTCCTGCCATTTCTTTATGTGCCGCTACTTGGGGGTGGGGGGGGGCTGTTCTGTGTTCTGTGTTCTATTATGAAATGTCTTCTTTAATCACTGTTGTTTTTCACCTCCTTTGTCTCTAATGTCTTAGCATTTAGCCTAAACAGTTTTTCGTCACAGCCTATTCAATTTAAGTTAGGTGGGCTTTTGAATGTGTACCGAGTGAGAGCTGAATAATGATAGTCTTACTAGTAGCATCAGAAATGAAAGGCCCTCCTTGTCATTGTGTTACTGCAGTTAGCTACAGTTCCTGCAAGAGAGAGGCAAGTTAGATGCCTTGAAGAGAGACAGGAAGCTCTCCACGGACCACCCACATGATACTAGAGCTCAAACCCTGTCAGATCAGCCATGAGCTCAGTCCAACTCTGTAGACAGTAGCTATGCTTAATGTACAATGCATGATCTAGCCATTCAACTGAAAAGTATCTTATTGTACTTAGATGAGTCAAGAGTTTCGGTCAAATCCAAAAATCAGAATAAACAGAAATGTGATTCATGAATTGAAAATTGTCTGCTGTTATCTATGTCGACTTTTGAATTCATGGATTTTCAGATTTTTTTTCTGAACTGGACTGAAATTCACTACAACTTATGGGTTCAGCGTTTATTTTTATTTTTTCAATAATTACGTAGTCATAGGCAGGTGTGTCTTATGTTGTCTTTAATGTCATTTGTTGTTACATCTAATCCACTTGAGTATTTAATGTTCTTGTTTTCAAAAATACATAAATCTTTCTTCCTTCTCTTTCTCCTCTTCATCATTTCCATCCATGTGGGTGAATGTTCCTGCAATCCCTTGGTGAACTATAGAGACTTTTGGTATGCTCATTCTTCCATAAGTTGTCCTAAGTCACAGAGTGTAGTGTAAGTGTAATAACAGTGTAGTAATAGCAGCATACAGTATAACAACATATCATCAAATAGGAATACAGTAAAACTGGCTGTTGCTAAAAACCTGGCTGTAACAATGGTGCTGTAGCACTATTAAGGACTACCTACCATACACCCCTGTGACTGGCTCCTCGGCTATCAGTCATTCCATGGTCATGTGCCCATCCTGGCCAGGTCATATTGGGTGCACAACAACAACAAGATCTCACTCCAATAGTTTTGACATTCCTCTGTGACTATGGACAACTCATGTCTGCTGTGATTTCCACACAACACTGTCTTTCTCTTAATGCCTGCACTGTGGTTAAAGTATGCTGTGCCTTTTGGACTCCATTGCTTTTCTTACTGCTATTTTCCCGTTGTATAGTACAGTCTTACCTCTGAAAGGGATGCACAACAGTCTCTCTTTTAATTGACCATCTGTAAAGCCAATGAGAGCTCTTTGCATTTCTTATTAAATTGCTTGCCTAGGTGTTTGGTTTGGGTTTTATAGCGAATAAAGAGATGATTTCCTTCTTTATTGTGAAGTACAGTACTCCTCCATGGTACTTGACTTTGGCCTGACCGTATTGATTTATTTGGTTAGTGTGTACCTACTTATCCCCCCCCCCCTCCCCGAACATGTTAACTGTTGGCTACCCAACAGCATAAAAGAAAAGAAAATGTGTTCAGACATGCTAAGTGTTTCGTTTTGTCCCTTTTCAGTGAAAGAGTTCTTAGCCAAAGCCAAAGAAGATTTTTTAAGAAAATGGGAGTGTCCACCACAGGTAAGATAAGGAATGAATTTTGGTATTTTGTTAAAAGTTGTGGTTGTTGTTGGCTCTGAATAAAGTCTGACCTGACACGATCAAAATCGTTGGAGATTAGACGGTAAACACTGTATACTTGTATGCACGTGACAAATAAAGAATCTTGAATCTTGAAACCACTTCCTTTTGCATGATATGGCTTCAGAAAATGCAGATTTGGGGCCAAGAGAGTGATTGCTCAATTCTGAGTGAAAAGGCGAACATAACTGTCTTCTTTTGATGAGAACAAAACATCCATATCGTCCTTATGAAAGTTTCCATGGCCTACTAATGTGTTTTTTCCTATAGAGCCAATGCAATTGCATGTATCCAAATGTAGCACAGGAGCAGGACATATACAAAAAAAGAAGTACATGTTTGTTGTCACATTGATGTGGATGATGTGTTTCCTCAGAGCACAACTGGCCTGGATGACTTTGACAGGCTGAAGACTCTAGGCACGGGTTCGTTTGGGAGAGTTATGTTGGTGAAACATAAAGGAACAGAACAGTTCTACGCCATGAAGATCCTGGACAAACAGAAAGTGGGTGTTACCATACAATGCTCTAGTTTATTTTTTGGGTTCAACAGAAATCAAGGCCTATTTTGTCTATTGTACAGTTGGGTGATATTTGATAGTTTCTTGTCTGTCATTTTAAAATGGTTGGTTTTGTGTATCTTATTTGTTTTGAATGTCATGGGTGTGTTTCCTTCTAAAAGGAAATGGAAAGTCTGCTCAGGTTCTCTTAAGATGTGGTGAAGACAGTGGGGGGTTTTCTTAGCCTCTGCTGATTTTGAAGTGAAACTAATGTGCAGAAAGGCTGTAAGACCTAGCTTGCTAATGTTGAAAGGAGCTGTTCTATTGCATTTGGTTGCATATATTTGGTCAATGTCTCCAACTCAATTTGACTTCTAGAAGGAAGACAACAATGTTGTTACAAAATGACTAGTTTGTCTCACCCATTTTACAGCTGACCCCTTTGAGTCTGGTAACGAGAAGGTCAGTTTTCAAAATGTCAGTCAGTCACAGAGTTCTCAAATACACACAGTTACCCATGAGCCTTTAGAACTTCTGACCACGGAATATTGGAAAAGGCCTTTGAGGTCAGAGCGTCAGACAGCTTAGCTTGAAACCAACCAACACAGTGGTCATTCTATCACATGGTGGCACAGTCTGAAACCCTTGCCCTTTTAGATGACCAGTGTCTTTCTCTGTTGTATGATAACAATATTATACAACTCATTGTTACACTTCTTTCTCTTCTCTATATCTACTTTTTCGTATTGTTTTTAACAGGTGGTGAAGCTGAAGCAGATAGAACACACGCTAAATGAAAAGAGAATACTGCAGGCGGTTTCCTTCCCCTTTCTCGTCAGATTGGAGTATGCCTTCAAGGTACATTACCTACAAGTGGTGGGAAGTCGAGCAGACCTTACCAGTCTGTTGAAGTGTCCTTATAGATTTTGACAAGTGATACTTACGTGACCTCTTGAAAGGAATTATTTAACACTATCCCTTTGTATTTCATTCCTTTCCTTTAACAACAGGACAACTCCAATCTCTACATGGTGATGGAGTATGTTCCAGGAGGAGAAATGTTCTCGCATCTCAGACGCATCGGGAGGTTCAGGTACGTGTAAAAGTCCTTGACACTATGATGCTCTCAGGAGCCAATCAGGTTCTGAATGTCTGTATGCTGGCTATACCTGAGCATACTTTACAGCTACAGTGTATGCATTGTTCATGACAAGAGCTTGTCTTTTATACTGCATAATGTTTTGATCATCTTTCTCGTATTTTTACCCTCAGTGAAAATCACGCCCGGTTTTATGCAGCTCAGATAGTACTTACGTTTGAGTACCTTCACTCACTAGACCTCATCTACAGAGACCTGAAGCCTGAAAACCTTCTCATCGATCAACATGGGTACATCCAGGTATGCAAATCAGCATATGTTAACCAAAATATAACATTGTGGTCAGTCAACACAAAAACCATAGATCGTCGAGCCAAATGTATCCTATGCAAATCATTTAGGCCTTAGTTAGCTGTACTTCTATACACTGTTCTGATACTCCTGTGTCTCTGTTTCAGGTCACAGACTTTGGCTTTGCCAAAAGAGTAAAAGGCAGGACCTGGACATTGTGTGGCACTCCAGAGTACCTGGCTCCGGAGATCATCCTCAGCAAGGTGCAGTGTGCTCCCCTGTCCAATTGAGCTGAGATATGTTTGTGTTTGTGGGAGTGTTTTTAATGTAAGTTTCTATTCTACTTTCTCAGGGCTACAACAAAGCTGTGGACTGGTGGGCACTGGGGGTTCTGATCTACGAGATGGCTGCGGGATACCCTCCGTTCTTTGCAGATCAGCCCATCCAGATCTATGAGAAAATTGTGTCTGGCAAGGTAGGCAGGGATGTGCATGTGTCCACTGTAAATTAAAATTGTATTTGGATCAAATCAGGTTTAACCCAATATATATATTTCAGTCCATTCTTGAGAATTAGAAGTTAAACTGAATGTAGCTTTTGTGATCAGTGTAGACTAAGTTTAAGTGGCATTTTGTATGATTCATTGAGATTATTTGACTCCATGGATGCATAAACAGATTTGAGATTAATGCAACAAGACTCAGTTATTATGTATAAATATCCTAGACATGTTTTAGTTGTTCACCTGTGTGTTTTGTTAATCTAAGGCACACCTTTCTTTGTTCCAGGTACGATTCCCCTCCCACTTCAGCTCAGACCTGAAAGACCTGCTGAGGAATCTGCTTCAGGTGGATTTGACGAAACGGTACGGCAATCTGAAAAATGGGGTGAACGACATCAAAAACCACAAGTGGTTTGCCACAACAGACTGGATTGCCATCTACGAGAGGAAGGTACACCTCGAACACAGACAAATATTTGGGATTAACAGTGCTAGACCCCACTGCACATAGAATGTTCATGTTCAATGTAGATGTTGCCATTGTATTGTAGTCTTCTGAGCCCCCCCTCACCCTCAGTATTGTCCTCTGAACTCACAGGTGGAGGCCCCCTTCATACCAAAGTGCAGAGGACCGGGAGACACAAGCAACTTTGACGACTATGAAGAGGAGGACGTCCGCGTCTCAGATACAGAAAAGTGTGCAAAGGAGTTTGCTGAGTTCTAGTGTGAGAGGGCAGGGTTCCATCAGGGCTCACATGCATTGGGATTTTTGCACTCTTCTGAGGGTGAGGGTGGAGCTGAGACCATCATGTGTTCAAAACAATTGCCTAGTTCCTTCATTCCACAAGGCTGAATGAGGTCCTTCTTGCCATGATCCTCCTCGCGTGCAGTTAGCACTAACTTATACACAGGCACATTATGCAGACACCCCTCGTGCTGCGACACAAAGTACTAGACCACGTTCTTATCTTTTTTCCTGTTCTGTTTTTAAAACATTTGTCGCTTTTTAGAACTCCCCTCCCTTTTCCCCCCTCCATTTTAAACCAAGTGATTATTTGCAAAGCAAGAAGAAAACCAATTATATGCCCATTTTACAGTGGCACAAAGAGTGATTGATTGTACTAGGCGGTATTGCACATTTTTGTGATTTAAGTTGAAAAAAGAGGTTTTCGCTCACACTTCTTGCCAGCGACTCTTGCCAGTTATTGTCTGTTACATGCCTGAGTGTGTTTTAGGTTTGATTAAAGTTTCTTGGCCCAAGTCTATAATCCTTAACATTTTGCTGTCCTTAAAAAGTAGACCTCGTCTTTGTGCATAATAGAATATACATATATCAATCGAATACGATTTTAAAACATCTTGTGTTTTTAAAGCATGACCAAAATTTAACAAAGAAATGGACGTCAGAGAAAGAGGGTTCAACAACACTGACAGAATTTTCAGTGTTCATAACTTGGGCATTCAGTCCGCGACAAGAGCGGGACTGTAGAGAGGGCATAGCTAATTACAAAGGCGAAACATGTTTGTGCTATATTAGTTTATCAACTGTAGCAATGACTTATGTGTCAGGTCATGGGGCATTTATTTTTTACCTCAGAATAGGTATGGTATTTAAATGAGAATTGAGATTATATATTGTCAGGTACCACAACAGGTTCAAAACCCCGTAAAGGAAACTAATGGGCTTTAACTATATTGCTGTATACAATAATAGGTCATCTTTTCGGCACATCCGAAGAATATTGAGTGTATTGTCCGAGGCATTTGTTTTTTGGAATGAATTGTTAAGATTTAATGGTCTGGTTGCTAAGAGGGTACATAGTTGTGGCTGTGAAGCAGTGTTGGTTACTTGGACAGATTCTGTCCATCTTTCACCTTTTTGTTTTTAAATGCTAAAGTTATTTAGCAAGGCACTCAGAAGACATTGTGTAACTGCCATATTTCTGTTTTGTTCCATTTTTACTCCTGCATGTCTGTCTCTATTTGTTACCTCCATACAACAGTGTACTCTCTTGTATGGATATTGACGATGCTTGAGTTGTATTCTCACAAAGTAAAACAAGATTTCACATGCAGATTATTTTTTTTTTTTTTTGAGAGCTTCTGACATTTTATTCAGCCTTTGTTCAGCTCATTTCACAAGGCACAATTGTTTCTTATGTATTTTTTATTTATACTTATTAGAGTTGTCTAATAAATTTACCTTTTAAATTGTTACCGGTAAACTTGCATAGTTCTTGGTATGTTTGAAGGTTATTTCAGTTTTATTTACATGAAAGTGTTAAGACAGACAATATGGGGGATATTTATTTATGAAAACAATTTATTTTTCCCATGCAGAAAAAGACAGGCCACATTTTCCAGAAGGTCAATAGAAATGATTTACTCTTTTATGCCTTGGTAACATCCTTTTAAAACATTCAGTCTGGATCAACATGACAAACAAAATGTAGACAGATCCAAAGTGAATCTCTGTTTAACCACATCATATGAAGCAAGATGATGTTCTTATCCAATGAAGGGGGACAAGAACGATCAGGATCATTTTGATCTGGATTAAATGTTCTGAAAAACTGGCCAATTAAGCATGTCAATCCAATCTCTGCAAATGTGTAAAAGAAAATGTGCAGTAAATTTACCATAAGTTTGATTAATAACCCCTGATATGTGTGTAATGTTTGTTGACAAGTTACTTGATGTAAATGATGGAACTTTTTTCCTAAGCCACCTGACACTCTTTACAGATGAAAATCATTTCAATTTCTAACTTCTTTATAGTCACACACATATACCAGTATGGGCCATAATATGAAATATCTATGTTTTTAGTTTGTTGAATATTTTGCACATGTCATTTAGAAGGCTGACACTTTTTCCCACCCATATTTACTTGTATTTGCAAGGGAAGTATAACATACTTTGCTGTAGCAGATTTTATGTAACAAAGGATATATGTCACTGTAATAAATTAAATTCTTTGTAATATTAGAATCTTTTGTATTTCATTTGACTGAAGATATGTTGTTTGCTTGCTGTATGCAATAATACTGCAGTGACATTCATGGACAATAAGGTTGTAATAAATGCTGGATATCTCATTTCACTTCTGATTTTAGAGTCTTTAGGTGTGTCAGAGAGAGAGAGCGACAGTATGAGCGAGAGAAAGTTTATGTGAGGGAGAGGAGCTTTTCAAAGTGCCACTAGTCACATGAGTAACAAAAACTACAGATCCCAGAATTCAAACAATCTGCATGTGGGTTGAGGAAGCTAGCTAGTAGGTGTAGCTCCGATGTAGATAGCTGAGCTACAGCTATATTACTACAATACGTACATTTTCTATTGTGATGTACGTCGTATAGATATCCTTCATACAGTCATCATTCGTTGGAGGATAGACTTTGTCACGCTCGAATAATTTGGGATAAGAGGTAAGGAATTATGTTGGCATGCTAGCTGGTTAGCTTAAAGGATAGGCATAGAGATGGTAGTACTAGGGGTTTTGGACACGAACAGTTTCTCACATTTGCTACTTTTGACAAATTATGACTTTGCTAATGATTTCTAAATTATTTAGCTATTTTATTGATATATGTATTATTATTATTATTATTTATGTGTTTATTGTAAAATGTTTAGCACGCAGCTGGTTGTAATAAATGCACAACTAGCAAGCCAGCTAACTGTCAGATGTTATTCCTGTGATTGCAATGTTGAGCCTGTGTAGGGTCGAGCCCCCTTAATTAACGATGGTCGAGCCATCTGTCATGTCTTGACAGTCAGTTGTAATACCTGAATATTAAGTGGAAAGGGCTTTGATTGGCCATTTGCTTAGGCTATACACTGAACTGGACAGTGTTGTTTGTTGAATGCAACATGTATAATCATTCTATTATTTTTGCAGGATATAAGAGGAAATGATATGTCTGAATCCATAAGAAAACAGTGGTGGACACGTGATTCCATTAAGTTTTAAGAGACAAGACATCTGATGAAAATTAACTGTAACCTTACAGAGAGTAAGCATATTAATTTTCCTGCTTTACACTTGGTGACAGCTAGTTGCACTACTTGATCAGTCAGTCATGAAGTCAATTAAGTGGCAATGCTACCACCATTTAAGGAAATGGATAGAGAAAATAATAGGCTTAGCCTAGTTCTAATGGTAGGCTACTAGTAGAACACAGGACCAAGGATGTTCATAGTGCTAGTGGCATGGCTTGTTCGACTGCATTTACTCAGTTGCAGTGAATAGTACTGTTACAAGAAGGGGGTGGTGGGAAAGAGGGCAAGACCTATTTAAGGAATAACTAATGTCAGAGGGCACCCCTGGAGTTCCTCCTCCTTCTCAGGCCTCACTCAGCTTGCCTACACAGTGTGTAAGCGTATCCCCTGTCGATGCCAAATAATGCCTCTGCAGCCAAAGCTGTTGTCTTGGCCTAACAGAACAGCATTTTATTCAGCTAAACACATTTGACAATGAAGCCAATAATTGTTGACTGGCTGATGACGGTTGATTGTTGAAACTGTGAATTGTCCTGTGTACTGCTCTCAGTAAGTAGGCTAGACATGATTGATTGTTAGGTGAATAATTATTTTGGAATTAATCCTCTCTCTTTATGTTGCAGCTGGCATGGATGACAAGGCAAATGGCTCAGTTGACACCAAAAGGTATGTCGTCATATCTTCTAGTGTGAATGAAGGGATGCAAGTGTATTCCTGCATGGAAAAGTTCCTAAAATATTACTATGTATGACGGTTTTGCAGTCCTGTGGAGAACGGCCAGTTGCCGGACCCTGCCAACTGGGCTGTGGCAGATGTCGTCAATTATTTCAAAGCGTCAGGATTTGAGGATCAATCAACTGCTTTCCAGGATCAGGTACAGTGGAGTAGACAAGACACCATCTAATGCAGTATATTTCATACTCTCTTCTTTCTGTCCAATAAACACAGCTTGCATCGCCATGTTGATTGAATTTTAGTCAGAAAATGCATACTTATACGGTATCAAACTAACATTCGCCCCGTCTTGCAGGAAATTGATGGCAAATCCCTGCTGTTGATGACACGTAATGACGTCCTGACAGGACTGTCAATAAAGCTTGGCCCTGCACTGAAGATCTATGAGTACCATGTGAAGCCACTGCAGACCCAGCACCTGAAGAGCAACGCTTCATAGCACTATGGGCACGTCTGCCCCAAGGACGACAATCATGCCAGGAGTCAGCAGGGTAGCTACTGCATCAGGGTCATAAAACAGATGTCCATATATGGCTTTGCTGACTCAGTGGTGACAGTGGCATCTTATGGAAAGACAGGAAGGCCTTTAAGTGCTGTATGTTTTTTATAAGTGTGGACTGGATTAACATGGGCTTTAAGTCTGCTCAGCTGTTTACCCTTAGACCATTCTCTTTTCTGCTGCTTGAAATTCCATTGTATGTAATTTAAGAGTACGGAAAGGGGTGTGTTTTCTGCTACTTTTGTTTGTGTGAAATGTGTTTACCAATTTTGGTAAAAGAAAAAAACTTGCTGTGTACATAAGATCTTGTTGTATAATTCAAAATGTATTGTGTGTCATATGTGAAACCTTTGATATTAACTGAAGCAAAACCATGTATGAAAAACCTAGATTACAGTGGTCAGCTCAATGTGCTATGAAATGTACAGTATATTGTTGCCCGATAACTGGCTATAGCATGCAACAGTGTTTTCCATGCTCGACAAGTTTTCGCTAGGTCCAGGGGGATGGATGTATCTCTCTATCTTAGTTGGTCTCAGTTTTCAGAAGAAAAACAAAAACAGAAAAAAAGCCTAAAGTTTAAAAGATTTCTCCTCCTTTAGTCACAATACTGTACACTGTTTCTCTTTAACTGCACACCTGTCTATAGATAATCAAAATTAAGGTATGTACGGTTAAAGAGGCAGGTTTATATGGCCTTTGCAAATGTTCTTACCTGTGGTGCTATCAGGAATTGTCTAGAAGACAAGTTGAACTATATGACCAACATACATCTCTGACATAACACTGGTATTTGAAAACATGAACCATACCTAAGAATTTACATAAATTGTGCTTTTTCCTCTCACCAAAGACAGGTATGTTTCACCGTCATGTCAACAAGGAGTGTCTCATCATAGATGTCAGTCGCCTTTGTTAGCGGTTATTTTATTTGGCTAATTAATTAACCACTTTGTCCCGTTTCTTCCTTTTGGCTTTTTTGCTGAAACAATTGTTGGGCAGATGCATGCAATAGAGCAGAGGTGACCGTGTGGTAGTGATATTCCACTGTTTTGGAGTATCACGCAGCTTTACTCAGAGAGAGAACATTTAATTGCCATTTCAATTTCTTGAATTTGATTTATTATGGTGCTATGAAAGACAAGTTGAAGTTATTGCAAGTCCTCTCTGACAGTTTGGATCTTCAGGGTATGTTTTCTAAGTTGTATTTGTTAAGTCTGTTTGTGTTATTTAGCAAAACAGTGTGTTGCTATGATTGTGCACTTGTTCAATTCAATGTTTCTTTACAAAATATGAAAATAGGCATTTCTAGTGAATATATTTAATTGCACATACAAATATTGGATCAATGGTCATTTGTCATTCTTAGAATGAAATTGAACCATTTTCTTTTAACTTTTAATGGATCATGGGGTTATCCTTGTGGTCGATCCACTTGAAATTCTTAATTTGATACTATGAAAAACTCACTATTGAATAATGTAAGTCATTTGGACAGTAAATACCATGAACCTTTACCATTTGTGAAGTCAAGAAAGTAGTCATCATTAGGGAGGATACAACCTACAGTTAGTATATGTTTTACTTGACTTAACATCATGCCCTTAGTTCATCTATTGTTCTTTTTGGGGAGGTCTTAATTGATCAGGTAATACTGGTTTTGTTTTGACTGTGATTAAAGTCATATTGGATAGCTTTGTGTTCTCTCGTTGGCTCTTGTGGTCCTTTTCACAGCTTGGCTTGTGGCTTCCTGCGCACCGTCCCTGTGATGTTCCCTGAAGGATTGTCCAATGGCAGAAGAACCTTGAAGGAAAAGGCACTGTGTTCACTAGAGATCAACCAATTGTGATAACTTGTGACATTGAAGTAATTGAAAATAGAAGTTGTAGTAGCAGTGAAAGCATGATACAGTTCTGGGACATTTACTAAGGACATTTACAGCCTCTGGAGTTTTCTCACCTCATCCTTGTTGGTGAGACCCATTTTCGTCATGTCTATGGTGAAGTAATGCTGGTTGGGCATAACAATCTCTATTTCCTCAATCTGAAAGAGAGATGCTCTCATTGTTTTATTTGTACCTCTGAACCAGACCTGAGCTCAAAAAGTATTTTAAATCATGTGATTGATTGAGTTTGCCTGGCACAAATGGAATATAGTATATTTGTTATTTCAAATACATTTTGATTCAGGTATGCTCTGAAAATTACTTTTTTTTTTTTAATAAACTATGTTCTCTACTTTCATTATTCATTTTGGAGGAACTACCTCTGGCACTCTATCCAGAACCAGAACCTGTGAGTCATAGAGGGTTTTCTGCACAGAGGGAGAGTACTCTCCAAGGTCGTATGGGCCAGCAAACTTCTCAATGATTGTTGTCTTAACAGATTTCCTGCACAAGAGAGTAGAAATTATGATTATTTCCATTTTTGGTCTCAAAGTTAGAACAGAGACTCAGTTCCCTCTCTTAGGGCATGGACACAAGAATTACCATGCGCCGTCAAAGTCAATATTCTGGAACTTGTTGTAGCGCCACCTAGCGTAGATGGCGGTACAGAAACACCTGTCCTTGGCCTCCTGCAGGGTGGTAAAGCGATCCCTGTGGAACCCCTGGAAGCCCGACTGTGTGGTCTTCAGCACCTTCATGTTCTTCACGCCACTGTGAACCACAGGGTTCTCTGTGGGGCAGAACACAGAGTTGGAGGTAGACTTCACAGTAAACTGTGCTACATTTCAGCATCACAAAGAATGTAAGATTGTTCATTGTGCTGAAGTGTCAGTTGACAAATATATTGCAGTGCAGTGCTAGTACACTGTATGAAGTGTTGTAATCAGCTTTCATAGCTTTCTTTGACCATGAATGAAAGAAGACATTACATCTTGAGCATGTCACTGATCTATTTAAGGTAGTGTTTTGCTCACCATCAAGATTCTGTTCGACATCACAGAAGCGCCAGGATTCCGGGCTGTAGATGAATGCATGTGCATGCTCCACTCCATTCTTTGTAAGAGAGAAGAAGGCCTTATTATAGTCTAGTACATTCTTCTAAAGGCACTTCATGTGTATCATGAGCTCATAAGGCTTGATATACAAAGGATTCAATCAATGTCATTAACTCCTATATGGTAATGGTCACATATGTGAATATTGACCCAAACTACCTTCCCCTATCTACAGTAGTCCCTTTCTATCCTTCCAAGCTATATTGTCCAGGAGAGGCCGATGGCAAGGACTACAGTAACATTTTGGCTTGGAATCCAGCCCTTGTTCTACTGTACCTTCTCCAGTCTCCTCCACGGCGCCTCCTCCATGTACACCTTGGCCTTGGTCACGTGTGTGAACGCGGTCAGGAAATGTTCACAAATGTCCATGGCAAACTGCTCTATGGTCCTAACCTGTCAAAACACCACAAACATGCAACCGAGAATCAGCATGTAACCATGCTATAGAATTCAGTTGTACATACATTCATCATACACAACATTTCCCCTATATCTGTGCAGTAATTACTCTATTAACAACATTGTAATAACATGCTGCTAAAAGTACATTACCCTATTGCTCTGCAATCACATAGTAAAGTAGTTGAGTGGTTTGTGTTATCACACAAGTGAAATAAGGACCGGTTCCTCAACTTCATATCATGCAATTATCTAATTATAACAACATGTTTATACAATGCTGTTACAGTAGCTGTTAGTGCTCACACACTATAGCACGTCCATTTGTACATGTCTCGAGTGTTAGGGCTGGCACCTACTCCCTTCAGTTTGGCCAGGGCGTGGACCGTGTTCTTGATGGTGTCTGTGGGGATGATGTCAGAGTTGTCCCCGTTCAGGTAGTCTTTGCGGGACTTGAGGCTGAGCTCCACGTCAGCCCTCAGCTCAGTGATGTAATGGTGGGTCCCCTCTCGTCTGATGTAGAGTACCTTCACTATGTTCTTCCCATAGCCCGTCCGCACAAACTCCACATTCTGCACAAATGCATGAATTGATTTGATAATAGACATTATAACCACTGCGTCATATTAATAGTATTTTATTTTCAAACAATGTACATGCATATTTTCTTCATAATTTGTCTGATTATTGTCTCTCTATCATAGACTGTTCCCAAATTGTTAATTCAATTTGTTTTAGGCCTGGTCATAGTTTTGTAGATGAGTTCGGGACAGTTTTGATGTTGAATGTGAATGACCACTTGGTTGTCCTCAGGTAGACAGATAAAGTGGTTCAGACTCCTGGTCACTGACCCCAACTACCAACAAACAAAGATCTTTATTCTCAGCACTAGATTACCCTAATGGATCTAGGCGATAATTATGAGACAACCTGAATTACAAATATGACTCAAGACATTTTATGTCAGATAAAAAACAGAGAAGCTGAATACAGTACCTGACTTGAGGTAGTTGCCATGATATTTATGCTTCTCCAAGAGAGTCTATCCTGTGTCCCTGTCCCTTGCAAGAATAGATTTTGGCTTCGATGGAGGATTTTGTAAAGACAGCACCTGTGATGTCAGTGTTACGCAAGGCATCCCATTGGCCATGTCTCTCAATCATCAGCTGGAATGCTAAACATGTGTGGTTAGGGTTAGGGTTCATATGAACCTGAAAGTCAATGTTTGTTGACTCATCAGCAACTGTCTGACATTAATGACTAGACGAACTGTATCTGGAAAAGGCGATGCTGTTGATTATAGTTAGATTTGCTAAACAAACCTATTGGTCCTTAGAAATTGGTCCTGTTTCATGTCATGGGACTAGACTTTTGACTTCCTCTTTTTGCATTTCCATCCAGCTGTGCGTCAATATATTCACTTTCAAAGTTGCCTAAATCATGAGCCAAAACCTGACCTGAGACAGCTTCCCTTTTTTGTTCATTTCTTTCGAGACAGTGATTCAAGATGTTTCCTTACTTAAGTTTATGGTTATTTCTTCTTAGCGTGTTTCTAATGGCTACACTCTTTCAAGCAGACATTTCATGTAGAAATGAAGCAGGAGAGGCTGTTGATTGGTAGGTTCTTTTCAAACATAATGTGTGAGGTAACACTGCAATTAGTAGTATAAGTAACGTGCAGTCTAGACAATATTGTTTGTGTTCAGTTGTATTCCCTCTTATTCACAGCTTTGTCATTAATTAGAGGCTTTGACTTAGCTAAAATTCATCTGATTTGTACATATTGCCTTCACCAGTCAGAACTCAGCAGAGAGAGAAAAGGGATATATGATATAAGAAAACTCACTCAAGGGGATGTGAGATTACCATCACTCTCATGCAACATTTTTCTTTTATCGAGGCGTGGATAAGACTTCTTGGTTTAAATTTAAATTGAATGTGTACTGTAAAAAGGTAAATTACCTTCCATCCATGCAGGTTTATTGTTTACAAGCTGCCCAAGTATAAGATAGGAGATGTGGGCAGTGGGGTGGACTACATGTACCTGGACTCCTCAATAGAAAGCTGGCAACTGAGTAAGTTTATGGTCAACACCAGTGAAGGTGCCATAGGGAGCACGCTCAGTCAGCTGTACAAGGACCAGGGGTACAAGGTAAGACCACACCTCCTATGGCAGTGATCCTGTTCATGTGTTTTCATTTGACAAATGTTTCATTCAGTCCAACAGCTCTGTCTACACCCTCTATAATGATGCCCCGCCAGAACTGGATTACCTCAAAGACTATGGCCACACAAAAGGTAGCGACTTATTTTGGCCTATTCAACCAGGCTGTTACCTTCACTCGGTGATGATTGGGTTTGTTGTTGTGATATATTTTAATTCCCTCATTAACCTAGATACATTACAGGACAGCATGTGTTCAGCATTTGCTATGATTGTGTAGAAATGAGCCGACCAATATGATTCTGGCATCAGGGGGAGGCTACAGGGCAAAGAGCATCCCTCTGATGGTAGTGTTTACACTGTATCATTGACTGACCTGCTACTGGCTTTAATGGAAAACAAACATATTGTGTGTGTGTGTGCGTGTGTGCATGTGCGTACGTGCGTGTGTGCATGTTTTTGTGTGTGCATTTATAGTATGTATGTTTGTGTATATTCTGCAGGGATGCTGCTCGTTGACCACTCTCAGGGTTTCTGGCTCACCCACAGTATCCCTCATTTCCCCTATTTCCCTGAGAGGGGCTACCTCTACCCCTCCAGTGGCAAAGTGAACGGCCAGACGGCACTCTGTGTGACCTATGAGTATGGACAGTTCACCCAGATAGGTGAGCTAACACAAGTTGTCAGGCCCATGTCAAGTTTTCTCCACTACACTTTCTATCAAACTCAATGCATAACTCATACAAAACCTAAAGTCAATCTCAAGTGTTTTGAAGTTAAGACATTAGCCAGTGTTGGAAAAATTCCAACTCTTCCCCATCTCCCTCCACAGCCAAGCAGCTTTTGTACCTTAACCCGCGTGTGTACAACTGCTCTGTGCCCGTGGCGTTCCAGGCAGAGATGGCAGTGTTGGCACAGCTCTGCCAGGGTTCCAAACCACCACTGGTCTCTGATAGGAGAATGGAAAATCTTACATCAGCCAAGGGGGAGAGATTTATCAGTTTTGCTAAATCACAGCAGTATGTTGATGGTAAGGGTGTTTGTCATACAGATTGTCATAAGTATTGAAAGATAAAGATACACATTTTTACATAATGTGAGATCTTGGTGTTTTTTGGGTGACGTAATTCTTTACTGACATTCATAAATGCCAAAGTACAACAGTGTCCTAAAGTAACTATTGATGCTGCTTGCATTGCATGGCAGTCGAAATGAAAAGGGGACGGGTACTTTTCAGTTAGTTATTGTTTCATAATGCTAACTTGCCTATAATCCTAATTTTTGTCAGAAGGTCACTAAGCTTCAAGGCATTCCCTAAATCTGTCAATAAAGCAACATTCGCTCCTCTCTGTTTTCATGCCACTGTACTTCTTACACACCTACTTTTCTAACAATTCTAACAACCCCCCCTAAACATCCATTAGCTGGCCTTCTGAATTGTTCTAGAGAGAGGCCCTTGACTTCTGTCAACTTTCCCACAGATATCTACACTGGCTGGGTGGCCCAGGCCCTGGGCACGGATCTGCTGGTGGAAACCTGGCAACGGCGGGACTACGAGTTGCCCTCCAACTGTTCCCTTCCCAAACACACAATGAATGTAAAGAGGGTCAGACTGCTCCCTGGGCCCGTGCTGTTCCAGTCCCACTACGACCACTCCAAGTGGTGTGTGTCCTGGGCCTACGAAGACCAGTGGACGTGCCTTGGAGACCTAAACAGAGAGGAGACCCAAGCCTGGAGGGGAGGGGGGCTGGTGTGCTCCCTCAACCCCCTCATCTACAAGGCCTTCCGTCAGGCTGTGTCCTGGTATATAGGCTGCTAGGACCAGAGAGGTTATACTGTAGTAGCATCCACTGCAGCTTGTACTGTCCTCTACAGAGGCAAAGCACTTGTGTTGTCAGGATGTAGTGAGATAGCTTGTTTAAAATGGCAACATTGTATTTCCTTGTCAAAATATATTAAAGAATATGTTTGTTTTTTGCTCTTTTTTGTCTTTGTATGTCATTTTACTACAAAGTCACAGGACATTTTCAAAGTGATAACAATTGGAGTGAGACACTGAACTGAACTCTTATTCGGTTTGGTAGTGATCAGGTACTGTAATTCTTATGAAACTATGGTTGTTGTTTTATACAAACAAAATACTCTAGAATATACAACTTAATCTAAGACAAACACGATGATATCATCTATACATTTCCTTTCAGAATTCTTACATGTACATATTAGTACAACTATGGCTAATTTCTATCTGTTACAGTTGTACAGCTGTTGCGGAAAGCAAGATCATCATTGGAATGTTTTGCAAACATATTAGTTTTATAATCAGGCTCATTTGTGTTTTCTCCCAGTGAGTCATGTGGAGAGCTTTTGTGTGTGTTGTGTTCCTTTGTAGTGTGAGTGCCGCCAGGGTATCCTGCAGAAATTAGCACAGAGAAGCAGGTGGACTGGTTGGTGTAGTTTTCATTATGAGTGAATTCAAAGACATTGGTGATGTATCCAAATACACAACTTATATGTTTTTAATAATGTGCAACTGATAATATTTACTATAACCTACTATGGATTTAAATATATGTTTTGACACTATTACAGGACAATTTGACAGAGCCTTGGTATAGACAGCTGAAAATTACATCACTGGTTGGACACAAGTTTGTTGGCTACGCAAAGTACTCTAGATTTGGTGATGGTAAGGCTTTAAAAAATATTCAATGTAATGGATATGAACACTGTCGAGAGATTCCTTTACACATGGATACATATCGGCAGCCTTTTATCACAGTTAAATGTATCATCAATATGCTTCAGAAGTGTTTGCACTAGAAGTCCCATCATGTCGACCATGTTTATGTCTCCTCTGGTCTGGTAGATCTCTACTCTGGTCTGGTAGATCTCTACTCTGGTCTGGTAGATCTCTACTCTGGTCTGGTAGATCTCTACTCTGGTCTTCTTGACATATACTTGGGTCCATGCTTTGCCAAGAGCTGGGGCAAGATGCATCGTCCCCTGCCATCAAACTGCACCATTGCCCACAGTATGTTGTTAGAAATTATTTTTACAAAAACAGTTTATTATTGCTATAATAAAAAATACATTACTGCAGTGTGCTAAATTTACTAATGTGATGGCCTGTTGATAAATGAGCGATGGATCAAGCATTAGTCCCATAGTACGTTGAATTAATACATGGAGAGGTTAAGCCAGGTCATCAAGAAAGATGTTGCAACACACGCTTACACAAAGAGCTATAGTAACAGGCTAGGGAGGACAGGCTAGGGAGGACATACCAGAGTAGGTATCTTATTTCTTACAGGGTGCTGACTCCGCAGATGGGATGAATGGTGTGACAAACCTGTGAACAACAAGGGATGCCAAGTCTAAACCGCGGTTCCTCCCCAACCAAATAGCCAATCACAATCATTTTGTATACTGTAAATACTTTGTTTGACTGTTTGAATGCATCCATTTTTGGAAGGTTGGTTACAGATTAACAGCTTGCTGACTGTGATTTTCTTCGCCAAAAGTGGTCCTTGTACAAGCCTAGAATTTTGACATATAAATAAATAGCTAAAAGTAAAAAGTAGTTTGTCTTCTCCTTTAAATAAAGAACACGTTTTCTCACAATGTACACTATGAAAACAATGGAACTACCAATGGATAAGCCCTTCAGCATCACTGTGGATCACTCCAAGTGGTGTGTGACTATGTATCACTATTTCACTGAGTATAACTAGATTTGTACTGCTGACATGAATAGAGAGGTTAGCCAGGAGAGCAAAGGTGGAGGGGCTATATGCACAGGCATCCAAGATGTGTGGAGGGCTTTCTATTGCCTTCTACTGTTGTTGAGACTTAAGAGCCATGTCCTGAGTGAACTGAGTGAACTGAGTGAACTGAAGAAAATCACAGTCAGCAAGCTGTTAATCTGTAACCAACCTTCCAAAAATGGATGCATTTTCGTGTAAGCATGTGTTGCAAAATCTTTCTTGATGACCTGGCTTAACCTCTCCATGTATTAATTCAACGTACTATGGGACTAATGCTTGATAAATCGCTCATTTATCAACAGGCCATCACATTAGTAAATTTAGCACACTGCAGTAATGTATTTTTATTATAGCAATAATAAACTGTTTTTATAAAAAATAACTTCTAACACCGCCTATTGTCTTTAATGTGCATTAATACTCCTCTGATACTTTGATAAGCCTAACCTTGTGAAACATTCCTTAACATCAAAGTCTATGTGTATCTTACGAATGTGTCTTGCATGAATTCCGTAATGTTTGTAAGTTTTCCCATTCCAATAGCCTTAAATGTCCGGTATGTTTTTTTTCTTCTTCTAACAGTCATTGGGTATCAGACGTCAGCATGTCTTCCTCGCCGCTAGGTGGCAAAAGAGGAGAGACGTCGTTTTTCGGATCAACGTAACTTCCTGTTACAGGGGAGCGAGGAAGTGAACACTACACGTGAGGGAAAATATACCCAGTTGACAACATGGATCCTAGAGAGAAGCCGAAAAAGCCCATTAAAACCATGAAAAAGAATCCAAAGAAGCAAAAGAAAGCGACTGCACCTCCAAAGGAAAATGGTATCGAAGACGTGGTTGAGAAAACGGAGCCAGAACGTGTTGATACTGCAGCAGATGCTTCGTTTCCACCCACATTTAGTGTGTCTGAAATAAAAAATAAACAACGCAGGCACCTCATGTTCATGAAACTTAAGCTAGAGAAACGAAAGGTAAGGAATTTTAGGATTCATAAATATGCATACAATTGGCAGTAGTTATTGAGGGTTGTCTGTTCAAATCCTCCTTTTAAAAACAAGTCAGCTATGGGGAAAAATCATGCCAGTTAAGATTATTGTTTTAGTACAACCATATGACTTATATTGTGAATTCATCTTTCAGCAAAAGCAGGTATTAAAGAAGAAAAAGAAAAAAGAAAGGGATGCTTTGGGTGACAAGGTAAGTTGGATGAATGCTCCTGCTGCACGGCCCTATGCCAACTGAATATGGCACCACAAGTTGTCACTGTCAGTCAACTGTATCTGTTGCTTAAGCCCTCTATATGGAAGTAGAAGGCTGTAAGAGTTGCCACTCATTGACTGACCATTGATTAGATTGATTAAATAATGGTTATTGGTGTCCTAACAACTCTCTCTCTTCACCTTTTCCAAATATAGGCTCCTCCTAAAGAAGTCCCAAAGACGATAGAAAACCAGAGGGTATACGATGAAACAACAGTTGACCCTGAAGATGAAGAGGTAATGTGTCTCTCTGCAGAGCTGTTTCAGGTCTTCTCAGTCTTCCCAGCAGTAGATCATTGTTGCATGTTGATACTTGTTGATGCTGATAATCTCTAATGCAGATAGCCTTTGATGAGGGAACTGATGAATTCTCTGCCTACTTCAACCGGTTGACCAACCCCAAAGTCCTCATCACCACATCAGACAGACCCAGAGGGGTGAGTACAGCACCATTAGACTACCTTTGTGTTCATTTGGATCGGTCTGAGCCAGGTGCTACATCGGATAGCATCCTCCTTTATGCAGTCATATGGACAGATAGAATTGGAGACATGTATTAAAATAAAAATGACCCAGCTTGTAATAAAGTCCTTCTTTCACTGACTCTTGATGGTTAGTCACCCAGTTCTCCCCTTTGACGGGCATCAAGCTTGCCAAATTTCTCTTGCAAAGTAATTTAATAGCAAGTAAAGACCAAATCCAGAGTTGGAGCTTTTGGCAGGTGTCTTGACACTCTTGACTCTTAATCACACTGAAATGTAGATGCGTTGTTTGTATATATGGCTGATCTATTGTCACTTAACATTCTCTGACTTACAATCACATAATTTCTACTGTGGGAAAAAAGTTATATTTTCATTCACATATAAAGTAGTCATAACATATTGATTGTAGCAATAACATTTTAATTACAACTGTCTGGTGTTCTCCTGTGTCTTTCAGAGGACAGTGAGGTTCTGTGGGCAATTGGCCACAATGATACCAGATGCACATGTGTACTACAGAAGAGGGTTGGCGCTGAAGAGGGTCATTCCCCAGTGCGTAGCCAGAGGTTTTACATACCTCATGGTCATCAATGAAGATCGCAAGGTGCCCAGTATCCTTTGATTGCGCTTGTGTGCTGTTGCTGTGTAAGAGAGTTGCTGCTTCAGAACATTCCGATATACACTCACCAGCCACTTTATTATGTACACCTGTTCAACTGCTCGGTTAACGCAAATATCTAATCAGCCAATCACATGGCAGCAACTCAATGCATTTAGGCATGTAGACATGGTCAAAGCGACCTGCTGAAGTTCAAACCGAGCATCAGAATGGGGAATAAAGGTGATTTTAAGTGACTTTGAACGTGGCATGGTTGTTGGTGCCAGATGGGCTGGTCTGAGTGTTTCAGAAACTGCTGATCTACTGGGATTTTCACGTACAACCATCTCTAGGGTTTACAGAGAATGGTTCGAAAAAGAAAATATCCAGTGAGCGGCAGCTCTCTGGGTGAAGATCATGTCAATATGGACCAAAATCTCTGAGGAATGTTTCCAGCACCTTGTTGAATCTATGCCACAAAGAATTAAGGCAGTTCTGAAGGCAAAAGGGGGTCCAACCCAGTACTAGCAAGGTGTACCTAATAAAGTGGCTGGTGAGTGTATATGCTATTATTTGGTCTCCTCATTGCATGTGCTCAAGTCAATCTTGACATTAATGTGCAATGTTGCAATGTATAGTCAGTATTCTGCCTCAGGTTGTATACTGTATGTCAAGTCAGACGTTCTTTGTAGATGTGTTTTTTGTTCAGTTTCCTTCACCCTGAAACTCAGACGGTATGGTTCTCTGTCACCTCCCTGATGGGCCCACAGCACACTTCAAAATCAGCAGTGTCCGATTGCGCAAGGAGATGAAGGCAAGCCATTTAATACTTTTTCGGTGTCATTGACCGTGCAGTTACATGGATGAGACATTACACTCAACATAGCCAGAAAACAGAATTCAGACATACAATCAGTGCAACACAACATACTGGTCAATCAAAAGTTTAGTAGAATGACAATTACTGGACCATGAAATATAAATTCAGTCCCCCTTGATGTATGCAGCTGTAAAGTAACTGAATTGTGTCAGTATTAAGCCTGAAGTATTGAAATAAGATGTGCTTTGTCCTGTCTTGCAGAGACGAGGGAAGGAACCGACAGAACACTCCCCAGAGGTGATCTTGAACAACTTCACCACTCGCCTGGGTCACAGCATCGGACGCCTGTTTGCTGCCCTCTTCCCCCACGACCCACAGTTCGTGGGTCGCCAGGTCGCCACTTTCCACAACCAGAGAGATTTCATCTTTTTCCGATTCCACAGGTGAATATCCTTATTACTAATCCTTGGATGTTTAGTACAGGGCCTTCGCTGCTCTCTACCTTTAGATTATTGTAGATAAAATGTCCTATTACAATTAAATCCCAAAGATGGATTGGTGACAATTGTACCACTGTCCTTACCCTTTCTTAAGATACATTTTCAAGAATGAGAAGAGGGTTGGCATTCAAGAGCTGGGCCCACGCTTCACCCTAAAGCTCAGATCCTTACAAAAAGGCACCTTTGACTCCAAGTTTGGGGAGTATGAGTGGGTTCACAAGGTGAGTCTCTCACTTCTTTGTTGGGATTTGGGTGATGGTGGTAACTGTTTATCTACTCAAACTGTAGAAACGTTTGTATAACATAATATTTTCATGAATATAAATATAATTTACATAAATACTTGCAATGGAGAGATAATTCCCTGTACCTTCCCTACAATTTCAACTTGTTCTGGGTTGTCTTTGCTTCTGTGTTTTCACTGTAGGAGAGTTATGGGGCAATTGAATAGCTACTAATGTTGCTTTTTAACTTTTCAGCGACATGAAATGGATGGCAACAGAAGGAAATTCAACCTTTGAGGAAAAAGTATGGATCTTACTGTGCATTGAACATCAGACATGTACTACACATAGTAGTGTGAGTGTCACATTCTGTCCAGGGCATACATTGCAGCGGTTACTTCAACCTGACTTTGGTGGCCAGGCAAATGTCTTTTGATGTTAACTTGCTGTGTGTCGGATTTTACATTTGAAAACCTATTGTCCACATTTGAACCCTAGAGCCTAATAACCCAACATGTCCATTTTTAGATCACTGATTTTGTATCTTATCAGTTTACTGTAAGATCCAGAGTTCTAAACAGACATGGAAATATAAAACATGTTGTTATACGCAGACTACAAATATACATCAAAACTCAGAATTAATGATATTGACTGTCAAAGAGCAAAGCAGTCTGATGGGCTCTTGCTTTGCTAAAAACTCTTCAGACATATATTGTGCAAATATAACAACATGTGGACCACACATTAACAGATCTGTCAATTGTATTTCTTATTAAATGAAAACATGTACATACAGTAATCTGAAATGTTAGTCATTTATTGTTAAATACAATACAAAAACGTAGTATTGTAAAGGCACTCATATGTTACTCTTGCACAGACTTAAGATGTACAATGTCTTTAGGGGGCACCTTGAGATGGATGCTTTGATGAGATGTTAAAAAAGGCGTAATACAAAAACGTTAAAAGTGGCTCTCAGCAGAAGTATTCCTTGTCCTCTGCTTCAAATAGCTTCTCAGTCTATGGTTCAGTCACAAGACCTCGTCTAGATGTATTCGGTGAAGTCCCTCACACAACCAGGATATTATAAACCTACAAAAAAAGATTAAAAACAAGTGGTTATTCATTTTTTAAGACATACATTTGGGGTTGGGAATACTATCTAAACTCTAAAGATCTGCAACTCACATTTGTTCATCAAGAAGAGAATGGCAACTATAGGAATGAGCAGACTTTCTGAGGTCTGAAGGGGTTTGTGCTGGAGGATACTCCCGTGAGCAGAGGATCATGGTGGGCATTCTGAATGCAAAACTGTTGCAAGTCCGCTGCAGCCTGCGACACCTGTAGATAATTGAATGTCATTGTGAATATTTCAGTTTTGATATGCTCCTTATACTTTCTCCATAAACAACTCATTAGAATGTATCTGAGAGCGTTGAAAAAGATGTGCGATAGATCGAAAGCGATACAGTTGCTGTTATTTACTATTATTTTCCACAATGAAAAATAACAGTAGTACGATATAATGTATGTGATATTTCTTATGAGAACGTTCCATATTAATAAAATGAAGTGGTGTGGTCAGAAACCAAACTTAAAAGTATTTATGATAGAATTTGAGGAAGATACAATTACATTCGGAGCAGTCACGTTTGGAACAGTGTAATGGTACAATGTTCATTCGTATAGTCACAGACTCTCTTCGGTATCGACAATTGAGATTGTTGCAAGTATGATGCGGGACTTAATGAAGGTTTTGAATACTACAGAGAGAAACTACACTCCAAGCTTAAAACCAAACTATTAAGTGCTAGGGATATTATAGCGAGTTTAGTATCCACGCCCTACTTGTTGCATGAACCCACCTTCACTCTGTTGATACTGGCTTCAAAACGCAGTTGAAGAACGACTTTCTTCATGGCTATGATGTTGGATGAGCCCGACATTCTTCTGATGATAATTCAATGCGATTCTAAATAATTGATATGCTAATAAAAAAACGTGAATGTGAAGAATGGATGTTGGTTTCCCTCCACGTTTCCGGTTTAAATTGAAGTCTAGCTTACACTTTCTATTACAATTGCGACATCTGGGGGCTGAACGTGAACGACGCTAGTGCACTGTAATCTTACGTTTCCCAGAATTTCTCATCGCTCCCAGTGTGTCATCTAGTGATCTTGAGCCGTCAACGTCTTGTATTGCAGATCACTAGAGCATTACGGTGTACAAAGCGAATTTTAAATACTGCAGGTGAAGCATGTTGTGTTTCCATTAGGTCTCCTGTTTAAGGACATTATTTCCCCAAAACCAGATACTCAATGAAGAAAACCTGGGTTTTATAAATCGACTGCTGAGTCAGACCTATTCAAATATTTACCCTGATTTCTATCTCGAGCTTTCTTATGAGCAAGTAATTGATAGGCAGTAGATAAGCGCCACAATAGAAGCGCTTGCACAACTATTCGTGTCCCGCATCAGCACCAGAGCAACCACAGTTGTACCCTCATAAAGAAACTTCTCTGATTGGCTGACAAAGTGGCTGGCTCTGTTTGATTACACAAGATTGTTACTTAGCAGTCCACTCCTCCACTCCTTACCGAGACAAGCAAGGCACGTCCACTGTTCTTATGTGTAACTGGTCGTTCATGGTTAAAAATATCCTTGAGTGACCTCTGCATTTATCATGGAAATATTTTGATGCCGTTGACAAATGGGTTTTTTCTTCATCATATTGCTTCGGTCAGTTGAAAATGGACTCATGCGAGTCTAAAATATATCCAAGGGAAAGACGACCCATAAGTAGGAAGGTATGAGACTATGATATCATTCTGAATTATTTGTACACAAGATGACTGATAATGATTATTGTTCTTATAAATGTTTTTATTATTATCATTTGTTTATCATAGACCGACTGTTAACAAATTGATTGTGTTTGGAGTTTTAATGGTGTTATTAAAAAAAAAAAAAAAAAAAAAAAATGTTTGATGGTGGGATATTGTTAAATTTAATAGTTTGTAGAGCTCCATGTGCTGTATGTACCAGATGAACAGTGGAACCCCAAACTCAATAAAGTACCTGTTGAAGCCATTGACAGCTTCATATCTGCAGGATTTGTCAGGTGAGAGAGCACATGCACTATTTAAATGTAGTGGTTATAGTGAGTAAACACAATGCAAATAATGGAAACAATAGCCCATGAATTGCTTGATTCACAGACGATGAATGTGCAAATAGCAAAACAGTGGGCTAACTATAAGATGTATGTATATGAGCATTCACATATGTTTACATTGATGCTAAGATTGGACAATTATTTAGTGCCACTGTCAGCCTAAACAAGTGTCACATGTAGTGTCATAAATTCCTCTTCACTATACATGGTTTGTAAACGTTTTCATCCCAGGGTGTATCCTGACATAACTCTTCAAACTCTTAGAGGTGAGCTTGGCATTCTCCTTGGAGAAGAGAGGAGTATTGACAAGTTTTCATTCCTGAAATGTGTGGGGCGGAGTTTGGCATTGGTGAGTATAGCAGGTATTGCTTAGGGAAGTGATTGTCTGTAGGCTGTATTTCATTTCATTGTTTAACCAACAGCCAATGTGGAACTACACTGACAACACAGTACTGTAGTGTCTTAAAGGTTTCCAAAAACAAAGGGTGTGTGCATCTTTGTGTGTTCATGTGTATGGAACACACACATAACACATTTTAACCAGACTTCTTTCCTTCAACCATATTTTGTTACAGGTCAAAACCAAACAAGAAAGGGATCTGAAAGTGAAGTCCTTTGCTCCACCAAATGTATGTGCAGTCCGCTTTAGTTCCTTAACTTTTTTGTATTACCATTGAACTACCTTAAATATAATCAAATACACTCATTTCCATTCCCCAGGCTCCTCAGCCAGAGCTCTACCTATTGCATATGGTGGAGAACGACAGTAGTGTTTGCTCACAGTCCCTCACCCCAGACACCCACAGTTACTCCACTGACACCCAGACTTACTACCCTCCCAAGACGCACTGTGTGCCAGCCGGGACAAAAGAGCCTGCTAAATTCCCCCAGATCCCCCAGGGTCTCCAGCAACCCCCTCTATCACCCAGCCCCGCAGAAGAAGAGGAGGAGAGCTACAGCTCAGAGGAGAACGAGGAGGAGCCTCTCCCATCCCAGAAGCCTGGGTGGCCTGAGGATGACCCACTCCTGAGCAAGACCCAAGTCCAGGGGAAGTCCCAGCCAGGGGCTAGAGGTGAGAATTAAGGAGAGAGTTCATGTTTTCTTACCTCAAAAGTGAGGTGTGAGGGCAATCCGAGCCTAGTATAAAAATGAACTGCAAAATAAACTGCCATTTTGTCATTTGTTTATTTATTTATTATATGTTTTACTGGGCAGAGTTGTAAGTGACTACAGTTTATTTTCAACACCTAGAAGCTGATTCAGTCCTGTTGAAGGAGTTCACATCTAAAGGTGAAACCAGTGTAAAGAAGAAACAGCGATATAAGAGAAACCGAGCTAGAGATTCAGGAGTCCCTGAGTCACTAGAGGATCAGGAGTCTGGGTTCTCTCTCACCCAACACAGGTAATCTGCTTAGGTAACGAGCAACAGAGAGTGAAATTACTGTAAATTCCATATGTCCATTATTAACTGAGAAATTCATTTTCATGTAATGAGGGCAGACACCACATTTATTTTTTGGAAATAAAAGTCAACATTTTGTGATAATATCTTTGTCTTTGCAGGTTTAGGAAATCTAAAGACACTCAGACACTGAAGTGCATCAGCAATAAACCCAACAAAGAGGTAATCACAAATGTATTTAGCATGTTTACCTCACATGTTCCATATTACAGGCTATTCGAATTCTGCAAGGCTATTTAAAAGCAGTCTATTGATTGTGACTGTTTTATTTGGGCCTTCTTAGTCAAGCAGGAAGTCTTGTATAATTGTAAATGACCAGCTCCTTGTAATTACCTTGTGTGCCTTTGTTACTGCTCTGAATTCCACAGTCACCACATGGATTCAATAACAAAAGAGTGAGGTCATAGTTGAGGACACCGGTCAAGAGTATCTGTGCTTCCATTTGAAGATTTTTATTTTTTTTAAATTTTAAATTTTAAATAATCAAGCTATTTTGAATGTTCTTGGAAGGTCTCTGAACATCCAGATTTATTGTCTACGCCTGCCCAGTACACCTCCCCACCTCAAACCTCTACCCGGACCACACATAAATCTGCTACCCCAGTCTTTCAAACAAGCAGTAAGATGGCATTTCTGTTGCATTCTCTTGGTTATCAAAATATCATAGTTGCACATTTGTTCTTAAATTAAAGTCAAAGGGCATGTGTATGTTTCCCCAGGAGATGAGCTGGTAGAGGAGATCAAGTTGGCAAAAGAGGAGAGAAAGCAACTTGAAAAGACAAGGCATGAGTTGCTAAGAAAAGGAAAAGACTTGTTGGCACAGAACAGACACCGCAGGAATCAAGGTGTTGACGGCATGACAATGTGATACTGATGTAGCCTACATCAATACCTGCATTTGTGGTACTATATAAGACTTTGTTCTTTTTTGCCTTTGTTTTTCTGTTATCTTTCTCAGCTCGTGACAGTTGGAAGAGAAGATATTTTGAGACCAAGAAGGCCACAGCCCCATTGGAGGACACACTGAGAAATCTCCGTCAGGAACTGGAGACGTTCTACAACAAACTCCTACACCAGCTCCAGGCTAGGGATGGGAGAGGCAAACCCAGACGACAGCCAAGATCCACCAGTACCAAGGTGAGTCATGTTCGGGTGGGGGCATGGACGCAATATTGATTTGATAATGTCAATGTCCACTAGAGGGAATCCAAGACTTGCAGTAGATCACACAATTAATTTATGAATGATTTATTTTCTAGTCATACCCTATGGGATTTTAAGACACATTTATTATTTACACTCACTTTATTACCTAATGTTCATGTTCAGAATGAGCTCATCATCCAGATAATGACAGAGAGCCATGAGATTGACAACCTGAAGAGGAAGGTGGATGATGCCAAGATGAAACTTGTCACAGAGTTCAAGGTATCCACATCCTAAAGTCCTTTCTCTGCTCATTTGCTAACCATCTGTCCTTATATCAGTTATGCCCTGGGGAAAAACTACAGCACTGTCATTTAGAGGCTGGCCTGAAATAAAGGCTGCAGCCACTGAACTATTTGGATAGCTAATACACCTTATAGAGCTCTAAGACATTTCAGTGAACAACTTTAATCTCTGTTGCCAAGAAATTGAAAGGTGTACAGGCAGGTATTTTATGTTTCATTGACGTGCTTCTCTGATTTATCATCATTTTAGCTAAGGAAGCAGGCTGCCACAGAGCTGCGGGCCCTGAGGGCTGAACTAGCTCAGAAGAAGACTCGGTCGTCTCTCTCTGGATACATGGCCTCGCTAGGCTTTGGAGCAGCAGCATGTGACAGAACACACGCTCAAGGCATCCCTACCTGATCTGCCCTTTTATTTTCTCAATTAAAAAGCCAATCTACTGTATGTATTTTTCTGAATGTTTTACTATGTACAGATCTCACAGATTTTGGTCTGAACTTTTTTGTCTTTGTTATGTTTTGTGAACTATGATATTATTGGTGCTGCTTTGGTATCTGATTTGATCATTTTCCTGTATTGATACTGCAGAATCAATAACTTGATACTGCTACCAAATATGCTAAACGCTTGAATATTTTTAAAGCAATAGTAACATCCATGATGTGAAATTCATAACTAGCTTTGCAAACCAGTTGTTTCACGGTTGAGTTTTTAAAAAGACATTTCACATTTGTTTTAGAGTTGATTTTATTTCTAAATCATAAACTGGCTTATGAAAGTATTTATTAAGTTATTCCACAAATCACTTGTTTTGTACAATTTGGAATGTCTTACAATGCTGAGCTTGTTAATCAACCATTTTGAGAGTACAGTTTATGTTAAACAGTATGCTTCACCTTGGTAAGAAACACATTCACTCTGTACAATTGGAAAGAATGTCCAAGTAATCTTTTTTTTACAATTGTAATAAAAAACAACAACAATGTGTCTGAAGTGCAAGTATGTATCCCTGAATTCAAAAGGAAGACATCACTGTTCCTCCGTCCCCCTTCTGTCCTCAGACAAAAGATTATATTGACTTAGCAACAAATAGCTGTGGGACCGAGGGGAACAGTAAATCTCTCAGCACTATACTTGTTGGCATCAATGGGGTTCTATGAGGACATTCCACATGTCTGCACTCTGCTGCTGGGCAACTGGGTTGTTGCTGTAGTCCAAGAGGTTGCCGTTCCACATGCCAATGCCCCTCAGACCCTGGTTTCGCACATAGAACGCCTTCCGGGAAATGCTGTCTGGGTCATCATACCAGACCTGATGGATCTGTCCCTTTTGGTCCTGTGCGGACAATATTTCAGTTATTTTCATATACAAATACAGGGGCAGGCAGCAGCTGGCAAACAATCATTCAGAACAATAGCTCCCTCTTTTGGTGCAATACAGACATGCAACCTTGCTGAAAGTTCAACCTGGAGCCACAGTGGTTTATAGAGTCTGGAAGGGGCAATTTGTTTGGAAGGGACTGTGTAAGCTCAGGCTGACGGCGCTGTAGTCAAACAGCATTTCCCAGAAATGGCAGCATTGTGTTGAGTTGTACTTTGTCACCAGAGTTAGAGACAAAAAGACTTGCTCTCACACTACACGTTCTGTACACTTGTTCACTCCCCCACATGGATTTCAAAGCATCGGATTGGTGTAATCAATGGCTCTTACACCACTACTATGCTTTTAAATCCATGTGCGGTAGTGGACAATTACACACTTCAGGGACAAAGGTGGAGAATTGGGAATGCTGTTTATACCTTGTAGTTGTAGTAGGGAGCCATCTGGATTTCGTCCCAAAGCCTGCCAGACATGGAGCCGTTGACCTGTTTCATCATAATACTGAAAGGGATCTGACGTCCAGCTGCATCACTGCAAGGGGCACCCCGGAAAGGAACCTTGGCTATAGTACACACCCCGTCCTAATAGTGGACAAAAACACACATGGTAGAGTCCATCTGCAATGTTAGAAAGTATACCATATACCAGTATGCCATATACCCTAGTTATGGAGTATTTACCTGGGAGAGGTTGAGACATGGGTAATCATAGCCGTACCATGGTACTCCCATCACAAGCTTCTTCGGATCTATCTTCATCGACAAATATTGGTCATACGCTGTCGTAAAAGATCAAGCCAGGTCAGTATTACATAACACAGGTTGTTCAGTATGAGGAGTAGACCTGACAGTTAGTGTAGGGAGCAGGGATTTTGCATTAAAATTTGTTTATTTGATTTGTCTTCACGTTTAGAGTTTGTATTACTTACCTGTCAGTGTCTGGTTGAATGGGGCATTAGCCATCGCAACACAGTCCCCCCATATCTGGCTCTGCTCGTCATATGACATCACAAACAGCAGGTCACAGGACTCGGCAATGGCAACGTAGTCATAGCAGCGTTTGTCTATACACTTGGGCGACCAGGCTACATCAAAGGAGACCTGAGAATAATGGTGCATTCATGATCAACTCTGAAACTCAGAATTCCCACCTGTGATCTTGCATCTCTGAGTTCAGAGCATTCAAGTGATTTGAGGTCAGAAACTCCAAACAACATGAACGCCTGCTGCTGAGGCTAATGTTGACCAGTTATAACTGCTTTAACTTTCAATTTTTGCAAGTTTGCAACTCTCACCCAGGTACTCCAGCAAACTCTTCCATCACCCAGCCCTACAGAAGAGGAGGTTCAATATGAACCCCCAATGCATTCCCTATGGTTTATTTGGGAACTGTTAAAGAACCAAACCATTCAGAACAACCGGAATTGGTACAGACATCGATAAAATGCTAACAATACTAGGTAGGGATCCAACAGCTGACTAAAAAGGTCAGCATGGTCACCTAAGAGAGTTGCAGACAGCAACCATCATTGCTAATGGTAATTCTTCCTACATGTCCCCATACCCCCAATAATGGGTCAGGAATATGACACTATTTTTATCCAATGAGGGTTAACATGATGGTTTCACCTGAGAACCTGGGATCTCTCTGTGAAAGGCCTGGGTAGTCTCTTTGACGAGTGCAGTCAAAGCATAGTACTCTGGGGAGGCATCCGCCACCGCTTGCTCAATGTCTATGTTGATGCCATCCATAAACTGTTGCTTGGCCAAGTTCACTTTGTCTGTGATCCATGCTGTCCTGTTGGCAGGGTCCACTATTTCAGAGAGATGCACATCACCTGAATACCAAAAGATGATGTTAGTTATGCACTTGATTCATGTATTCATAGACATGGCTCAATTGTTCCAACTTAATTCACAGTGAGCAAGAAGAGGCTTTCTCATTTTATTTGAATATGGCTCCTTCAGTGAATGATACAATATATATTGGACATGGACAGAGGCAGGGTTGAGGTTAGTTGCAACTGCAACTCTATAAGAGGCTTCTCTATGGTTGAGAAGGTTTACCTTTTAGGACTAGCCGTGCCCCTTTTGAATGGGCATAACACATGAGTTCCGCATCATACTTCCCAAATGCAGCCACAGTTGTCACTTTGTTCCAATCAAATGACTTCCATGCTTTTTTGCCCACATCAAACACAAACACCTGTAGAGAGATCAGTGACAAGTGGACAATAAATGAACTCTCACTATCTTGCAAGTAGCTAACAACGTTTTGCAATCAAGTAGACAGAAATGTTTGGTGAAGAACAGCTAGGTGTGATTTTCATGCAGAAAACGGAAACATTATAGCAGCTACCTCGAAGTCCTTTTCTTCGCGAATTTGTTGACAAAGCTCCTGGGTCTCACACGGACAAACGTCTGCCTTGCAACGCAGGTCAACCACCATCAGAAACAAAAAGATCCACAGTTTTGACATTGTTACTAGTTACTGGAGAAAATGAAACTGTCACCAGCTTTAATCATCAAATCACATGCTTATGTTGTCCAGAAAATCCCACCAAGTACAGAAAGCCAGGTAGGACAGTTTTAATCTGTGTACGGTTTGCCCCAAGGCAGAAAAGAGCGCATACATTTTTCACAGATATTGACACGTTTTACGATTGTCGCATAATATTTAGGTGTCGTGATAAACAGCCACAATTGTTTTCTAAAATGGACGCATCAGAGTAAGCACATTATTTACTTAACACGATAAAACAAACACACTACCTGGTCAGTGTGACCTACAGAAAACTTTGCCGCAAAAGGTTAAGATTAAGTTGTGAATGTGTTCATAACGATTTCAGCCACATCAATTAATTTTTTACCTGGGATTGTAGTCAATAATCAATTCAACAGTCTATTTTGCGTATTCTCCATGAATGGAGAATTTTGTCAATGCAGCATTTGCAATGAAAGGAATCATACTGGTATTTGTTGTGACCACTGTAGGTAAGGATTGTAGACCTATGCTGCTTGTTGGGTGTACATTTTGCTCAGTCCAATAAAATGTTTCGTTGTCATCCTTCTTTTAGGATGTCATCAGATACAGCTCGGTGAGCACCGATCAAACTCTTTGAAATACAGTGTCAAGGTCACATTTATTTATTTTGACTGAGAGCCTCTTTTGATGTTCCTGTTCACAGACATTACATTTGCCAGTAGCAGGACCTACAAGTACACCTATGAGCGTATATTACTGTCTAGTGGGTCTGAGAACTCCTTGATAAGAGCTGGAGTGAAGATAAGCTCTGGTGTTGACATCACCAAGGTGTCCCCTAAGACCTACTTACTGCAGGTCAGCCAATAAAGAAACATTCACCACACCATACAGTGCATTTTCATTTGTCATTGTTTATTTTGGAAATGCTTTCTATAAAACCAAGAGAAATAAATGTCATCATAACCTTGAGTGCTGGTTTCAGATGGTGAGTCCAAATATCCAGGAGCAAAATGGAGTCTGGCCAGAATCTCCCTTTGTACCTGCAGCAAAGCTTCTCAGAGTACTGAGGCTTCAGCTTTCACAGCCAGTCAGGTTTGAGTATGAGCATGGCAGAGTGGGCAGACTATTCCTGCCCACTGGGGTGTCTGAGACCCTGATCAACATTCACCGTGGCATCCTGAGTATGCTCCAGGTGATCCTAAAAAGCACCCAGAGTGTCTATCAGCTGCAAGAGGTCAGAGGTCAAACATAATGTCTTTGATATTTCATATCAGACTAAACATTTACATGAACATGCCCTTCTGTGTACTATTTCTCTTTTGCTTTAGATGGACATTTCAGGAACATGCCACACTAGCTACGTCATCAAGCAGGAGAGAAATATGGAGCAAATGGTCATCATTAAATTCAAGAACTTCAGTAACTGTGAGGCCAAAGTCCAGATTAACATTGGCAAGACATACCTTTATGCGACTGACTCATACAGTGAGGTAGGCATTTTGTGGCACAAAGTGCAAGGCTGTCAATTGCTTTGGATGGGGTTTCAGATAGGCCTGAATTATGAGAAATCTGCTGAGCATTTCCTCTGATTTATCAAGACAACAGAGGACTTCAGAGGCACTGCGGCCTTTAGATACGTGTTGCTTTCACAGAAGCAAGGTACGACACTCACACTGCCCCAGGATGGTGTAATGTCATTGGTGAAAATTTATCGAAGAGTTTAGGTGTCAGCTCTATTCATATTTAAGGTGTCAGTTCTATTCATATTTGGAAACATGTTCAAAAATTCTCCATAAGGATGGCTCCTCAGTTGAAGTTTACTACTTTACGCAATACGTTTTTAAAATGGTGACCCAAAATGTAACTGAAACATGCAGATAACATCATCAGAACCTCACTTCATCCCATCAGTCAGACACTCTTCTTTCTGGAGGTGAAAGAGACAAGTGGCAGCTTTCCTGTTGTGGAGTTTGAGCATCGTGGAGACATCCAGTATCAGTTTACACCTGTGGTCCATCAGTTCCCATTTCATTTTTCCAAATTGGAGAATCCAGACGCACAGGTGAATTAAATGCCATAAGCTTTCAATTGAATGAGTATAAGTATGGGGTATTTCTACATTATTTTTCCTGTACTTTTCATTTAGGTGATAAACATCCTTCAGCAGCTGGTCATGAAAAATGTTGAGAGGGTCTTGATAGGTTCTCCAAGGGAATTCCATCAGTTAGTTCAGCTGTTGCATTCGTGTTCTCATGAAAATCTCAAGGTTGTCTGGACACAATACAAAAACTCCCTTCAGTACAGGAAACAAAATACCAATACACCAATCTATGTTGTTTGAAAAATGTTTTTTTCGTTGACCTTATGATAACTTATATGTATGTGGTTTACCTTAAGACGTTGGTTACTGGATGCATTGCCAGCTGTTGGGAACACTGTCTCTTTCAAGTTCATAGTTGATAAGGTCATAAAGAAGGAAGTGTCTCTGAATGAGGAAGGGCAGGTTCTAGTGTCAGCTTTGCACCTTGTCCAAGCCCAAGCATATACCCTGAACATAGCAACTGTAAGTGTGCCCATTATGATTCTGATCGTTCCCATGGGTTCTCCTTCTATACTTAATAGCAAACTCTAACCCTGAATAGCAAATTCAGTCACCATAATAAAGTATGTATTTCTTCTCCTCAGGGTCTTCTATTATCAAAAGATCAAATTCTTTCCCCAGTTGTGTTCAAGCTTGCCATGTTAGTCTATGGGTCAATGATGAATAGATTTTGCAGGATGAATAGAAATTGTGCTGACATACTGTATATTTGAAGGTAATTCGTCTCTTGGATAATGAATATTTTTTCACATCCAATGAATTCTTTCAGTTGATACTGATCCTCAAATTTAACATTAACATATTTTTTAACTTAAATATAATGAGTCTAATCTTTGTTTTCATTGCCCTGTGTAATAGCACCTCCATGACTTTACTACAGAGGCATTAAGTGATGCCCACGAGGAGAACATAATATTGGCCATGAAGGCCATGGGTAATGCAGGCCACCCTTCCAGCATCAAGCTCATCATGAAAGCCCTCTCTGGCCTGTCCTCCTCAAACCCTGAGTCCCTGGCCAAAGTCAGTGTAGCTGCTGTGTTGGCCTTGAGAAATATTGCCAAAGTTGACTCTCAAAGGGTACAGTTTCTTCCCTAAAAAACTGGCAAATAATCTTCAAACCATCCATCGTAAAATTCCTCTTCTCCATGTTTCTCATTTAGTAGGATGTCACATCTCTTTCAGGTTCAGAAAGTTGCTCTGTGAACGCTCGCACAACCTACAGTATATTGTGTGCTGTATATCTTGTCAATCTGTATGGAATTCCATTTGATAATCCTGTTCTTCATGCAGGTCCATTGATTGTGCTACCGCTGTGAAACTTCTCAGCCTCAAGCTTGAGAAGTTGAGCTGGAGATACAGCAAAGCATTCCACAACGACCAGTACGAATGTGAGTCGTCTACCACTTCAGATGATTCACAGAGATTCTTTGGGCTTTGCATTGGATTCTCAATAAAGACCCAGTTTCTTTTTCATTATTTACCTCATGGTATTTGCTTTTTGTTTTTGTTGTCTCTCTCTGACTGTCTCTCTGCAGACAAAACAAAGACAGGAGCTGCAATCAGTGTGTATCTTCTGAACAGTGCAGTTTTTTCCCCAGGGCACTCATTACCACAGTTCAGGCCTACCTTCAAGGCAAAACTGTGGATGCACTAGAGGTAACATTCTATTGCCAAGAATGTTTCTGTTAACAGATTTCTTTTATCCTTCCATTACCAGTATGATATTTGTCTGGTTTATTGAATGACATTTTTCACTTAGGTTGGTATACATGCAGAAGGCATTTAGGATGTAATGTTGGGGAGAAATGACCAATCTCACAGCTTCTCCTCAGAAAGTAATATTCAAAAGGTTTTGAAAATGGTAAGGACCTGATCTGGCGAGGAAAACCTTGGCATCTGTGTATGTGAAGCTTTTTGGACAAGAGATGTTCTATGCCGAAATGGATAAGAAAACTATAGAGGGTTTACTTAAGGTAAATTTGGAAGGATTTGTACAGAATACATGCTATTACATAATATTTTCTTCTGGATCAGATGTATATTGACAATTCCATAATTGATTGTGTAGATTGTTAAGGAGCCGGTGTCAAGAGAGAGCCTAATTTGGAGGACCTTAGCATTGCTGCAAGCTGGAACAACAGCTCAGTGGTCTAAAGCTGTCCCACTAACAGAGATGAGGGTCATTGTCCCAGCTTCTATTGGGTTACCCTTGGAGATGGGCCTGTACTCTGCTGCAGTGGCCACTGTCTCAGTGACAGGTGAATCATTTGCAGCATTGAATCCATTGAATTCAAACAATTCACCTGACAGCTTATGATGCTTCCTGCATTTCACGACAATCTCTCTCTGCCTTACCCTACTGTAGTTCAAGCTAAAGTTTTACCGCCCCCTACAGGAGATATCCGTCTAGGCCGCTTGTTCAACTCCTGTGTCCATCTCTCAACTGATGGTACTATAAGGTATGAAATATATATAGTGTTTCTTATGTTTTCAAATAGGTTTTATTGTATTCCCCCACCTCAATCCTGACATAACACATTTCTTCCTATCCTCTCCCTGACAGCAAGTTGTGTTGCAGATGCAGGGAGAATCACTACTTTTGATATAGTTCAGTACTCTAATAACATGCCATCAGGCTGCTTCCACGTCTTTGCCCAGGAGTGCCTCGACAAGCCTAGCTTCATGATTCTCCTGAAACGACCCATCAAAGGCAGCATGCACGCTGTGAAGGCACACTTTAATGATAGGTAGGGAACCATTTTCCAAAGGAACACAAATTCTAAGCCATAATAGCGCCTCATTGATTTTTATTTCCTTTCGTGATGTTGACATATTACCCTCTGTCAGTGGGGGGTTGATAGTACTGTATAACGTTTAGGAGATGCGGCTTAGTAGACTTCCCTTCAAAGATGCAGCAGGTAAGCAGAACAACCATCAACATAATAAACACCACATTTTTATCAGATCAAACAAATCTCATTTACCAGAGAGAGAGACTAAAGGTAATCTCACCCACCAGCTAGCTCTCTTTATTGGTCATTTTTGTGATTGACAGGTGTGGTGGTGATAGAGAGAGAGGGCCGTGGAGTGGTAGTAAGGGCAGAGGGCTATGATTTGGATGGGTTCTATGTTGATGGGGAGAAGGCGGAGGTGAGAGTCAGCCCTATGCTCAGGGGAAGGATGTGTGGACTGTGTGGTCCCAGCGATGGAGAGCGCAAGCACGTGTACCGCATGCCAGATGGCAGACAGGCCCAGAGTGCCACAGGCTTTTCCCACTCATGGCTATTAACCCAGGGCTGCTGCAGTGATGGTGAGAAGTTAGCTATCGTAGCCCTCTTTTCCCAGTGACACATGGAAGTTAACTATTATTTAAAAAAAAAAAAAAAAAAAACATCAAAACAACAACATGTGTATTAAGCATTATTATTGGTCCAGTCTGTTGTTCTTTCAGAATGTATGCTCCGATGGGAGCATGTGGCCCTTCACAGGACAGTGTCCATTGTAGGAAAAGAGTCCAGCTGTAACTCCACAGAACCTGTACTGCGCTGTGCCCATGGGTGTGTGCCCAAACACGTAGTCCCCGTCACCTGATCAACCCACAGGTACAGTACACTAACATGCGGATATGCTTTCTTGTGGTTCATATACTGTATTTACTCAGCAATATCTTCTAATATTGTTGCAATTATGATATTCAGTAAAAACTGATAGAAATGTATAGAGGATTTGTCCTGGTTTCTGTAGGGAGTCCAATCAGAAGGGAGGACCATGGCTATTTCCCTGGAAAAACGACAGACTCTGAGGAATTAGTGATGGCTGACACTGAGTGCTCCTGCCCAGCTGACAAAGGCACTGCTTGACTGGTTGAATCCGACTGTGCTGTTGTTCTCCAGCTCCCCTACTTAATTTAGGATATAATAAAAATAGAATACTGTCGAATAGAATAACTTTATTTTTCCCAGGAGAAACTTCAGGTGTGGCATTCTGATCAGACAGCTGTTTGACTAACATTCAGCCTTCTCAGTTTATGTAGAAAAAACAACCTGGAGTTGGATCCCAATTTCAATTTGGTGTCAATTATTGTAATTGTTCCAATTATTTGTTTTTTATTTCAATTAAAATAGTTTCCTCAAAAGCAAATGTCTACAATTTTATGTTGATTTTGACATATCCTTGAACATGTTTCACCTTTTTAGAATAAACAATATGATGCATAACAAGAACTTGATATATGTCAAGTGGATACATTTTTGCATAATATGGACCACTTGAATAACCAAATGAATAATAATAGTGGTAATGCCACTGTAAATCACTGGTTTTGTAAAATAGAGAACAAACAACACTGATCCAAAAAGTAGCCTTTGCACCCCATGGCACAATCACCCTGGATAAACTTAGACAAGTTGACAGAAGGGTTATGGAGAACAGTCAGGTCAGAACAAAGTGACATTTTAGGGGCGTAGGTGTTTAGATTTGTGTTATCATTTTTAATGAAGAGCATTACCGTATATTGAAATACATTCAGATGTGAGGCATACTGTTTAAGAGGTCATGATGATAGATTTTCTTTTTAGACCAATGCAAATAGGCTAATAACTGATAATAAAACAAACTTTATTTATATAGCCCATTTCATACACGGATGCAATACAATACAATACTCGTCTCACAAGTCTTATTAATACCTGCCCAAGCTCCTGACGTACAGGCCCCCCGGCTGACCTTCTACCCACCAGCCTAGTCAAAGCCTGCCTGCCCACCATCTCCCCCTGGTTACTGGTATAATCAACTCCTCCCTGACCATACTGTCCCATCCACCCTCAAAGTTTTGGTTCTGGTTCCGGTTCTGATCTAATAACTTCCGGGCAATTTCAAATTTCCCCTTCCTCTCCAAATTACTTGAATGTGTAGTGGCTGCCCAACTCCAATCCCACCTGAACTCTACAACCTGCATGAACCTTTTCAATCTGGATTCCAACAACCTTCTCTGCTCAACTGACTCCGGACTATTAACCATCCTCATCCTCCTTGACCTCAGTGTTGCCTTTGACACCATCTCCCACTCCCTCCTATTGGACAGGCTGGGGATAACAACACTCTCAGACAGAAAACTGTTTTTCCAGCTAAAACAACACCAATTATGGGCCTATAATAACAATATAGCAGCTTTAGGTTTGCTTTTAGTTAAACATCTGTGTTTTTATCAGTCTGTTCTCCTGTCTTTGATTTTATCAATTTATATTTTATGTTATGGAGTACACTTTTTAATGTAAAGTGACCTTGGGTGTTTCGAAAGGCCCTTAAAATAAAATGTATTATTATGATTATTATTTTTATTATGAATGTGCTGTACTGGAAAAATAAATATAAACAAACAAACAAATACAACAGAGAGACTTAAGCAAGGCCAAGGATAAAAGTGACTCAAGTGTAGTAAAAATGATGTACTCAAGGAACTGAAAAAAAAACCTAAAATAACTTAAAGACTAAGAGTATAATAATACTTAATACCCTAAGTAAAAGTAAAAGCAAGGCTAAAAAAAGCATGTTTTAAGATGTCTTTTTAAAAATGTCCACAGGTTTAAATGTGTGGCTGCTCAGATCCTCTGGCAGGCTGTTTAGGCTCTCTGTGTCACCCTGAGAGAGCCTTGGCAAGGTTCCTCAGGTGGTATAAAGCTGTTTTGGTCACATTCTTAATGTGTGGTTTGAAATTTAGCTCAGAATTTAAGAAGACACCTAGGTTTTTAACCTGGTGCTGTCTTTAATGTCCGTGACTTAATTTGTACAGCCAGTTTCTCTCTCTGGGCTTTGGCTTTAACAGTACCTCAGTCTTGTATAGGTTTAATTGAAGAAAATGTTGAGAGATCACAAGTATGTAAATACATAACACAGTTGAATAATTTATCAGTGGGGCTAAAATCCTCTGGTGACACTGAAATGTAAAGTTGTGTATCGTGAGAAAATCAATGCTGTGCTTTCTGACACTGCCAAGGAGTAACATATATAAACTGAAAAGCACCTATAAACTGAACAGCACCTACAGTAACAGCTCCTACAGTATGTTAGTCTATTTTTCTAAAAGGAAGTAATGAAATAGAATCATATTGTCAGGGATGATTTAGCTAAATGTACCATGGAGGTGGTTTTTAATTTTTCCAACTTGGACATTGTGCTCAGGTGACATCACAAAGTAGACATGAAAGGCCAGGTTAACCTAACCTTGTGTGTCTATGGCATATCTGATTAGAGTCTGTAGTTTGTCCAAGTTTTGCAGTAAATGCCAGATTCAGATTCACGATAAACCAATAACAAACCAGTAACAAAGCTGCATTTTAACCCTAACCCAGTAACATTTTTTATATAGGCACGTCACCAATAATTTTACTTTAAAAAGGCTGGCCGTGACTGTTGTTCCTCACCTCCCACTGGCCATGAGAGCAGTTGTACTTGCCCTGACTCTAGCCCTTGTGGGTAAGTATAATTTTTATGACTACAAACTTGTTTTCTAAAATATAATTTTAATTTGTGTATGTTTTTTGTTGCTTGTTTCAGAAATTATAATGTTACCTTTCTGATATGAAATATCATGGGGTCAAAACAAATAATGTCTTACATTCTATTTCATAGCGAGTCAACAGATTAACTTTGGTAAGTTTAACTATATTTACACATTTTCCTTGTTTGAGTAAAATACCACTAAAGTTTTAGTAAAATACCACGAAACTAAAACACAGAGTTTTTTTACAGAGTATGTTTGAAGATAAATGTACCAGCGGATTAATAAATTGTTATGCAATGAGTAACAACATTCTGTTTATAGCACCTGAGTTTGCTGCCAGTAAGACCTACGAGTACAAGTATGAAGCACTTGTCCTGGGAGGTCTGCCAGAAAAGGGTCTGGCTAGAGCTGGAGTAAAAGTCAGCAGCAATATTCTCATCAGTGCAGTTGCCCCGAATACCTTCCTGCTGAAGGTAAAGTCTACACATACAAACTCAAAACATCTCAATATCTCTTGATGCAATGTTCCTTACATTGAATATTATGATGATATTTCCTTGCAGCTTGTGGACCCCGAGATCTTAGAGTACAGTGGCATCTGGCCCAAAGATCCTTTTGTCCCAGCTGCAAAGCTCACTTCAGCCCTGGCTGCTCAGCTCATGACTCCTATCAAGTTTGAGTATGCCAATGGTGTTGTGGGTAAGGTATTTGCCCCTGCTGGTGTCTCTGCAACGGTGTTGAATGTCCACAGAGGTATCCTGAACATCCTTCAACTCAACATCAAGAAGACACAAAACGTCTATGAGTTGCAGGAGGTCAGACTTGTAATATTTAAATAATAAGCACAAATTCATGTAACCATATACTGTATGTGCTTATCACTCATGCTATCCTTTATGTTATGCAGGCTGGAGCTCAGGGAGTGTGCAAGACCCACTATGTCATCAGTGAAGACGCAAAGGCTGAGCGCATCCATTTGAGCAAGACCAAGGATCTGAACAACTGCCAGGAGAGACTCATGATGGACATTGGTCTGGCTTACACAGAGAAATGTGCTTTGTGTCAGAAGGTAGGAGAAATGTCCCTATTTTTTTAGCTTGGACAGACATCAATAGATACTCCTTACATGATAGTGCAACAAATACACTTACCTACACAGAGTGGAAAAAACCTGAGGGGAACTGCAGCCTACAACTACGTCATGAAGCCCACTGCCACTGGTGCCCTGATCATGGAGGCCACTGTTACCGAGCTCCATCAGTTCACACCATTCAATGAGATGACTGGAGCTGCCCAGATGGAGGCAAAGTATGTAGACTGATTTATTTTTTTAAATCTGAAAGTGTCATGGATACAGGTATATCATTTACAGAACATCTACAGTTGCACCGTAAAAGCATCCCTAATGAGTTTACTTTTTTTTTTGGCAGACAAACCTTGACCTTTATTAAGATTGAGGAGACCCCAGTTGAGCCCATCAAAGCAGACTATATTCCTCGTGGATCCCTGCAGTACGAGTTTGCCACTGAGATTCTCCAGACACCCATTCAGCTCCTCAGGATCAGCAATGCCGAGGCTCAGGTAATGTGACTATTAGATGTATTTCCTCCCTCCCTCATAGATACAGTATCATTTCAAAACTGTTTGTTGAATTATTCTGAAAAGATGTATTATACACATTCATTTTCTTTTCAGATTGTAGAGATTCTGACTCATCTGGTTACAAACAATGTAGCTAAGGTCCATGAAGATGCCCCTCTGAAGTTTGTGCAGCTTGTCCAGCTCCTGCGTGTTGCCAGCTTTGAGAGTATTGAGGCCATCTGGGCTCAGTTCAAGGCCAAGCCAGCTTTCAGGTAGTTTTGCGTCAGGTTCTTTGGTGAGAAATTACATAATCACATAATTTAAATTAACCTGATGCCAACAATTATTTTCAGACGCTGGATCCTGGATGCTGTCCCTGCCATTGGAACTCCAGTTGCTATGAGGTCCATCAAGGAGTGGTTTTTGGCTGGTGACATCACTATTGCTGAGGCTGCTCAGGCTCTGATAGCCGCTGTGCACATGGTGACGGCTGATTTGGACACCATCAAGCTTGTTGAAGTGGGTAAACCATCAAACCAGCTTTAAGCTTTCTTCGAGGTTTCAAGACTATAATGAAATTAAACAATCCTTTCTTCCCCCACCAGGGCCTGGCTTTCAACCACAAGATTCAGGCAAATGCAGTTCTGCGTGAGGTCGCCATGCTTGGTTATGGTACCATGGTATTCAAATACTGTGCTTTACATCCAACCTGCCCAGCTGAACTTGTGAAGGTAAAGGGGACATTTTATTCCATAATCACATCATATTAAATGATTACACATTGTAAGAAAATAAACATATTCATGGGTCTTTCAACTTCCACAGCCCATCCATGATATGGCTGTTGAGGCTGTTGGCAGGGGCAACTTTGAGGAGCTTGCTGCTGCTCTTAAAGTTTTGGGTAATGCTGCCCATCCTGCTAGTATTAAGCCAATCATGAAGCTCCTGCCTGGATTTGGAACTGCAGCTGCTGCTCTACCCCTGAGAGTCCAGGCTGATGCCATCCTGGCTCTGAGGAACATTGCTAAGAAGGAGCCCAGAATGGTGAGAACAATTTTGTCTTCACTGCATCTTAAAGGGACACTTCACAAATGTTTAACATCACATTTATTATCTCCAGCACCATGCCATACCAGTGTTATTCATTCAGTTATTTTCAGAAACTACAAAGCGTTTCCAACCAGGTGGAGTGTGTTTGTGTTTGTCGTTTTTGAAAATGAATGAGAATAAAAAAAATCAATAAAAAAAAAATCACAGTTTTTATACATGGAGACACTGGTATGGTGCTGGAGATAATAAAAGTGATGTTAAAAATGTGTCCCCCGTTAACAATTCCACTCACCACTTTTATCATTGTTATTTAGGTCCAGGACGTGGCTGTACAGTTGTTCATGGACAAGACTCTCCATCCTGAGCTCCGCATGATTGCCATTGTTGCACTGGTTGAGACAAGGCCCCCTATGGGTCTGGTAACTGTCATTGCCGATGCTGTGCAGAAGGAGGCCAATCTGCAGGTGGCTAGCTTTGTCTACTCTTACATGAAGTCTATGACGAGGAGCACTGCCCCTGACTTTGCCAGAGTGTAAGAGCAGTCTTCAATCTCATCACTTTTCTTCTAGACTCGATTCTGTATTTTCATGAATTCATTTTATTTAACATTTTATTTTTCAATTTTAGTGCTGCTGCCTGCAATGTTGCTGTCAAGATCCTCAGCCCCAAATTTGACAGACTGAGCTACCGCTTCAGCAAAGCCATCCACCTGGACATGTATCATAGTAAGAGCCTCATGAACTGATCACACAGAATCACAATAGTTTCTCTCTGATATGTGGCCTCAATTATTGTTTTTTCTCAAGGTCCTCTTATGATGGGTGCTGCTGCCAGTGCTTTCTACATCAATGATGCTGCCACCGTTTTGCCCAGAGCTGTAGTGGCCAAAGCCCGCACATACCTTGCCGGAGCAGCTGCTGATGTTCTGGAGGTAAAAGTAGTTCTTCAAAGTTCCCTGAAATAGTAATAATTCAACTGTTTAATTTCTTACTGAGCAAGCTCCATCTTTCTCTCTCAGTTTGGAGTGAGAACTGAGGGAATCCAGGAGGCTCTTCTAAAAATGCCCAAGGCTCCTGAGAATGCTGACAGGATCACCAAGATGAAGCATGTCATTAAAGCTGTAAGTGTTATTGAAATTCTGTCTTCAAAGAATCAATGATTCAATGATAATATGGTTTAAAAGATTTTTTTTTTCATAGCTGTCTGACTGGAGGTCCTTGCCAACAGCCCAGCCACTGGCCTCCATTTATGTGAAATTCTTTGGACAGGAAATAGCCTTCGCCAACATCGACAAGGCCATCATTGATCAGGCAATTCAGGTATGACATAGGGCATAGGCTGTACTGCAACTTATTGGTCTAAAAAGCTGAACATTTAAACCTCTCTTGCTGTTAACCTAAAATAATGTCTTAAATGTAATCACAGCTAGGAAGCTGAGCATATTATGTTTTTTTCCACAGCTTGCAACTGGACCTGCCATTCAGGCTGCTGGAAAGAGTGCTCTGAAGGCACTGCTGTCTGGAGCCTCCTTCCAGTATGCTAAGCCCCTGCTGGCTGCTGAGGTGCGTCAAATCTTCCCCACTGCTGTTGGTGTGCCCATGGAGCTCAGTTTCTACACTGCTGCTGTGGCTGCTGCAACTGTCAATGGTAAGTTATCCCCAATGAAAAAGGAGAGAGGTTTTTTTTAACTTTTGGGTTTCATAGTCTTATTGGCTGTGTCTTTCCATCCTCATGCTCACAGTCCAAGCCACCATGTCACCACCTCTTCCTGAGACCTTCCGTGTTGCCCAGCTCATGAAAACAGACATTCAGCTGCAGGCCGAGTTTACACCAAGGTAGATACTTTTTCTTGGAGTACACATTCACTAAATTTAATGTTTTCCCACTGAAAGAAATGCAAGCTTATCATAAAGGTTGTTTCAGAAATCAATTATCTCATCTTCTTTCAGTGTTGCCATGCATACATTTGCTGTGATGGGAGTGAACACTGCCTTTATCCAGGCTGCTCTGATGGCAAGAGCTGAAATCCACACAATTGTCCCTGCAAAACTGGCAGCAAGACTTGACATTGTGAAGGGCAACTTCAAGATTGAGGCTGTGCCTGTTCGGAGTCTGGATCACATTGCAGCTGTACGGTATGTAGCTTATACTTCCTGAAAGAGCAACCTCTGTGAGGCATTATGTATTTCCTTTCTCTATTTAATGAGCACTCTTGTATTATCTCTCAGTGTTGAGACCTTTGCCATTGCAAGAAATGTTGAGGATCTTGCAGCTGCAAAACTGACACCAATGGTTCCTGCTGCAGCAAAGGAAATGCTCACATCTAAGATGGCATCCTCTATGGCTGGTGGTATGATGGTAAGATGAAGATGCTTTTTTACTTGACTTATCAGCACAGATTTCTCCACATACTTACATGATCTCTAAATCCATTCTATGTTTGTCTTCATTTTTTCAGTCAAGATCATCTGAAATCATTTACTCAGATTTGCCCTCCAACGTTCTGCCCAAATTGAGAGCCATTTCAGCCCGAATGCATAAGAAAATGTGTGCAGAATCTAAAACCTTTGGAATGAAGGCATGTGCTGAGATTGAATCCAGGAACGCTGCATTCATCAGAAACTCTCCTCTCTATGCACTGATCGGGAAACACTCAGTCAGTGTTGATGTGTCACCAGGTAAGATACATTGATCATTTACATTTAATGTAATATATGTAATGATAATATATAAAATAAACATGCTATTTTAGCAGATTTTATCCAAAGCGACTTACAGTACAGTAAGTGCATAAATTCTTTTACCGGTATATATGTTCCTAGCATAAATAACAGCACAAACAATTGTTTCTTTGCTGGTAGCTTCTGGTCCAGCCATTGAGAGAATAGAGATTGAGATACAGGTTGGACCAAGGGCAGCAGAGAAGATCATCAAGGTAATTACCATGAGCGACGAGGAGGAATCTCAAGAGGGAAAAACTGTCTTGTTGAAGCTCAAGAAAATTCTAGCTCCTGGTCTGAAGAATGGCACCAGATCTTCCTCCAGCTCTAGCAGCTCCCGCTCCAGCAGCTCCCGCTCCAGCAGTTCTCGCTCTAGCAGTTCTCGCTCTAGCAGTTCTAGCCTTCGTTCCAGCTCCTCCTCCTCCTCCTCATCTAGCTCTTCCTCTCGTGCCAAGAGCAAGAGAATCAATTTGAGTGCAGCCAACAAGATGTCTAAGAGAATTAGCAGTAGCTCCAGCAGCCGCTCTTCTAGCTCCAGCAGCTCCAGCTCTTCCAGCTCCCGCATGTCAAAGGTAAGGCAGCAATTCCAAAGCAATATTTACCTTTCCAAATCGGTTAAAATCCATTTCACTAATAACGTTGCCTTTATGTTACGGCAGGAACTCTATGACATGAAGTTTGCCAACAACCACATTCACCAGGTGATAATGTTTTAGCCTATAGAGAACATCTACAACTATAGCTGTCACTGGATTCCTAACCTAAGTTGCTATGCTTCTTTTGCTTGCAGCATCGCAACCCTAAGGCAAGCGTCTCCAACAGCAAAAGCAGCGCCTCTAGTTTTGAGGCCATCCACAAGCAGGTGAAACTTCAACATTCTACTTTCATTACCCTTATGACATGTTTATATTGTATTGATGACAATGGTTATACATGGAATACATGGATGCATTGACATTCTCTGTATGTGTCTGTAATCACAGCCTAAATTCCTTGGCAATGTTGTCGCTCCTGCTGTGACAATCCTCATCCGTGCAGTGAGAGCTGACCATGAGGTGCAGGGATACCAGCTTACTGCATACTTGGACAAAACTACTTCCAGACTGCAAATTATCTGGGCTGCCCTTGCTCCAAGTGACAACTGGAAAATCTGTGCTGATGGTGTGCTGCTGAGCAACCACAAGGTTATGGTAAGATGAAAGGTCTAGTTACCAATGCGACTGTAGTTTACTACAGTAATTGTCACAGTGTCACAGTCTGCATTACTTAGGGTTATTAATAAAAGGAAAACACTTTTCACCATATTCTCATAGGCTAAGTTTGCCTGGGGCATTGAGTGCAAGGAATTTGAGACTTCCATCACAGCCGAAACTGGTCTTGTGGGCCCAAGCCCTGCAATGCGCGTGAAGCTGACATGGGACAAGCTTCCAAGTGGCCTGAAGCGCTATGCACAGAAGTACGTTTTCTAATTTGATCAGCATGACTAAGTTGACTAACTTTAAGCGTTTACCTTGTGGTAACCTGAACTACATGTACACTGCATTATATGTATGCATACATATAAACAAATAAAAGAATTGTAAATAATTACATATAATATTTTACGTATAATATTTAGAAATATGAAATGTTTCCCTTGATTCGCAATCTAGGTTGTCTGAGTACCTCCCAAGTGCTGCTCTCATTGCTGGACTGAATCAGGGAAAAGCTAAGAACAGTATGAAGCAGATCAAACTGACTGTGGCTATTGCCTCTGAGACAAGCCTGAATCTTGTACTGGAAACACCAAGAGTGAGTTGCATTGTGCACACATATTCGAATTGAGGTTTGTATAATGTATAATAATTTGATTATTTATATTTCCATATTTGCAGATGACCATGTATAAACTGGCCTTAGGTCTCCCAATTTCTCTGCCCATTGGAGCTGCTGCTGCTGAACTTGACCTGCTTCGGGACAATGTTGCTGGCAAAATCATCTACCTGCTTACCAAAGCCAATACAGGTGAGAGGAGATAAAGATGACTGATTTAATCAAAATTTCATTGGATTACCTCAAAGTTGAGTTGTAAAAGGGGTAATGATGAATCTTTTTCCTAACTCCAGCTGAATGCAGCCAATCCAAGGATACTCTGACCACATTTAACAACAGGAGGTACAAGAACGAGATGCCCCTCTCTTGCTACCAGGTTTTGGCTCAGGATTGCACCCCAGAGCTCAAATTCATGGTTTTGCTGAAGAAGGATCACACATATGAACAAAACCATATCAACGTGAAAATCTCTGACATGTAAGTAGATTGTAAAGAGAAGGAGTCAAGCTGTATGTCAGCCATTTAGAGCTCTATTTAGACCTTCATTCCCCTTTTACTGTTATTATAACTTACAAGTGTCACTTATTTTCACCAGCGATATTGACCTGTATCCCAAGGACAATGATGTGCTGGTGAAGGTTAATGGAATGGAAGTCCCTATCAACAACCTCCCATACCAACATCCTACAGGTTTCTCATTTTGGCGAATACAAATCAAAAAGATGTATATCCACATGATATTATTCAGTGTGTTGTAGGTTTTCAATGTATCTATCAAAAATGTATGAATATTGTAATCTCTGCTTCTAGCCTCCATCCAGATCAGACAAAGAGGCCAGGGTTTGTCTCTCTATGCTCCTCAACATGGTCTCCAGGAGGTCTACTTTGATAAGAACACATGGAAGGTAATAGAAGCATATGGACATCTTTATAACTACACACAGCAATTTATTTACAGATTATTTTAAGGACGGCCAGAATATTAAATAAAGCCAAGCTATTTCCCTATTCAATCTCTGCACAGGTTCAAGTTGTGGACTGGATGAAGGGACAGACCTGTGGAATCTGTGGAAAGGCTGATGGGGAAGTCAGACAGGAGTATCGCACACCCAGTGGACGCCTGACCAAAAGTGCAGTCAGCTTTGCCCACTCCTGGGTGCTTCCTGCTGAAAGCTGCCGTGACAGCACTGGTGAGTCTTAGCCTACTGCCTCGGCTGCATCCCTTCCACAAATGTAGGTCCTTAAAATTAACATATACACATACCTCTATCCCAGAATGTCGCATGAAGCTTGAATCTGTGAAGCTAGAGAAGCAGATGATCGTTGATGGCCAGGAGTCCAAATGCTACTCTGTTGAGCCTGTGCTGCGTTGCCTGGCTGGCTGCTACCCAGTGAGGACCACACCCGTTACCATTGGCTTCCACTGTGTGTCCACCGGTGAGTCTACAGTGGACAAAAGCATGTTCTACTGAAGACAGCATTAATACAATATCTGTGTGTAACATACACATTTTCCATAGTGATGTCGTTCCTAATATCCTGCTATTTACTTTTTCAGATTCCAACCTGAACCGCTCTGAGGGTCTGGGCAGCATCTATGAGAAGAGTGTGGACCTGAGGGAGACAACAGAAGCACATGTGGCCTGCCGTTGCACTGAGCAGTGTGCTTAGTCTCAAAGTCATCTTAGCCACATTGTCATTTTTGTTATTTGATCAATAGTCTGAATCACTCTGTTTGAAATGTAATTGTGAATAAATTATAAGCAACAACAAAAAAAAAAGTCTGACAATTATTTCAAGCTTGTGTGAGAGGACATGAGACCATTTAAGGATAGACAAGAAATTGAGGAATTAGCAATGCCAGCTAGTTTAAAACACAGGACATTATGTTCACTGTGAAATTATTTATCCAGCACAAAACCAGGACAGTCCGGCCCCCGGGCCAATCAAGGCCCGCGAAGAGATTTAAAACAGCCTGAGATCTGTTTCTAAAATAACATTATATGTGGCCTGCACAGCCATAAGTGTATGCTCATGTGCTGCAATTCTTATTTCAACCATGCGATGGCAGCTCTCAAACTCACCAACTGTAGATTACATTGTGTGGTCAAAAGAAGCTAAACGCCAATGGCAGCTAAGGTGGCACAATTTGAATCCAAAGAAAGGACGTAAGATCTTTGATTTATCAACCAGCTAATTTGTATTTGTAATTTCTAAGTTTCCTATTTTCGTCATGGCCACAGCAAAAAGTAAGTGCAAAGTTGACAGTCAGGGCCGCCGATTTCAAGAACGTTTCAGCAAGTGCAACAATTTTTCTTGCTCATTCTTCTTCTTATTATTATTCCAATTATTCCCACTGCTACTCCTCCTACAACTTTCAAGAGATTCACACCAATCCAACTTTAAAACGTGCAGAGACCTCTAACTACATACTCTTCATACTTTTTAAACAATTCAAACATAAAAGTGCCAATTTTAACATGGAGGTCTCCACATTTTAAACCCTGATAGAAGCTTCCTGATACCAATTTCTAATGCTTTTTGGAACTCCAAAAACTCTCATCCAGTTAATATGTTGGAATGTTGATTTAGGCCATCATTCTGTGAGCTCCTTTGTGACACTATTATTACTGCCACTATTATCTGCTATGGAACTTTCAGGCCTCTTGAACAAAAACAGCGTGAGACCTGCAGATGGATTAACTAAAATTAGTTTGCCATCAATACACACACAATACCCCTTAATGACATAGCAAAAACACGTTTTTAGAAAATTCTGCAAATTAATTCCAATTGAAATACAGAAATACTTAATTTACATAAATATTCAGACCCTTTGCTCTGACACTCTTAAAATTAGCTCCAATACAAAAATGTCATCAACAAGTCAATCAATAAATTGAATTGAGTCCATCTTAATCCAAGAATAATAGTTCATTCAATTTTGGAAATAATATATTTGTTTTTATAGAGTCTCCGATTTGCATAGGAATCAATTACACAGTGTGTGGATCAGGTTGTCATTACCAACTGAGCAAATGGAGAGGAACAAAACTGCTCAGGAATGCTACCCTGAGGCCTGGGGAGACGTACACAAATCTACAAAGTTGAATGGCGGAGAGGAAAAACCACAGTCGATGGGACAACATAATCTCAGTCACACTACAAAATTAGTCTATAACCAAGTGACCAAATAGAATCCCGAATGGAAAAAAATCTATTTTACATCCATAATTGTGTGTGCAACAATGAATTCAAGTGATACAGCAAAGAAAGTGGCTGGAAATGTGTTTATTTGGTTTTACTACAAAGCATTAAGTTTAGTGCAAATCCAGCACATGCAATACAGTTTTTACACCATCCCTCATGTGAAGAATAGTGATAGCTGCATCATGTTATGGGTATGTTTGTCACCGACAGGGACTGAGGAGTTTGTCAGGATCAAGAGAAAATTATGACATTTGCTTAGTTGGTAGTGACTGCCTATGGTCCTCTATGGCTCAGTCGGTAGAGCATGGCACTAACAATGCTTAGGTTGTGGGTTTGATTCCCACTGGGACCATATATACTGAAAAATGTATGCACTCATTGCAATGTAAGTTGCTTTGGATAAAAGCGTCAGCTAAATGGCATATTATTATATTAGCCTAATCCACAGTGTGTAATTGATTCCTATGCAAACCAGAGACTATAAAAACAAAAGATATTAATTCCAAAATCACATTATCCTTGCACTCAGATGGACTCAATTCAACTTGTTGAGTGACTTGTTGAAGAAATGTTTGCATTTGAGCAATTTTTAAGAGTGTCATAGGATAGGGCATACTTATGTAAATGAGGTATTTCTGTATTTACATTTTTGCTTTGTCATTATGGGGTATTGTGCGTGGATTCATGGCAAAAAAAATACATTTAATCCATTTTAAATTGAGTCTATAACACAACAAAATGTGGAAAAAGTGAAGGGGTCTAAATACTTTCCAAAGCCACTGTATATGGGTATGAACACATGACTTAAGGTCACTAGATTAAACAACAGCAGGCTAAGACTGAATACATTTAATCATTTGTTATATTTTGTGGAATTAATCAAAAAGGAATATTTGAAATTCCAGATAACAATCTCTCTCTAAGAAATAGACAACTGGATGTCATTGTCTTTGCTTCTCTGCTAGCTAGTAAGAGAACCCTTTTAGATTGGAAGTCTGCCAACCCTCCCACAGCATCCCTCTGGCTTAAAGATCGTATGTTATTCTTAAAGCTAGAAAAGATTAAATATACCATTAGAGGGTCAACTAGTAAATGTCATTCTCTTTGGGACCCTATAATATCATACTTTGAAAAACTGGAGACACTCATCCCCTATCCCCTTAAGGTTGTTGTGTGAAATCAACCTCCAAAAAAGGTTTCTTCTTTCTCTTGAATGGAATATTGTAATAATGTATATTTGTCTATATGTACTGTATCTTACCCTTACCATGCATGTTACTTTTTCTATGTATTTATTTTAATTGTTGGTTTTGGGAATGTGTTGGGGGATTGTTGAGGGTGGGAACAAAGGGGGGGAAAGAGCAATGTTTTACCAATGCACCAATATTTTTGAATACAAATATATTGCAAGAGAAAAAGAAATAAAAAATTACAATAAAAAAGAGATTACAATTCCAGTAGGCTGAATCCAACAATAAACATATGTATTCGGGGTCATATTGACAAGACTTCAACGGCTTATCTTTAGGTCAAACTGACCATTGTTGACACACAGTCAATGTGAGTTTCAAAAGAGGAACATTCTATGAGAGTGGTGTTTGATTATTCCTCTTCATCTTATCTATTCTGTGGCATAACACCCTGCCATGTATTGTCACTAGCCAAGGTCTGAATAGCAAATTAGGCCAAAGTGTTCAAGGACTTTGAGTGTTCTTCAGAAGTCCAAGTTTTGACCAGTTGTTGGTCAATGTTCAGGTGCCAAAATGATCAACTATATTTAAAGGTATCATCTATCTACTGTAATTATCCAAACCCAAACATAAGGCACAAGCCTCATCACAGTAGGTGACCCTTGTGTATTATACAGTATGTTTTAAAAAAGCATTGTTAAATCTGTTCTACCAATTACATTACATTCATAGTGAACTCTGTGGGTCTTCGAATTAGTGACTTATAGATTAAATATAGACGATATGAAACATTAGATGAAACATAACTTTATGTTATGTTTTCCTAACCCTAACCCTTAAATGGACATTGATCTGTGAATGACTGGATAAGACTGGGGCAGGTTAACCTAACCTGGGGTGCATTTGGTCGAGATGAACAAATCAGTTTGTTCAACAGCACATTTAGATTTTGGTCATTCGTTAATTATATATTTTGTGGTGAGAGCTTCGTCAGCAAAATATTTGATATAAAAAGGCTGTCTGTGACTGTTGTTCTTCACATTCTACCGGCAATGAGAGCAGTTGTACTTGCCCTGACTCTAGCCCTTGTGGGTAAGTAAAATCTTATTTTTCTTGTGAAAATATGTAAGATAGATTCTTTCATTGATGAATAAGAAATAGTGTTAATCACTATCATTAAGTAAATCACTTTTGATATCATATTAGGGAATAAATTGTGACAATTACTTTTTTATGTCTTCTAGCGAGTCAACAGCTGAACTTGAGTAAGTACATATACTTTTCTGTACTTAAAGTGGAAATCTGGGATTGGTACATACATTTTTTGACTTTTCAATTATTAACTGCCATTGAATTTTTAAGAATCTAACCTTACTTTACTCCATTGTGTGTAAACAATGTAATTGTAAACAAACACTGTATAGCTACGTGGTGAAAACTATCATTTTTTGGTAAAAATGTTTTGAGGTCATGAAATTGAAAATTGTTGTTACAGCACCTGAGTTTGCTGCCAGTAAGACCTACGTGTACAAGTATGAAGCACTTCTCCTGGGAGGTCTGCCAGAAAAGGGCCTGGCTAGAGCTGGAGTAAAAGTCAACAGCAAAGTTCTCATCAGTGCAGTTGCCCCGAATACCTTCCTGCTGAAGGTACAGATCACATATCAAATCCATTCACACAAAACACTAATGATTCTGGCAATAGCACAATATACTGTAGATTGCATTAAATAAACAACCTAAAAAAAGAGCTTAATTTCTTTATATTTTCTTGCAGCTTGTGGACCCTGAGATCTTAGAGTACAGTGGCATATGGCCCGAAGAGTCTTTCGTCCCAGCTGCAAAGCTCACTTCAGCCCTGGCTGCTCAGCTCATGACTCCCATCAAGTGGGAGTATGCCAATGGTGTTGTGGGTAAGGTATTTGCACCTGCTGGTGTCTCTGCAACGGTGTTGAATGTCCACAGAGGTATCCTGAACATCCTTCAGCTGAACATCAAGAAGACCCAGAATGTCTATGAACTACAAGAGGTATGATTTTTAACATTTCAATAACAATGTTAACACAAAAACACAAAACAATCCATTTACTGTATTGTACTGTATGTGCTGCTCACTTGTGCTCTCTTTTGTGTTATGCAGGCTGGAGCTCAGGGAGTGTGCAAGACCCACTATGTCATCAGTGAAGATGCAAAGGCTGAGCGCATCCATTTGACCAAGACCAAGGATCTGAACAACTGCCAGGAAAGAGTCATGATGGACATTGGTTTGGCTTACACAGAGAAATGTGTTGAGTGTCAGAAGGTAGGAGCACATTTATTTATCTCTAATTTGATTCTGATAGAAAACCCATGCCTCACATGATTGTGCAACTTTGCATCTTGTCTATACAGGCATCAACGAACCTGAGGGGAGCTGCAGCCTACAACTACATCATGAAGCCCACTGCCACTGGTGCCCTGATCATGGAGGCCACTGTCAGCGAGCTCCATCAGTATACACCATTCAATGAGATGACTGGAGCTGCCCAGATGGAGGCAAAGTATGTAGACTGAATTATGATTCTAGAGGAAAACATAGTAAATTGTGCAAAGCATACAGATGCTTATGTTTCCAATTAATTTCCTTTTACAGACAAACATTGACCTTTGTTGAGATTGAGAAGACTCCAATTTTGCCCATCCAATCAGAGTATCTTCCTCGTGGATCCCTGCAGTATGAACTTGCCTCTGAGATTCTCCAAACACCTATTCAGCTCATTAAGATCAGCAATGCTGAGGCTCAGGTACAGCCTCTCTTAGTAATAATATTCATAATAAATATGAATATTGAAGTTTTGCCGTCATTTAAGGTTGTGTTTGGTATTTATACAACAAGGTTTTATAGCATTTGTTCTTTCTTGTTTAAGGCTGTGGAGACCCTGAATCATCTGGTTACACACAATACGGCTCAGGTCCATGAAGATGCCCCTCTGAAGTTTGTGCAGCTTGTCCAGCTCCTGCGTGTGGCTAGCAGTGAGAGTATTGAGGCCATCTGGGCTCAGTTCAAGGCCAAGCCAGCATACAGGTAGGGTTTTCCAGTGACAAATGATCAGGTGAAGACCGAATCACAGAATTTAAGTGAACCTCATTCCAACTATTTGTTTCAGACGCTGGATCCTGGATGCTGTCCCTGTCATTGGAAATCATGTCGCTATGAGGTTCATCAAGGAGTGGTTTTTGGCTGGTGACATCACTAATGCTGAGGCTGCTCAGGCTCTGATAGCTGCTGTGCACATGGTGACGGCTGATTGGGACACCATCAAGCTTGTTGAGGTAAGTAAACCTTGAAATCAGCATTAATACCTCTTTTAGAATTCAAGATTAAGATGATGCAAAAAAAAACGTTTTTTCCCACCAGGGCCTGGCTTGGAACCGCAAGATTCAGGCAAACCCTGTTCTTCGTGAGGTCGCCATGCTTGGCTATGGTACCATGATTTTCAAATACTGTGCTGCAAATCCCACCTGCCCTGCTGAGCTTGTGAAGGTAAAAGGGATATTTCATCCCATAATCACATTCAGTGATTCACACTCATTAAATGAGAATAAACATTTTCATGGCTTTTTCAACCTCCACAGCCCATCCATGATCTTGCTACTGAAGCTGTTGCTAAAGGCAACATTGAGGAACTCGCCATGCTCCTGAAAGTTCTGGGTAATGCTGGCCATCCTGCTAGTCTTAAACCAATCACAAAGCTCCTGCCCGTGTTTGGAACTGCAGCTGCTGCTCTGCCCCTGAGAGTCCAGGCAGATGCCATCTTGGCCATGAGGAACATTGCTAAAAAGGAGCCCAGAATGGTAAGAACAGTCCTACCATTCAATGGGAAATGATAAAACATAATGTTCCTATTGGTATGGTAGCCTAAAAACACTGCTTTAATGTTGTGAATTAGATCCAGGAAGTGGCAGTGCAGTTGTTCATGGACAAGGCTCTCCACCCAGAGCTCCGTATGGTTGCTTGCATTGTGCTGTTTGAGACAAGGCCTCCAATGGGTTTGGTGACTACCCTTGCTAACATTCTGAAGACTGAGGAGAATTTGCAGTTGGCTAGCTTCACCTACTCTCACATGAAGGCCCTGACCAGGAGCACTGCCCCTGACTTTGCCGCAGTGTAAGAGCACTCTTCAACTTCCATGTAACACTACATCTCTCTCAATTAGTATTTCACCCATCATAATGACACGGTATGATTTCATTTCAGTGCTGCTTCTTGCAATGTTGCTGTCAAGATCCTCAGCCCCAAATTTGACAGACTGAGCTACCGCTTCAGCAAAGCCATCCACCTGGACGCCTATTATAGTAAGAGCATCCTTAGCTTTTATACACCAAGGCTGGGACTGGATCACAGCTTCATTATAACAATTCACAACATTTAAATTCTGTACACTTTTTAATTTGAGGCCTAAACAATATTTCTCCTTTTTAAGGTCCCTTCATGATGGGTGCTGCTGCCAGTGCTTTCTACATCAATGATGCTGCCACCATTTTGCCCAGAGCTGTAGTGGCCAAAGCCCGCACTTACCTTGCTGGAGCAGCTGCTGATGTTCTGGAGGTAAATATAGTTTTTCAAAGCAAACAAAAATTATAACGATTCAGTAGTCTCAAAAACGTTTCTTATTGAACGAACTTCATCTCCCTCCTTCAGTTTGGAGTGAGAACTGAGGGAATCCAGGAGGCTCTTCTGAAAATTCCCAAGGCTCCTGAGAATGCTGACAGGATGACCAAGATGAGGCGTGTCATTAAGGCTGTAAGTATCATGGATCTCTCAGTGTAAAAATTATATTTTCAAAGATTCTATGATTTAATTATGAAAATAAGATTTGATCAGGAATTGATAAGTCACGTTTACTCTTTTTCCATAGCTGACTGACTGGAGATCCTTGCCAACAGCCCAGCCACTGGCCTCAGTGTATGTGAAATTCTTTGGACAGGAAATTGCCTTCGCCAACATTGACAAGGCCATCATCGATCAGGCAATTGCAGTAAGGCCGATGGTGTTTTGTTTAAAAAATAAAATTCAGTATGTCCACATTTTTTTTTACAGTTGACATTGACCACATCAAATGTTATCCAAGCAAGAACAAGGCCACTAAGCTACATCTGTTTTCCTACAGCTTTTAACTGGACCCTCTGCTCATGAACTTGGAAAGAGTGCTCTGAAGGCACTGCTGTCTGGAGCCTCCTTCCAGTATGCTAAGCCCCTGCTGGCTGCTGAGGTGCGTCGCATCTTCCCCACAGCTGTTGGTGTGCCTATGGAGCTCAGTTTCTACACTGCTGCTGTGGCCGCTGCTACTGTGGAAGGTAAACAATGTACAATTGTCTGTGGTCATGTATTCTCTTCATCTCAGGTCTCCCATGTGAACACGGTCAACTTTAATATTTCTTTTCGTAGTCAAAGCAACTATGGAACCAGCTCTGCCTGAAAAATTCCACGTTGCTCAGCTGATGAACACAGACATTCTGCTTGAGGCTGAGGTCAAACCAAGGTTGGTTTTGGAGCATTATTTTCTGACAGCATCATTACTGTAAAAAATGTTTGTAAACTAAATAACAGTTTTATCTTCCTCTAGCATTGTCATGCATACATTTGCTGTGATGGGAGTGAACACTGCCTTTATCCAGGCTGCTCTGATGGCAAGAGCTAAAGTCAACACAATTGTTCCCGCAAAACTGGCAGCAAGACTTGACATTGTGAAGGGCAACTTCAAGATTGAGGCTTTGCCTGTTTCTGTTCCTGATCACATTGCAGCAGTGCAGTAAGGGCAATCTCTTTGTTGATCACAAGTTAAAGCCACTGTCAGTGATATTGCCAGTATTGTCAAATCATTTAGGTCCCTTAAGTTTCTCCACAACAAGTTCTTGATTTCTCTCTTTCTGATATAGTGTTGAGTCCTTTGCTATAGCAAGAAATGTGGAGGATCTCCCAGCTGAGAGAATTACACCTATGGTTCCTGCCAAAGCTGCGGCACAGCTCTCCAGAGAGAGGTTCACATCCAAGATTTCAACCTCTCTTATGGGCAGTTTGGTGAGTCAATTTAAAATACCTGTTAAAAGGTAAATCCACATAAGCTTTGAGAGGTAGAGGGAATATCTAACACTGAACTTTGATTCATTTTTTGTTTTTTTTATACTTTTTCAGTCAAGATCTTCTGAGATCATTTATTCAGTTATGCCATCCAAGCTCAAGCCCATCATTAAGGCCATGTCAGCCCAGATGGAAAAGAAGTTCTGTACTGAAACTGCTACTTTTGGACTCATGGCATGCTTTGAGGTTGCCTCTCAGAATGCTGCCTTCATCAGAAACTCTCTTCTCTACACTCTGATTGGAAAGCATGCCGTCACCCTTACTGTGAAACCAGGCAAGAATTAATCATGAAATGCATTAAAGATACACTATGGAAGTTCATTTTCCAATCTTATATATCAAATGTTTTGCCTCAGTGTTGACTGTATGGTTATCATACTACTATGATATTACATCAACCAATGATCAAGCATAATTAAACCAGACAATCCTTAGTGTTAGCACAAAATAACAACATTTGGAAAACAAATAAGCTAATTCTCATGGACATTTCTGTCCAATGAGGTCATTTCTGGACATTATTACTGGGCGTTAGGGGGAGACTTTTGGCTCAAGAGCACCCCCAGTGTCAAACTCTTCCATAATGTTACTTTAAATTCAAGAAATACTGGAAACAATAAGAATTCTATAGGAAATGTTTTTGCAACACTGTATGTAACAATTCCACCTATTCGTTTCTATTTTTGCAGCTTCTGGTGCAGCTATTGAGAGACTGGAGATTGAGGTACAGGTTGGACCAAAGGCAGCAGGAAAGATCATTAAAGTGATCACTTTCAACGAAGAAGAGGAAGCTCCAGAGGGAAAAACAGTCCTGTTGAAGCTTAAAAAAATCCTGGTTCCTGGTCTGAAGAACGGCACCAGATCTTCCTCCAGCTCCAGCAGTTCTCGTTCCAAACTTGGTTCAAGCTCGTCCTCCTCCTCCAGCTCCTCCTCTCGTGCCAAGAGCAGCAGCAGCAGCAGCAGCAGCAGCAGCCGCAGGAGCAAACTGAGCTCCAGCAGATCAGTGAGCAGTCACTCTTCCAGCTCCAGCTCCAGCTCCTCTAGCTCCAGATCTTCCAGCTCTCGTGCCTCCTGGGTAAGGTTGACATATTTCCTTAAACTTTTTTAGTGGTAGTTTAGTACTTTAGTGGAGTTGATATACAAAAACACGCAAATATGTCCTAAACATGGATGGAGGTTACTTGATGTTAAATTTACTAATGTATGAAAAGAGAATGTATCTAAAAGCAAAAACATTCTGGCTTCCAAATAGGCTGCGGTTTACAACCATCAATTCAGAAAGAATCACAAGAAGCAGGTACGCATTCTGAGGGCCTTTGATAATGAAAAATCTGCTGTATGGTTTACATCGTGTATGGGTTATTCAGCAACAGAAAATCTCCAATAATGTCATTCATTCTGATTAAATCTGCTCCTTGGTATGTTTCCTGTGCAGGCTATGGTCTCTCAAGCCAACTCTAAGGCCAGAGTCTCCAGCGCTAGCAGTGCCGCTAGCTTTGAAGCCATTTATAAGCAGGTGAAACTTTAGTGTAAACACCATAACTTTAGACCCAAGGGAGCCTTCTCATCAATTAGTGGAACTGGGAGTGAGCATAAAGTTGAATTAACTGTTACCTGTATCTGTGTGTGTGTTCTCAGGCCAAATTCCTTGGAAATGCACTTGCTCCTGCTGTGACAATCCTCATCCGTGCAGTGAGAGTTGACCATAAAATGCAGGGATACCAGATTACTGCTTATTTGGACAAAGCTACATCCAGACTGCAGATCATTTTGGCTGCCCTGGCCGAGAGTAACAACTGGAAGCTTTGTGCTGATGGTGTCCTGCTCAGTAAACACAAAGCCACAGTAAGAACAAATACGTGTAGTGCTTCTATAGAGGTCTAATTTATATTTTGTTTCTAGATGGTTTATAAATGTGTTAAAAAATGAATAATATCTATAGTAAACTGTTACATTTTCTCTCTTTTTTCCCAATAGGCTAAGATTGCCTGGGGTGCAGAATGCAAAGAATATGACACTATGTTCACAGCTGAGACTGGTCTTGTGGGTCCAAGTCCTGCAGCCCGCCTGAGAGTGTCTTGGGATAAACTTCCCAAGGCTCTTAAGCGTTACTCAAAGATGTACGGTTACTCACTTCTTCATTACAAATTGCAAGCTGAATGATACAATGGTATATTAAGAAACATTGTGAAGTTTGTACTGCTTATTTTTTTCATCCAGTGCATCTGAATACATCCCTGGTGCAGCTTTCCTGGCTGGACTGATTGAAGAAGGATCCAAAAATAGTGCTAAACAGATTAAACTGACTGTGGTTGCCACATCTGCGAGGACCCTGGATGTCATTCTGAAAACACCAAAGGTGAGGGGGATTATTCTTTCGTCAAAAGCAGGCCTAGATGTATTTACACACTGTAGTTATAGCCTTTTTGGTTTACTGTCTTTAATGAGCATTGTTGATATCTAATTTGCAGGTGACACTGTATAAAATGGCTGTGAGTCTCCCCATTGCTTTGCCTATTGACGCTGTGACTGGTCTTGCCCCCCTGGATGACGACATGGTTGACAAAATCCTCTACTTGTTTGCTGAGGCCAGTGCAGGTAGGCAGAAACAGTAAAAGGTGATACAATTTTGGCAAAAGAACATTTGTGCAAAAAGGCACGGATGGTCTAATTATAATCCTGTTTTTCCCAGCTCAATGTAGCATGTCCAAGGATACTCTGACCACATTCAACAACAGGAGGTACAAGAACGAGATACCCCTCTCTTGTTACCAAGTTTTGGCTCAGGATTGCACCCCAGAGCTCAAATTCATGGTTCTGCTGATGAAGGATCACACATATGAGCAAAACCATATCAACGTGAAAATCGCTGACATGTGAGTACATTTGTAATAATAAAAGCCATTGGACCCAAACTTTCATTGACAACATACTAAATGCCACCCCTTTTGCCACTTTCAGCGATGTTGACCTGTACCTGAAGGACAATGATGTGCTGGTGAAGGTTAATGGAATGGAAATTCCCATGAACCACCTCCCATACCAACATCCCACAGGTTTCTCCTCATGCTACTTTTACTCCAAAATCCATAATTAGAGGGAGTTAACTGAAGCAAAACATCACCTCCACTCATAAATCATGATACTGAAAGATGTGTTTTTTCTGCCTTAAGGTTCTATCCAGATCATACCGAAGGGTGAAGGCATGTCTCTCTATGCTCCAAGCCATGGTCTGCATGAAGTCTACTTTGATAAGAGCTCATGGAAGGTGAACGGAAGCTAATCATAATTGATCCTCTCACAGGGATCATTGAAACATAACATAATAATCTAGCCTCCGCAAAAGTCAGATCCTATACCTATGGTCAGTATCTGAGATAGTCTTGTAGCTAATTCCGTTTGGTCTTGACACTCAGGTTCAAGTTATGGACTGGATGAAGGGACAGACATGTGGAATCTGTGGAAAGGCTGATGGGGAAGTCAGACAGGAGTACCGCACACCCAGTGGCCGCCTGACCAAGAGTGCAGTCAGCTTTGCCCACTCCTGGGTGCTTCCTGCTGAGAGCTGCCGTGACAACACTGGTAAGACTCACCTTCTTTGCTGCATCAAGTTTCATTGCAAATCAAACCTGGGTAATCAACATACCTTACAAAGCAGAGTAGACTGCTTTGACTAAACGAGCCAAAGGACAGCTGTTGAGTATCAGTCTTCTACTCTTGAGTAAAGGTGACCTCACTGAGGCACTAAACACTTGTCTATGAAACTCTAGCTAGTGCCTGTTACTCTTTCCTGAACATATGTGTACCTCTCTATCCCCAGGATGTCGCATTAAGCTTGAATCTGTGAAACTTGAGAAGCAGATGATTGTTGATGGCCGGGAGTCCAAATGCTACTCTGTTGAGCCTGTGCTGCGCTGTCTGGCTGGCTGCTACCCAGTGAGGACCACACCCGTCACCACTGGCTTCCACTGTGTGTCCACCGGTGAGTTTTCAACAGCATGTTTTACTTTACAGAGCATTAATTGACATTTATATCTGATATATATCATTTGTATCTAATGTACAAAGAGTTCTTAAATGTCTTACTTTCTTCTCTATTCCAGATTCCAATCGACTGAGCAACATCTATGAGAAGAGTGTGGACCTGAGGGAGACAACAGAAGCCCATGTGGCCTGCCGTTGCACCGAGCAGTGTGCTTAGAGCCCTATTAGAGCTGATACTGACAGGAGAAATGTAATTTCACACATTTATAGTATTTGACCTATCAAATCCTAATAAATCAAAACATGCCAAGTTTGTCTCTGATACGTTCTTTAACTTTTTCCTTTTGCAAAAAAGACAGCATTCTAGCAACAGAAATATAACAAAACCACCATACCAGTGAAAATGTGTAGTCATAAAATCTGTGTTTAAAAGAGACTCTTCAAATTGATATAAGCAAAGGAGTCCATAACGTCCTTATGTTCCATAAATTCCTAGTGTTAAGACCTTGCTACTCACTATGCATCTACTTTTGGACAGTCATCCTCTATCTTTTATAACAGAATACCTGAGACACAGTTATAGTCAAAATGTATTCAATGGGGAGACATGGGTTTGTCACCATCATTTCAATATTAATTCTAAGAACAGTATACTATCTTATTGCATTCAGTGTAACAGCAGCATATCACTAACATTACATTCTAACATTATGCGTCAAATATTTAGGAAAGAAAACTAATTGACCATGATGACAGTACATTCCTCCGTCTGACAGCATGCTTACACATGGACATTCAACTTCATAAAACTACATGTAACAAAAAAGGTGATACATACACACGAACGACATGTAATCTAAACATACAAATCAACTAACAAAATAATAAATAAACCACAATCATTCGTCTTTCTGTCATTTACAATGAGTCACACAGCACTCAAAACACTGCGCTATCATAGCACAGTCAGGGGCCTTGTTTGTCTGAATCCTTTTTGGCTTAAATGATTGAGACAGAATTGTTTCAGATATTCTATAAACAGGCTGTCTCTTAATGCGTTTGGCATTTTCATTCCATTGTGTCTGGCCACACATGATATTCAATGGTTAAAAAGTATGGATTGTCTTCAAGAGATCTTACGACTCATATTCCTGGCTTTAAATGGAGCCAGTTTTCTCTTCAGTGAATGCATAGACTCTGCAATCCTTTCCTCCATTCAGGTGTCTGTGCTGGGTGGTAACGTCGCCAATCCGTAAGATGCCTGATTCTTGCAAACTCCCTCTCTTTGGTTGGATTGTGCTTGGGCTGGAAGGAACATTTCACACAACATTAGGAAATATTGATCTTTGGGAAATAAGTATTTATTTGAATATTACATTTTCATGTTATTTAGTCATTAAACGGGCAATCTGGGCTCCAATGACTTTTGAATTAATGACATACAGCCATTGTTTCTCAAATAATATAATTTATAAATGCCTCATGAGCTTAGTTCAACTGTCTTACCCCAGTAGAACCCCAAATAAACACTTGTTTTACTCCATTGTTTGTTAACAATGTAATTGTGAACAAACACTGTATAGCTTCAAAACATGGTTAAAACTATCATATAGATCTTATGGATGGTCAGTCCTTGCATCCATAACTCTGTCTGAATTTGAGAGTAGTTAAATTTCTCCAGCCCCTAAAAGAGAATTGTAATGTGAACTGTTATCTTATATCTGTGAAATATAAGGTGCTATACCTGTTTTCTGGGATAAGGCGGAGTGTGTGGTACAGGTCTGCCGTGGAGGGCGTTTTCACCGGTGCAGCTCTGGGTGTGGAGAAAGCTGACAGGGATTTATTCAGCTTTGCTGGAGTTGCCACTGTTCTAACGTCTGTCTCAGCACCTGTCAAAACATAAGAAGGAATCACGGCATGTTACAGTACACTCCACCCAATTGAGGGATTTTTTTACTATACTGTATAGTTTTGCTCTTTTAGGGATTTAGTTTTGGGTCACTGTGTTAGGCCTTCAGGGAAAAGTTTTTGTCCATTTGATTCAACTAATATGAAAGAACAGTAATAGTAATATTCAACACATATTCAAGTAATATTCAACACATTGCTGATGGTGTTCAAGTTCAGGTTCGAGTTCATTACTTACATACTGACAAGGCACTTTGAGACTTTGACATCTGGGGTTTTGTTTGGTCTGGAAATGGAGTCAAGTTTAAAAACTGATGTTTGAGCCATGTGGCACGGTCCTCTTCAAAAGCTTTCCTCTACAGAAAAACAGTACAAAAGGTTTATTTTGCTTCAAGAATTCACAATGTAATAACCAAAGATATATAGCTAGTAGTAGACTAGATTTTTAACATAAAAAACAACAACAAACAAAAAAAAGAAAAGCGTCTCACCTCGTGGCCCAGTCTAATGGCTGCCTCTGTGAAGTTCCTCCTCTCTGTCTCAAAGTTGTTTCTCTGCTCTTCGAAGGTCTTCCACTCCTCCTTGAGGCGCTCCTTCTCCTCCAGCATGTAGCAGTCGTTCAGCAGGGAAGCAGTCTCCTCGTCACACGGGAAGCTCAGCTGCTGCTGTGAGAGCATGGAGAGCAGAGACTAAGGATATTTCTCTCTCACAAAATGGACAAATTAATATTATAATATAATTAATATTATATCCTATTCTACACTGATAAACCGATGGAAGGATTAACAGGTTGTGGACAGACTAACATCTAATTGTATAATAGACAGATTCAAGGCAAATGACATAGCAAAACAAAAAAAGCCAGAATACTGCAGCCCGTCTGGTTTTCAATTTCTCCAAATTCCCCAAAACCCTTTTCTAGCTCCCAGGAGCAGCTCGCATCAGATTCAAGACCCTGGTGCTCTCCTACAGGGCAGTAAAGGGAACAGCCCCTCCCTCTCTGCAAGCAATGGTCAGTCCCAAAATCTTCTGCAATAGACTTTTTTTCCCTTTCTCTAGCACTGTGACGGCTTATGGCGCGTATTCTTACAGAAAGTCTTACTTGCGATGACTGTATTGTAAAACTTATTGTAAATCGCTCTGGATAAGAGCATCTGCTAAATTACTAAAATATAAAAATGTAAAATGTAAAACTTAATACATAAACTTATTTGCTCAAGCAGCCTCAGATAAAAGAGTTATGTAAATACCTGCAGGAGCTGCTGCTGTGTGTGGATGAAGTCTTTGCACTGCTGTATCTCCAGTTTCAGCCTGTCCATCTCCTCCTCATGGGCCTCCGTCGGGATGGCGTCCATGTTTGCTCTGTCGCCCATCTGGCCCAAGGACGCTGGAAAGCAACCATTTCACAATGACATTGGTGAATCCTGACATTGGTTATGGTTCTCATGTAGTGTATATAAAACAGACTTATTCAAAAATGAAGCTCTCTAAATTGCTTGATATGAAAATTAAGGCTTTAGAAATGTGGACAAACACCTGCTTTGCCTATGCTTTACCCATAGCAGCCAGTAGAGGTCTCTGTTGATTTATGTTTCAAAGACACACATAGTTTCATTTGTGTCAATGCTGATTACAGAGTCAAGTGATCATCATTAATCAATTTGACCTTCTATTGAAAGAGGCTATTTAGTTCACTGCTTTAAGTCGGCATTCAATCAACTTCAAATCAAATTGCCCAGTGGTCAGTCATGTTTTAAATAAACCAAACCGACACATCACATACAAAGGTTGGTAGATTTAACAGCATGCCATGCAGGACCCATTTTCTGAGGTAAGTTTAGGCTGTCGGTCCGTTGGGTGATGATATACAGTGGTCCAGGATCTCACTGTCATACAGAGCCGGTAAGAGTGATCCTGTACGAGGAAGAGTACCTTGGCTGTCAAGTCTCTCCATGTGACTCTTCAGTCTCCTCCACTGCAGGCGAATGCTGTTGGTGAGCTGCTCCCGAGCGTGTTCACAGGACAGCTCCAGGCTCTCCCTACTGGAGTCACACACCTCCTCCTCCTCTGAGACAGCCTGTTATAGAGACGTGTGGTGACAATGGGAATAGATACAGTGCCCTGCGTGAGAAATGGGACAATGAAGCATTTTTTTCTTCTTTTGGCTCTACACTCCAAAGGTTTGGATTTGAGATCAAACAATTACTTACGCAGGGCACTGTACATATCAACATTTCATGACCAGATTATGCATATAAATGATGACCTCTAAGTTTTTTATCAGGCGTTAACTAAGCAATGGTCTTAATCCCAGCATGGTTAAGTGTATGTTCATATTCACATTCAAATGGCTTTGAAACTATCACTATATTAAAAGTGTCTAGCGTTTGTGTATATACCCAAAAGGACTAGTCTTGATTGACCAATGGATTTCTAAATAAAACATCCACCATAATAAATCAAGCACTCCTATCGTCCTCTTTTGTTGCAACACAGCGGTAACCCATCAAAGAGAGAGGCTGCTAACTAGACCAACCTGTTCTAGACCGTCTTCATGTTTCTCTCCTCTGAGGCTAGGCTTCCTTGGGCTTAAAATGGACACCATCTCCCTTTTCATCTGTTGTAATACTTTCTTCAGCTCAGCATTCTCCATCACCAGGCCCTTCTGGCGACTGTCGTAGTCATTCAGTAGAGTCTTATACATCTCTCCCTCTTGCCTTAGAGAGAGAAGGCTTTTGTTCACTCTTTTTTGGTGCAGATATGATGACATATTTGGCTGAGTTTTAATGAAGCTTTTTAAATCAGATTTGAAGCGCTTGTATTAGATTCCCATGCAGCCATTCAGGGCTTGTGTAAGATGCTAAACAATGCAAGCTTGTGTAAGCTAACAAACCAGATAAGATGGAAGTAATCAATAATGTTGCATCTACGAGGAGACAGTTATTCAGTAAGCTTAGTCACCTGGCCTCTGTCTTGTCAGTTTTCCAAAGGCCTCTCTTCCCATCAGATCTTCCAACATAGTTCAATACTTCGATAGCTGAAAGACAGGAATTATGCACTGAACAATAATTCCTATAAGCTCTAGTATCAAAGGTATAGAGTGGTGGAAAGTATGAAAAATACATCTAATTGTTGGAAATGGAGTAGTGTTATCTACACCTTTATACTCTCTCAATTGGGGCATGTTAAGAATGAAACAATGTCCATGATTTACCTTGCTTCTTATCCTTTTTGTCGATCAGAAGCTGATTCAAGCGCTCCTTCAGTTTGCTGAACTCTCTTTCTTTCCTCTTCATGTCATGATTGTACTGAGTGGCACGGCTTGCAATTATGTTCTGAAGTTTCTGCACCTGGCAAGGGTACAATAATAATAGTATTACACATTGTGCTTATGCTTGTTCCCTTGGAGACTTGATTTACAGTGAAAATGTAATATGGTGTTCAAATATCACCTCTAGTTTCCATACAAATAAACCCCATTTTAGAGTTAACTTACTTCTTCTTTTTCATTTTTCAGGCTGTTCTGTAAGCCCTTCACTTTCAGCTGTAGCTGACGTTCTCTCTCAAGAAGTCCAGTGTTTTCCCTTTTAGAGAGTTCAAGTTGGTCCTATGAGAGTACATTAAACAGCTTTAATTGTCATTGAAATAACATCGCTACAGTACCACTGATCTACATACCTATATCTATGTGGTATATACATCATGGTACGGTACACTTAGAAACAGCTCATTACAGAGACCAAATGATCATATTTGATCATGTGTAATGTTTTCATATATAGAAGATAAAACAAAGCATTTTAACAGCATTTTCTGTGCACCGACAGGAAGGGGGAGCTGGGGGGGTTGGGGTTAGGGGGGGGGGGGGGGTGATGATCTAAGAGCGTAAGTGAGTGAGACAAGCGGGCGAGGCCAAACCTTTAGCCTGGTGTTGCTGAGCTGCAGAAAGTCCATGTTGCTGCTGGTCTTGAGCTGATCCATCTCCATGTCCTCCACGGTGCGGAGGCCCCGGCGGTGCAGCTGGATCAGGTCGTACATGCTGTTCAGCACGGCCACCATGTTTAGCTCAGAGTTCCCATTTGATTCAGTGCATACTGATGGGAAGCCCAGCGAGGACACCTCCTACCGGAGCAGAGCACGGACCAGATCAGCTGTGTAGCTGAGCTGCTAAATGCTGGCACCCGACACATCCAAACAATCAGAAAGTACTACTAATGTTATATGAGGTGCTTTACCCCGCACCGCACGCGTCACTGGCACTGTAGCATATTAGAGCTCATCTAAACATGAAAATGTAGCATCTAATCAGAAAATGTAATGCGTAACAAATTTCACAATCCTTTGACATCAGATATGACTATGTGTTGGTTAATGTGAAATATCTTATGTTGCAAGTGGGGAGTGTTCAACTGCTTGAAAGAGACATTTCAGGTAACCTACCTGATTGATGTATGAGATACATTCTGACACGTTGTCCTCAGTGCAGAAGGAACTTAGCACGTTGTAGGGATTTCTGGGCATTGGCAGAGAGTGCACTGACTGCCTCAGAGACATTCTGTATCCGGAAGAGTTGCAGGACATATCCTTGATTTCTGTGCAAGAAAAATATGTCAAAAAGGCCTAATCACACTTTCATTATCAGCATGATTTGAAAAATCCAAGTATTCTGTAGCCTAATTATTTAAAAAATAAAAGATATGACTTTTTGCAGTAAATACTCAAATGACAACATTCAACCTAAAGTAAGTGTAACAGATTAGAAGCATGAGGCCTTAGAACACTATCAAAGAACACCAACACTATTACTACAATATAGTTACAGTACAATACCGTTAAAGAGATACTATGGGATGCGACTATGTCTCTTTTTTTGTTTTTTTAAACCTCTCGAGTTGGTCCGGCTGGTCAATGTATAGTTCATACAAATATAATCTATGAATTGAATTACTGTTTTATCTCATTTAACCACGGTATCCCTAGTTTATCAGCACCAAAATTTGGAAGCGGCAGTATATTCTGTTTCACTTTCTAGTTTGGCTCGCATTCCCGAGGCTTGGGCTCAGTGGAATCCCTATGCACACACATCACACTCACAGACTGCAGAGCATGCGACGGGGACCCATTTTTGCGGCAAGCACTACTTTTAGACCTGTAGGCTAAAATTATACAAGTTATCCCGTAGCATCTCTTTAAGCAAGATAATGGCTATACATTTGCTTAAACAATATCAGTGATCACAGAAAGGCAAAACAGGTCATCCTTGAAAATAGGTTAGTCTAGGCATGGAACCTTTTAATAGGTTTCATCTGTTATTTTTGTCAATTTAATCTTCTCCTTTACACATGAGGCTTGGTTTATGTAGAGCAGGAGAAAAAAGACCGTAAAAAAGACAGTCACAGCCTATTTTTTTGTAACTACTGCAATGTTTTGATGAAGCGAACTGCAAGGGAAATGCAGTATAGAGAAAGTACAACTACAACACAACACAAATTGTCATACCTTAAAAACTGTTTATTAAGACCTACTCACCAAGTGAAGACTCTGGCATTGTTGCAGTCCTTGACACTCTCAAAGGCAGACAGTGTTCAGATCACACAAAATGGATCTGGATCATCCACTGCATATGCAGGACACATGCAGCGGCTCACAGAATCACCTACGCAGACGGCTCCTGAAATAGAGGGTCAGATTAGCAGCGCCCATTCATCGGACATGGGTCACTGGATTACAAGGGACGACGGGTGTCCAGGCATTGAGGGAAGGGGTTAAAGAAAAGAAGAGGGGGCGGGGTGTAATTAGGGGTGGCCAAAGCCAAAATCACGCTGAATGGGGATTTGGGTTGGGGAAGCAAATACTGTAGATCTGTTGGTTAGCTACGCTACATTATGTTATACCAATTACTTTTGTATACAAATGTGCATGTATACAGTATGAGAGAGGAGGGAACCTATATCAACTGAGCATTGAAGACACATGACCAAATCTGAAGATGAAGTTGATTGAAGTGAAAAGGTAGTTTAAGCTTATCGAGTCAAGATAACAAATGGAACACTAGCCTATATCTTATCTTGTTCATGCACTTATCACCGGCATAGGGCCGAATCATAATATGTAATAATAATATGTAGACTAGACCTACTTTTTCAAATCATGATGGATGATCAACAAAGACACCAGGCTAGGGAAAGGCCTACTGTATGTTTAGAGTTCTCAAACATGATGGGTTCACTTCACACAATTTGTCACCATTTTTTCACACAACTCAGCCATAAACATGGTCAGCAAATAAAATTGAATTCAGACTAATAATTATTTAACACAATTTTACAAGGACAGTGTTTCAATAATGAATGCTGTTGTAGAGCCTACACTATTCAGAGCCGTATGGTGACACTTAATCTAATGGAATCTACTGGACAGATGGTGAGCCTACCCAGCTTAGATAGTCACAGAGTCAGACTCTTAATGAACTTGACAAACCTTAAGCAATTTCAAGGCTGTATACTGAATTCTTCCATCTTTTTTGTTGGAAAATACACTTTTACCATATGGGTTAGGGTTAGGGTTAGTTAATAAGAGGGTGTTGAAGCCTACTGTGCAACACTGACTTTGAGGCTGAATGGAGGATGCTCAAGTCAAGCTCAAGAGGGACCAGCTGCTCCATATTGGAGCCAGATTTCCTAAATGATGAAATATTCATATTGACTGACTAACAAGCTGAACAATACTATAGTAGGCTTCTAAATAAAAAAATAAAAAAAACAATTAAAAAAACAATACTACTGTCATAGTTGAAGGTAGGTAAGTGTAGCCTCTGACAAAATAAAATGTGTCTGGTTCATGTGTTGTTGTTTGTGAACTGTTCAGTAGTACTTAGGCTTAGCTACGACGCGACACTCCACATCATTTCATGTCGCGTCGGAGCGATCTGGTAGTGTGTTGAGTGTATGTGTACTGTGTTCGTATGTGTATTAGTCCTTGTAGTTTTTAACACAAGTCTTCAAATGAATTTCCCCGTGTGTATGAAGATAAAGTTCATAAAATCTAATCGCATCACAGCGGGAACGGTATTATAACATAGTCATAGGCTACAGAAAAGACTCGCGCAGCAGCAAGCTGTCAAAAGTATGGAGGTTGGTGCTTTAATTAGCAAGCTTGCTGTTACAAGCTTTGGTTTGATGCTATCTACAATATCACAGCAAACATGAATTGGATATGGATATGAATGGCATAAAACCAAACGTACCTGTGTTATGTCATTGTGATGATGATAGTTATCCTCTGTATGTCCTAGAGTCGACAAATTCATACCCGCATCGCGAGGTCGCGTTAACGACCCTGACAAACCAACCACTACAGACAGAGATTGGTTAGTGCGTTGTCAGGCAACCAACACTTGCGTACTCGATTGGCTGTAGACTATGACCAATATACCCATATTCAAGACTGCATTTTCATCATGTTCAGGTAGCCTAATTGTTTAACTAACTAATCAAAAGATAAAGCTTGCCGTAATTATCTTGAACTTCTGAATATTACAACCATGAGATACAGTTTTGCGCCTTTCCGAAAGGCTACTGCAGTGACCTAGATTTACACATACAGTACAGTACGTCTTACCACACTGAAGTGCTTGTTACAATGAGGAAAACTCCACATTCTCCTCAATAATATTTTGGTCATTCTTATACAGCACATGACATGTCTGAATAGCAAGTAAAACCACTCTCTCCACACGAGATAGATAGATAGTTTATTGAGAATGTACACATTTGCTAAATTGTAGTACATTACTATACATGCAATCGACATATATACATATATAAATAAACAACTAATGCTAATAGTACAAATGAGCAGCATGACCATGTAGTTAATCATTAAGCAGTCTCACAAAGTAGGGAATAGGTCTACTGTGTTATCGCTCAAGGGAAGTCGCTCCTATAAGTGAACTCGCTCCTATAAGTGAACTACTAAACTCCTTTTTAGTAGTTTATGCACTGCCGCCTAACGAGGAGAGGCTCCAGATGTGCTTGGCTCTAAAGAGGCAAGTGGCTTAAGGTGTGAAAGTGTACAGCAGCAGAGGTGCTTTGTGGGTTTCACACCCCACCACTGTAGACTGTTTGAGTAAGAGCATTTACAGAAATACACAGGCGTTGTTTGTTCTGGCATATCCTTTGATTGCTATCAGGATATACTTGAAATACTGTATGTTTCAAATGTAGTAACATTGGTAATAACATAGACATCATTTTTAGTTGTGGTAGCTAATTGATCATAAGGTGTGTGGAAGTAATACAAAAGAAAATACAGACCTCACCACCAACACAATGCACACACATAGCAATGTATATGTATACATATAGCAATACAGAACAATTATTAAGCAGTTATGTGCTTATTTTGTACATAGTCAATAACTAATGGAATCAGACAAAATAATACATTACACCAGTCATTAAATTATCATATAACACAGTAGACATCTCTACCAACAAACTATATGTGCCATCATGGAATGTTCTCCAGATATTATAACTGTGTAGGCCTATATGGTAGGATTTCACTTATCATGAAACTTAATGATCTGTAGTGGGTTAAAAGGTTGGTAACCAGTAGAGCCACAAGTGGAGATGACATTACTTGTGGTCCGTATTCCTTTTCTTAACACCTTTGCATCTCTTCCTATCCATTTCCCATGTTTCAATATAAAAATAAACATTGACATTCACAATAAACAAATGCTCTACCTTAAAGGACAGAACATGTATTCACAGTTCAAATTAACTCACAATATAGCTCTAAGACTTCAGAGCAGTGGATATCTTAGATATCAATTGCACAATACAGCTGTTGAACACAAACTGTGGTTCCACATGATGCAAAGAGAGACTACTGTATGAGGCTAGTTGGCTAGTTGCTAACTGGCACAGGAACTCCTCTAAAATCAGTGGTCCTGAGCAATGGGTCTTTATAATCTTCTCTCTTCGATTCCAGCCACCATGTTGTCATTTCACCTTTACCCTGCAAAGAACAAAGAACAAAGTGTCTGACAGCCCATCCTGTAGTGACTAATGAGCAATGCTGCTAAGCAGGAAGTAGAACTGTTTTTCTCCTAAAATATGATTTTAAGCACTATCCCTAACCCCATTTTCATTTAATGAGAACCAGCCTATACTGAGCCCGAGCCTGACAATTGGAGTGTCTTTCTCCAGAAAAGGGGCCATATTTGGGTAGAATGTGTTTCCTTCTGAATACTAGATGAGGGCCATTAGTATTCTTAGGGGTCAAACACAACACAGCTGAGGCCATTCCCTAATTGAGACATGCAGTCTTTCAATGAGAATGAACCTTGGGCCCCATCCCACGGGACCTACGTAGGTCTCTCCATCCTCTCTAACACCTAACCCTCCCCCAAACAAGAGGCCTTTGGTCAGTGGATCAATACAAACCAATGAGACTGAGAGAATAGCAGACACTTTTGTCAGACACACCCATACCATGTCACCTTTTGAGAGCCCTTGAATGTTGATTACATTTCTTGTGACATTCAAATCTGTATTAAAAAAGAACCTCAGTAATGGGCTATTTTCCCATTGTTTTCAGGATGATCACTATTGGTTTTTTTTACAACTGTTAATAAACAATTTTTTAAATCACCTAGATTTCAAAATAAATATGTGTGTTTAAACGTTCTAATTTGCCTAACCCTATATGGGCATATATCGCCCCTGTCCAGTTGGAATGAGTTTGCATACACAGGGAAAGGTAAGAGTTCTATGGCAACGTCACTGTTTTGACAATTTCCCATGAGAATAAAGAACAAACCTGTCCAAAAGATCTCACTCTCAGAAACATAATTCTGACATTCTCTGACATTGGGCATTGTTAAATCATTTCAAAGTAATGCTTCTAGAGGCATATCTATAAAGCTGTTTATAACACTATTGTTGAATCGTCATGTATGCTTTTCACTAGAACTACTTCACAAACCTTTCACAAGCTGCAGCTCAGTATCTTATCTGTGGGAACAGGCAGGGGATCTTACCTTGACATTCAGTGATCCTCGGCAAGTCAGAACATACCCTCCCAGTGTGTGGAGCAGGTCAGCAGTGGACCCACTGACCTGTATCTTCAGAGCTGAACATAATCAAACCGTAGATATTATGTTTATTATAGGCAAATGACTACAAAATGCAACACAAACAGTAGTTCTAATGAACATTCTACTCTGTAATGTATCTTTCAACACAATACACCATCTACAGTATGATTACATTTTCATGTATTGTTGTGTCATGTGTTAGGCCGCTGCCTTTTACTTTTTCAGTCTCTGCTTCTCTAGACTCACTCTCTGTCCCCATTATCCCACTTGTTTGGTTCTGAGGATTAGGAGCTCAGTGAATAGAATGCCTCTCGCTCTCCCTCGTGATGTAACCCCGCAGCAGGGTGTAAGAGAGCAACAACAGAGGAAATCCAGCTTGGCACTGAGGCAAAGGGACTTACTCTGTGCCACATTAAAGGCAACCTCATTAGCTGCCTGTAGATTCACACATGTTGGGTGCATTCAATCATTCCTGGGTGCATTCAATCTTTGAGTACCTTCGCTTGTTGATTCCATCCGTGACGCTGTGTTCACTGTATCGCCAAATAAGCAATACCGTGGCATTTTAGTCCCAACAACACCAGCAACTACAGGTCCTGTGTGGATAAACATCTGAGAGTGAATACAAATCCTTTGGAGCGGCTGTGAATGAGATGCAATGAGACGTAACCAGAGGGGGTTATGGCTGGGGTTTTCCCTATAGACATATAAACCACAGACACAGATCAGTGGCCTACCTGAATGGATGCCAGCTCGTATCTTCAGCTGGGTGGTGGGCTTGTGGGGGATTTTAAAGGCATGGCAAACACTGACCAGATCCAGGGCCATGCTGGCAATCTCACCCGCATGGTTTATGCCATTCTCATTGGGAACACCGGAGACCACCATATCTGGAGGGATAGCCATTATTTAGAGACAGACAGACAGGCAGAGAGGCAGGCAGACAGACAGGCAGACACAGAGAGACAGAAAGACAGGCAGCCAGGCAGAAAGATAGACAGACAGGCAGAAAGAAAGACAAACAGACAGACAGACAGACAGACAGACAGACAGACAGACTTATCACAGACATACTGCACTCACAGGCGTCCCCTATAGTCTCCACTTTGTACACGTCGTAATTGTCAATAATGTCATCAAAGGTGGTGTAGAGCTGATTTAGGAAGTTTACCACCTGGTGGGGAGTGCTTGAGCCAGAAAGCTGAGTGAAACCCACAATGTCACTGCCACCAAGGAGAAAGAAAAGTTAGTCTCTTCTACTGTATATCCCTCACTACAGCTGGAGAGGAAATCAATTAAACATAAACATCCCCTTATAAATATTGGACACAAAACATGAGCAGGGAAAATATCGTAATGCACCACTCTCTGATTCTATCAAACCTTTATTTAACCAGGTTAGTCTAATTGAGATATAGTCTTTTATTTCCTTTTCAAAAAGGCATTAATGGCAGTAATGGCAGATATACCTGAAGTAGACTGTAGCATTGGAGTAGCTCTGAGCCTCTGCTGTGCGACCCTGCCGGAGGTCATCAGCCACTGGCTTTGGTAACATACCTGGAAACAATATTCATGACATACTGTAGATAACTGGATTCAGCTGGCCATACATCATCCTTAGTTCTGTTAATAAATATCTATTTAAAAATGTTTACTTTACAAGAGATACATGTTTTTGGTTAATATTAGCATTAGGTTTGCAATATTTACAGTTCTCAGTAAAATACTGTATACACTATATTGTTACCACTAGATGACAGTGTTGACTTCACTACAGCCAATCCAATGCATAATGAGGTACTCTCTCACCAGGTAACTGAGTATCATGTATCATCATGTATCACCTGGTAGACTTACTGTATAGCAAGCGGTCTGTCTTTTGTTTTTCTTGGAGAAGATCCTGTGTCCTCTCAGCTACAATGGCCTCCAAATGCTTACTGTACTTTTCCATCTTGGATTACAAGATACATTATAGAATGCATTATTTGTCCAGCAAGTATACTGTGTTTTAAAATAATTGAGATTCATGGAAGCAATTACAATTACAATTACATTTAAATCTCAATGTTATCCAATAACCAAATGGTTCCAAAGGAATTGGCTCTAAAGTGGTTTTATACTATTCAAGTGTATTACCAGGTTCATCATCATGTCCACAGGGCTGACTTTATGTGGGTTCATCTTATCAAGCATCTTCTTCACCTGATCAAATGTGGGCCTCACGGTGACATTATGACACCAGCACTTCTTTATGAGCTGTTCAGAAGTTATAAAGAGAGTAAACAGCTTTTTCAGGAGGGTGCAACATTACAGAAAGTTCAGGTAGTACATGTCACGCCCTCCATTTCCACCTAGTCTGTGTCAGTCCCTCTCCCTCTTCCCAGTCTGGTGTGTGGGCGCGGCTCCAGGCTCCTGCCAATCATTTATGTCACCATCTCCACCTACCATCTACACACCTGGGGCTCGTCTCCTCATCACCTTTCTGTGTCTTATACCCTGGTTTTCCATCTACTCCCTGCCAGTTCGTCATAGTGCTTCATTCCTATACGTTCCAGCAATATCTCGCCTGTTGTTTCCTGGTTTCGACTCTGTGTTTTTGGACCGCGTCTTCGCCTAACTCCTGTTGGATTATCTGCCTTTCTTTGGACTGTCCTCTCGTGTATCGACCCCTGCCTGTACTACCCGCCTGCCTGCCCTGCCCTGTCTGCTCTGCCTGCCCTGCCCTGCCCTGCCCCGCCCTGCCCACCTGTGTGACCAGTCTACCCTGCCTTCCTGTTTCCCCATAGTATATAGTTAGTCAGTATATAGCTATATTAGTGGATCCTGTTACAGACCTCACAGTAGTCTCCTCGATTAGGACAGTCAGTATCCACTTTCCCAGCTTTCAGTTCAGGCAGAGGGGGGCGCCACATGACATCCAACTTCACCCCCTCTGTATGGTCCTGTTGGAGAGTAGGCAAAAGCAACACAGCAGATTATTAACGTAAATCTGAGGGATGAAATCAAAGGTAATTATCTCTGGAGAGGGCTGTCATACTCACTGAGATAAGGTCAGAGCGAGTGGCAATCTCCACTAAGATGACAGAGTAGCTGGAGTGAGGAAGAATAAAGAGAGATTAAATCATATGGTCAGTGGAAGAGATTATATTCGACCCATCCAATAACACAGTATCAAAGAGGACATAAACATTATTATCCCAGATGACTGTAGTTGTGTGCTCTGCTATGGCCAACATGTCTAAAATAAAAAAGCTCCATGTAGCTTTTATCATACTATACTATTTCTGCATGAAACACTTGCAGGTGCTGAATTGAACATAAACAATCACTATTCATTTACCTCTATAACAATGTCATAAACGTAGGTAGGCTACCACTTTGTTATTACTAGCCACTCAACATCTGCTGCTTACAGATTTTATAGTAGGGTTACCTGTACACGTCAGCTGCTGGAGTGACATTGGAGCTGCTTCCCAGGAGGACCTCGGGGGCACAGTAGATACGGTATATATCTACACAGTGGAAACCGTTACTGACTGCCTCAAAGTCCTCTTTTCTGTAGGCTGTGAGCCCATAGTCTGGAGCAACACATAAGAGGAAAATACAATGTTACAATGCCATCTCTTTCTATGTCTATCTCTTTCTTTCACCCCTTTTGTTCTATACTCCCACTGGTTCTGTGTAATGGTTACAACTATTTTCTGCTTACTAGCACAAGTTCCTCTCTGTGAACCAAATCAAGTGTCCACCCACTTGCTTTCTGACAGATAAAGACATACAGTAGGATAGCCAAAGTCAACGGCTACAGGCTTCTGTATATGACATTTGTATTCAGAGATACAAATGTCAGATATACAAAAGCTTGTAGCCATCGACTTCCGCTAAAGAGTAAGTCTACCCTACTACCAGTACAGCCCTATGAGAGCTCTTCGTTTTATCACCTGAGATTTTGCAGACCCAGCGGTCATCAATGACACAGTTCCTGGAGTGAAGTCTCCCATGAAACACCTTGTGTTGGTGAAGGTAGGACATACCGCGGGCTATGTCAGTAGCGAACGACAACCTGTGTGCAGGCATCAATGAAGAACACAATAGAGCAGAATGTAATCATTATTATAGAACATACTGAGGTCAATAGAGAGATTATACAAATTCCATAAAGATCAATGGATTCACCTGAAGCCCCAGTTGATTGGGATATCCTCGTTCAGTAGGACATCAGCCAGGCTTCCTTTAGGGCAGTACTCTGTAATTACACTGATATAGGGGACCTCAATGGATCCACCAATAAACTTGGAGAGATTTGGGTGATCTAGTTCCCTGATGAAAAACAATGGAAAATCGTAGACATGAGAAGGTGCTTATGCTTACGGTAAGGGCTGGATTCACTACAGCAAAAGTGATTTAAAAGGGTTCAATGGATTCTTCTTACCTAACTTCTTTCACCTCTCTCCTGATGGTTTTGGTGAGGGTGAAATGTTTCTTTTGGATGTGTTTCACTGCCACTGTCCTCCCATCACTGTCAATGAACAGACAATGATATATGTGGTTATAGCAACGATCAACTGATGTTGAAGATTTTAGCCACACAAATACAACTAGTGTACTGTCCTCATACAATTATTGAATGAGTTGTAACTCTAAATTACTTTCCTCATTTGTTACAATAGAGTTTGAATATAATAGAATGGAACAACTTACTAAATGCCAGGTTGAATGAAGCCCTGTTTGAAGGTGGTGTTTACTGCAGTGCACACTTCTGTGGTTTGGCTCACACTGGAGTTACTCTTCACAGGCTGGAGACTGGTGGTACTACAGAAGCCCATGTAACACACCTTCCCTGTAGAACCCAGAGAGAATCAAGAATCATTAAGACAACCAAAGGTGGAATGGGTTAAAGTTGGTTTGAGGTTTCTAGCTAAAGTGGTTTAAGCAATAGAGCTTGAGGAAGAAGTCAAATAATAAAGTATTAGGGATTTTAATAGTTGGACTTGCTAAAGCAAGCCCACTAATAAAGATATGATTGAATTACTGGTCTTCTTACCAAACATTATATTCTTATAGTTAATGATCCAGCTCTCGTCCCAAAACATCTTCTGTTTCTGATACTGGAACCACTGTAGAGAAAGAATGCCATTGGTGTTATCAAAACATTGTGTTGAACGAATAATGATGACATTTCAAAAACATACTTTTACAGTGTTTGTGTAGTGTGTTTATATTTTTGTGTGGTGCCTCACCACCATGGTTAAGATGAAGCCACTGCAGAAGAGGGCGACAGGCAGTCCGATGGCCACCTTGATGGTGATGGACATGGGGCAGATGCCACAGTCCGCAGGGCAGGTGAGACAGTTCTCCTCCAGCTCACAGACGTCATCCCCACACACTGACACACACACACACACACACACGCACACACACACACACACACACACACACACACACACACACACACACACACAAATAAAAACATTGTTGTGCTAAAATGTTGTTACAAGCGCTTACCACTTGGCACAGTGGAGTATCCTTTAGTAGCAATGGTGCTGATCATAACAACAAATAGACACACTGCAAGTATAACTCACTGACCTTGGGCACTGACAACCAGCACCTTGGACTCCAGCGCTGCATGCATCTGTCCAATTTTGATATGGGCAATAACTGAGGTCACTCCCACATGAACCAGCACCACCTAGATGGGATCACAATTCAAAACTCAATAGGAAGATACAGAAGCAATCATAGCAAACACACTGGCAACATAAGAACTACGGACCCAATACAATCAATAGCAGGTTTCCAAGATAAATAGAAAAAATATGATTGAAATGCAGAGGAAATTAACCCACACATTAATTACCCTGGAAACCCAGACATACTGTAGGTAGCTGTTATTTATTGAATGTGTTTGGGTTCATGTTAGCATGGCACCTTTGATGTCCAGTACTTCTGGCTCATCTTTCCTGCTTTGGAGACAGTGTGTGTCACTATCTTGCCATCGTCAGGTATCCACGGACCGCATATTCCCCCTTGCCTCTGTGGGGAAATGTGATTTAATAGCCACACAATCAAACTAACTGAATTGCTTTGATGCCTAATGAAAATGATTGCAGCATGTGAAGTCAACAAACAGTGATTGGTGTGTGTGTGTGTGTGTGTGTGTGTGTGTGTGTGTGTGTGTGTGTGTGTGTGTGTGTGTGTGTGTGTGACTACTGACCATGAGGGCCAGAGGACAGGAGTGGATGTTGGCATGGTACACGCAGCAGTTGATCTCATTGGCGTTATTCCAGTTTGGGGGGCACTCATGGTCCTCACAGAACCGCTTAGCATCAGAGGAGTTGCTAGAGGAGAAGATGGAAAGATGGATAGAAGTTTTTTAATTGAAATGCATACATGCATACATACATACATACATACATACATACATACATACATACATACACACATACACACATGGCAAACATATCCCTCTCTGAGGCTTAACTGGCAAAGTTTATAATGCCATGTAGAAAATCTACAGAATGCCTTAGAGGTATTGGTTGTCTCCTTGATAACTAATGTAGTTTTCACCCAGTTAAAAGTTTCATGATTCATATTCACTGTAACTTTGCATTACCTTTTAGTGTACACATCAGATTGTGGTTGATCATAGAGAAATGTTTGGGTTTGCCAAATAATCTGCCATCTCATTCCCAGAACTAACATTTGGATCTTCCTCATGTTGTGGTGATCTGTTGGGTATGGCAGAGAGTGAATTCCAGACACCGGATGTTTCACTTACCTGAACTGGAAGATCTTGTTTTTGACTGCATACTCATAGAAGGAATCTGACACAGTGACAGTGTAGGTCACATTAAACTCCTCCCCGTCAGTCACCTTCTCTGGAGGACGCTGCACCCACGCCATCTCCAGCCCTGGAGACACACAGTCCACACACAGTCCACACACAGTCCACACACAGTCCACACACACACACACACACACACACACACACACACACACACACACACACACACACACACACACACACACAAACACACAAAAATGTGCATGCACACACACACCCATACACACAGGCACAGCCAGAAACCACCATACAGATTGACATGCACATAAAGTGGGCACTATTCCCTACCCACATGATCATGTCTGATCTACACTCTTTTAAATAACCGTCTGCCTGAAAATCTGCCTGACAATCAAGTGAGCCCCAAATCATACCTCTCTCAGATATGTTTCTCTCTCTTATTTATTTGCCAATGCAAGAAGTCCAATGCAGCACAATCATATTATGGCAAAACAGCTGTACTGCATGACTCAAATTGGGCACCAAAAAAGGGCAGTTCACCACAATGAATAAGACTTACCTCCACAGTTAACCATGTTGTAATCATTGGGGTTATCTAGTGGCCAACAGTCATATTCTGTGTTATCCAGATCATGCCAGCAATCAACAACCTGCAACCAACAATCAACAAATTAGAATACAATATTAGTGTTTTTTTTTTTACCTATCTTCTGTTGCCAACTGTAGCCTCTTCGATTACTTGAGGGGACGTTCAGGACATAATCATTCCCTCAAAAGCAGTGAATTCACTGTTGATAATGTTCAGGCAATGATGCAATTGCTTTACAGTGAGCATAAACATGTACTTGTTCAGGCAAAAATAAAGTGGAAATTACATTTTGTATCACATTGCTAGTGAAAGCATTGACAAAATAATACCCCATGTGTAGCTACCCACATAAACAACAACAGTCACCACAGAAAGAGAACAGAAGAGCTGATCACCTGATTGAGAAAATCAAACTAACCTCTGATTTGATAAATAAGACAAAAAATTGTATGTATGAAAACAAACATTGTCTGTGTATTGCACCTGTAGCCTATATTAAAGTGTTTTGGGGTTCATATCCAACCAATTAGAGCATATTTAGGTGATTAGAATACACTTGGACAACATTATTATGTGTTGGCATAGCCTGCAATGAAGTTGTCGGGGTCACCGGGAAATTATTGATGTCAATTCAGGGTCGCGAGACAAAACAGTTTGGGAACTCCTGCTCTAAAACATTACAAACATATAGGGCAATGACATACTGCACATAAAGTCAACCTTTCAGATCTACTGTGCAGACTGTTTGCAGACACTTACAGAGTAAGATTAGCAATGGGAGTGAAATGACGCAGATCAAGTCTGCAGCCACATGTGTTTCTGACATGACAACAAAAGCAAAGTGGTTTCTTCCACAATAAGGAACATGATGACTTTTCTTAACAGAATCAAAATCACATTAACCATGGTATGGATATCTATATGCCTGTACTGTATGTACCAAGACAGGCTGGTGAGGGTGGATACATTCACACTGAACCTACCCCTACAACACCTCTAGTCGAAGATTTGGTGACAAGCTAACCTAAAGTACTTGATTCCAGCCACATGTACTATGACAACAGTACCATTGCCTAGCCATAAGCACTCTTCAAACAGTATCCACAGTTGGTGTTGTACACTTACCAAGACGAAGGACAAGTAGAGGGCTATCCATAGAGCCATGAGGATTGCTGCTGTAGGTGTGAGCGCTCCAGACTGACTGACTGACTGACCGAGTATGAGCGTGTGTGTGTGTGTGTGTGTGTGTGTGTGTGTGTGTGTGTGTGTGTGTGTGTGTGTGTGTGTGTGCGTGTGCTCGGCTTGCACTCTATTGTAAATTGACATACTGAAGCCTCCCTAATTGTTCAATCAGTGAGAGAGCCTCTCCAATCAGAGCTTGTGGCCTGGCTCCTTGACGAGGACCTTTGACTCACCTTCATCTAGCCTCAAGACCACAACAGTACCCCACTGAACCTAGTGGGCTACTCTCCAGGAAATCAAGAGACCAGCCATCTCCAGTGTGTTCAGCATACAATCTAAGGTTGTGGGCTTTGGTAGCAGACAACATAAAAAAAACAAGCCAATTAATTTGTGCTAGGATGTTACAATCTTGAAACACCTGCCTATGGTGAAATGTATTTTTGTCATCAACACTGTATACTTCCTTATATACTGTTTCATAGAATGTCATATCAAAATAGACTGAGTGTATATCTCTAGTGTACTGTGTGGATGTGGCAAATTAGGATATAAATGTAAGAAATAGTCAGTTTCATACAGTCTATATACAACTCAAACAACAGTATGTAGACGTACTCTATGACTGCAGTGAGATTAACAACCCAAGGGGCTGCATTTCCTCCCATCTGTGAAATGTAATTGGCATTTCAATAACACATAATTACAGCACAGTACTGCAACACCACAGTTTACAGTTCATGTTTGAGGGAACATAAAACGTAGAGCGGTGGGCAACAGTCACGTAAGGTTTAGAGTGGGCTCTAACGACTCATTGGTGGAGAAGCCAAAGCTGTACTCTTAATGAAAACCATCAACCACTCCAACCCAACAAGGCTTTACCCTAAAACTCTACTGCTAGAAAGAGGTTGTTAAAATACCAAGCCATTTTCAATGAACCAGATGTGTACAATAACCATGTGATGATTCACTTTCTCTGTTTAGTCTGTACAGTGGACGTACACTCTGCATCAAATGGAGAGGGGAGTTTATTTTTCTGTGAGAGGTCCTCTGCTAATTGAAGTTTATGCGTAAAACCACCGGTTCCTCTCTGTATCACTGCAGTGATTAAATTTCATGCCACAAAATGTTATGAAGTTGGTGATGCAGCATTTATTAACTATGTCCCTAAACTGTGGAATACGGTACCTCAAGAAATCAGGGAAGCAAGCTCAGTAAACATCTTTAAGCGCCAGTTAAAAACCTATCTCTTCAATTTAGCTTTCAATTAGCATTTTATCTATGCTGCTGTCTCTGCTGATTTTATTGTATTGATCAACTATCTATGCAACTAGATTGAGTGATGCTGCTTTTATTGTATTGATTAATTATGTTATAGTTGTTTTAGGTTTTTAATCTGCTCTTGCACTGTATTGTACAGCACTTTGCTGATGTTTTGGTTGTTCTCGTTTTGTAATCTGTTCCTTTTTTCTTTCTTTTGCGCAGTATTGTACAGCACTTTGAGCTGCATGCATGTATGAAAGGTGCTATATAAATAAAAGCTTATTATTATAATTATGAAAAACTTCAAATTAACAGATTACCAATTTGTGGATGAATAATGAACAATAGACTGTGAACAATAGACTCCGAAGTGTAAGTGGCTGGATGGAATGTGTTTGTCTGAGTGAAGAGAGGGAAATGCCACCTATAATTAACCACTGGAACATCTGAACCACAGATATAGAGGATGCATTGTCTTCTTGGGAGGTCATTGAGACTCCATTAAACAATAAAAATGTTTCTCAAAAGGGTTGAGGAGTTTCCAATGGGCAATTTGTTGTTTATTTAAAGTGAATCATATCTATTGTAAAACAATTTGAATGACAGGTTCGCACACTGTACTGTGACAGCGAAAAAGAATATTATCATAATGAATGAAAGACGTTTGAGAAGAATCAAATTAAGTAGCCTATAACCATAAGTACAGTTTATTTTCAAAGGCCCTAATGTACCTCTCCTCTACCAGGGGTGCTTTCCAGTGGCATTTTAGCAGATGACTTGATTGAGTCCGGGGAAACCAAGGGCTATCCATTAGTCCACCTAAACAGAGCAAATCAGCCTGAAGCACTGCCACTTGAGCCTCTGCAATCTATTGCAGCCAGTGCTTCTCAACCCTGCATCCATCATAGGCTGTCTGCCAATGGTCTGAGGGATATTTTCAGCAGGTGTGTCAGTTGGCTAACTGATATCAGCAGCACCCAATTCATTGGTTCTCATTCTTTATCCAATCAAAAGTGAAAGAAGACCATTGTATGCAGTCCCTGACACTACTCTGCCCAGCAGCTTAACCACACACATACCTTTTCTGTTTACAGACCTGCTCATCAAACACACCACTCTGTGACCAAGAGGCCTTTTACAGTTATTACAAATAATCCTGTTTTCATGTCATGAACATACATGACAAACAGTACAGTAGGTTGAATTCCAACACATCTCACCAGAGGCAGACTTCAGAGTAAGAAATGGTTTTATTGAAGTGGTTCCCTTTTAAACAAGGAGTCGTTTAACGCATAAATACTGTACAGCAGGTAAATAATTCACACAAGGTGAAGGTTTCTCTAGGAGGAAGGCAAGCCCCAGTCATATCCTGTCATGTCTTGTTGAGTCCCTGTGGGAATACCTACAGCAGAAGGAATCCAGTGTGTCGCAACGTTTCAACCATGGGCTCTGCTCTCAGGTGAGCAGCTGTTTCGTCAGCACAGCAGCAGCCACGGATCGCATTGAGAGATGCATATAAGGATATGCAAAAATGTCACCACAGAGGACAGGTTTTGAAGAGAACAGGTTTTGCCTTGACAAAATGCTGCAGAGTTTCTTTTAGTTTTTTCAGCCTGAACATCTACTGTGGGTGGGTTTATGGGTAACATTTAGATGACTGCAAGAATGATAGCACGGTGGTCTTGACTCTCATCTTTTCTAAATTACAATTGTGACGTGAGCCCAGAACAGTCAGATGGTTCTGTCTAATCTAGTTGTCTTCTGTTCAAGAGGGACCATGTCACTCATGTTGAAGTAACATACAGCAATACACAGTAGCTTACATTGTTTCCCGGTGTGTATGAAAAAGAGGAACAATTTGTGTGACAAAATAAACGTCTTTAACCCCCATAATACTAAAGTACAGTCATCATAGAGTATACCGTACCTTACTAATACATAAGGAATGCAATTCTAAAACAGGTAGATACAGTACATTATCCATTAAGGAAATTAAGGAAATAAGAACCGGGATGAAAATTCCATGAGATTAAAAAGCCAGAGTTCTATGCATTTATAAAAAAAAAAAAGCATCAGTCACTCTTTTCACCCTATCTGACTTCTGGTGTCAAAGGACAAATGGTACCAATGTGTACTTCATATCATCATAACATTGTCTTTCTTCAGCCATTATAATCTACTGGACTTCCCTCAAATTTACATTGAGCAGGTCCCATATTGGTGTTATAGCAGTGCATGGAAGATCCCTTCACTCTCTCTAGTGATCCTCCACAGGGGTAGGCCTAGGCTAATCAGCCCCTAAAGCCAGTGCTGCTGCCCTGGGGGCAACATTGACCCAGTGAACAAGGCCCAAGTCTTCAGCACATGCTGGCAGGGCTGGTAGGACTGGTGGGTTAGGTTGTGTGTATTGGGTGGGCATCCACCAGGGCTGGGGCCAGGCTCAGGTCTGGAGCATCCCCAGCCCATCTCCCTTGGCCTCCTCAGACGATGTCTGCGGGCTGGCGCCCGTTTCATGGGCCGAGCTGAGGGGCCTGGCGTTGGCCTTTGATGACCTCTGACGGCGGGTACCATTGCCCACACAGCGGAGCAGGTTCTTCAAGGTGGTCCACATCTCCTCGTCCTTGTAGGAGTAGATGCAGGGATTCATGACAGAGTTGAGCACGGCCAGGAGCAGCAGCCAACGCTTGAAGAGCATCACATCACACTGCTCACAATTGAGGCCGTCCAGCAGCAGCACCACCAGGCCCGGCGTCCAGCAGATCACAAAGGCCCCTGGGACAGAACCACACAAACAGTTAGACACCTCTTATAGAGGTTATTCAATCATACTAGTTAAATCTCAGAAACACATTCACCAATACTACTGAAACATAATAATTCAGTGACAAACAATGAAGAATGCTAGCATTCAAAAGGAATTTGATTGATTGAACTTCATGAAGAGCCTATTGTTGTGCAGTAAGATGTTCCGTTTCATCCCATCTTATCTCCTTCATCTATGAATTCATGTTAGCTAGGGGGGACAACACCAATGACAACAGCTTTGTGAGTGAAGACTTCCTTCCCACGTAAGACAAGCTGGAACAGGTTAAAGGGAAAACCAACAGGCCAAGATTGTTTCAAGGAAGAAGGCCTTTTTAGATGGTTGCTTGTTTGTCAGACACTACACAGTCACTCATTGTTGATCTTATTTTGCATTTCACCTGAAATTCCAAGCCAGAATATATCATCACCCACTGCAAACATGTTGAAGCACGGAGCAAGGATTTGAAGGAGCTTTCTGGGAGAGAGAGGAGGGTGCGTGTTGCAACTTGTCCTTGCTGCCTACCTCCTCACTACTCCCTGCCTCAGCTGAACAAAAACAAGACTGTTCTCCACAGGGGGAAGAAGAGAGGGAAGCTACACACCCTCTCTCTCACACACAATACAGCTCAAATTAAATACAAGGGTTGGATTGGATAAAATGCTGACTTCAGTTCTTACTTCTTTGGCTTCATTTGTTGTTGTGAAGCATGAAAGGAAAAGGCTGCACAGATTTTTACAGCAAAACCCCATCAAATGGGGTTCCACTGGCAGTTTATAGGATATATTCCCCATCTAAGTGCATGTTCGTCCCTTCTAATCTTTGAAATAAATTTTAAAAAAAAGAAGAAAAAAAAAAAATCACATCTGGGATTGGGAAGCAGGCTTGTTTCTAGCACATGTGTGCTTTTAGTTCAGTATTCATTATACCAGGCTTTTTGAAGTACATTACATGGCGGGTTACACATGAAGGGAAATTTGCATCTTCAGGAGGTTTTTCTCTGCCGTTTTGAGTGTTTTGATCCAAGTCAGTAAATGGTTCCTTACATTACAGTGAGATGCTTATCTTATCATAGGGGCTCTCAGCCCCACAGACAGACACACCGTGAACAGCTGCATCGGTGGTGCATTGCATGTACTGGATTTGCACCAAACTTAATGCTTTGTAGTAAAACCAAACAAACAAACTTTTTTTTTTTTTTTGCAAACACAATTATGGATATGAGAGAGATTATTTTCCATTAAGGGATTCTTTTTGGCCACTTGGTTATCGACCAATTTTGTAGAGTGATTAAGATAATATTGTCCCATCGACTGTGCTTTTTCCTCCACACCATTTAACTTTGTAGATTTTTGTAAGTCTCCCCAGGCCTCAGGGTCGCATTCCTGAGCCGTTTTGTTCCTCTCCATTTGCTCAGTTTGTAATGACAACCTGATCCACATAGTGTGTAATTGATTCCTATGCAAATCAGAGACCCTATAAAAACAAAGATATTAATTCCAAAATTACATGAACTATTATCCTTACATTAAGATGGACTCAATTCAACTTATTGAGTAATTTGTTGATGACATTTTTGCATTTTAGCTAATTTTAGTGTGTCATAGCAAAGGGTCTGAATACATATGTACATGAGGTATTTCAGTATTTCAATTTTAATAAATTCACTGAAATTTCTAAAAACCTGTTTGCGCATTGTCATTCTGGGGTATTGTGTGTGGATTGATGCCAAATTCTTTTAATTTAAAACCATTTTAAATTGAGTCTATAACACAACAAAATGTGGAAAAAGTGAAGGGGTCTGAATACTTTCCGAAGGCACTGTATCACAAAAGTGAACATGTTTTCAACATTCTGCATGTATCTATATGTTTCAGTGCTGTATTATTTCAAATACAGACGTTCTCATGATTTCTCTCTTCAACCAAAATTCTCCCTTTATTCATCATTTCTACCCACAGTTACTATAATCTGTGCACATACTGTACACACGTGTGGATTAAGTGTCCTGATGTAGTCTGAACTGGTTCAGCCAGTTACAGTACTAATTCCGCTTTAGTCAGACAAAAGACCACATTTTCATTCACCTGGCTGAAATATGAGCTAACTGTTTTCTGCCTCAAGTTCCCCCAGCTGTACTAGGCTTGAACCCCTGTTCCTTAAGCTCTCAAATGAGGGATATTAGGAATCCTTTCCTCTCGTTCTCTTTCTCCTACTCCCCTTCTCTTATCCAGTCATATAATGCTTTATCACATGAGCATTTCTGGCATGTTCCGAGGCCCAAGACACTTGTTACTTTTTTCTGCTGGTCTAGTGAGTCAATGTATTCACTGAGTTTATGGCTGTTCTCCATGTTGACAAAAAGGACTTTTTTTTGCCATTTGCAGGGCCTCAGTCAATAGACTTTCTGTATCATAGTTTCATCAAAATGTAACAAATATTCACAGATGGAAATTATGGACTTTTCCATTTGCTCTATGATGGAGCTAGATGTATCACCATGACAAACGGATTGGGTAACAAAGCGTCAATCTACCAATTCCTACAATGTGGGAAAATTCCAGTGGGCTCAAAAGAATACAATGAAACACAAAACCCTCTCCCCAATAGAGACCTTTACCACCAGAACAATGCCACCGTAATCTCAATTTGAAACTTGAGGACAAAACGGCACAAAAGCTATCTTAAATGGGACAAATGCATCTGAAAGCAATTCCACACCATCTGAAAACCCTTCAAGTATAGGTTATTTTAGGGGGTTCTTGTGTAGAAACCGCAGACTGGACCGTGCAGTCTCTCTGCGGTGAGGCTAAGATGCCTCTCAGGCAGCATTCACAGTGTCCTTGTGAGAGAGATAATTACACAGCAGTTTTAAAGACACTGTATGTGGGAGAGGCGGCTCCTACGCTCCTTTATCTGCCAGGCAACCAGAGCCTTGCAGACACTGGACAAAGAACAGAGACAACTGGCTGACAATCTGGCATGAGCTTGGACTTCAATAAAGAAAACACTTCAGATCTAGAATGTTTACAGCTCCATGTCTTGCCATCTGAGAGATAAAAAACACATTTAAAAAAGTTAATGCAAGCTAGAACCAGGGCTGATAACAATCAAACTCGTCTGACTTGTGGAGCCATGCTGAGGGGAGGGTGGGTCTGGCTGTTGCATCTTAAGTGTAACATATCCTGTTCCAACAAACCTACCGAGAGAGACTCACAGGACGTTTTCTTCTCTGCGTTTTTTCACACATACTACATTTCACACATACTACATTTTTCACACATACTACATATTTTCACACATGCTGAAAATGAGCCCTAGTACACTTTGTTAGTTATTCAAACACATGCATGTGAGTGATACTATTACCAAGACAGATCTGTGACAGTACTGGTCAAGTCATTTTCTACATCTGTGCAGTGTATGAAGTAATACAAGAATATCTCCATTATCTGTATAAGGCTCTCAGTATAAGCTTCCACATTTTAAATAAATTAATCCCCTTGTCAAACAAAGGCTATTACTCAATAGGCCTACATAGTAAGACTATATGGTATATTTGTAAAATCAACTCAATACATGACTGAATAAATGGAACAGACAGTTGCTCTACCTAGAACTTCATAATGTACTTAGCCCTGAGTTAACTTCATCAGGAGATCAGCCACTATCATGGAAATACAGTCCACTGTGTTCAGCAGCAAGACTGTCCCTATCTCCTCATTCAACCAGGTAAATAGACTTTAATACCAGTGTGCTGGGGTGTCTAGATTCCAGAAACCCTTTTGAGACCAATACAACCTTACAGCACATAATCCATAAAGGGGCGGTTTCCCAGACAAAGAATAAGCCTAGTCCTGGACTAATTCACACTTTTAATGGCAAATTGCCACTGAGAATTAATCTGTCCATGAAACCAGCCCCAGTAGTTTAGTGCTAATCAGAAACAGACTACATATTGACACAACATGAGAACAAAATCCCTCAAGCCTACCTAGCACGGTCATGACCGTTTTGATGAGCTTGATTGGCGTCCTCTTGCGGTTTATGGAGCCACTGGTGTGCGGGGTGAGCACCGCTGTTTTCCTCTTGACGTAGGTGTAAATCCTCATGTAGATGGAGACCATGACCAGGAAGACCACCAGGTTGGACACGGACCAGAAGATCAGGTAGCTCCGGCTGAAGATGGGGGCCAGGGTGGAGCAGTCCTCCAGGTTGCAGATGCAGTTCCAGCCTAAGCTGGGCACGGCCCCCATGAAAATTGAGATTGCCCAAACCAGCACGATCAGCAGGGTTACCCGTCGCTTGGTCAGGTTGCTGTGGACCTTCCAGTTCATCACTGAGATGTAACGCTCCAGAGCAATCACAAGCAGGTTCGCTAAGGATGCTGAGAGACTGGTGTCCAGCAGACCTTGTCGTATGAAGTAACCCTGGACCGTCAGCTTCCTGGACACCTCACCAGTGTTGAACATAAGATATACGTATGCTATTCCCGCTAGGAGGTCGGAGGCGGCAAGGTTGGCAAGGAGATAGTAGAAGGGGTAGTGGAACCTCTTGTTGGTTATGACGGCAGCGATGACCATGGCATTTGAGACCAGGATGAAGCAGCAGAAGAGGGAGCCAACCACCTGGACCAGGATGAGCTGTGTGGAGTTCCAGTTGTCTTTTGTCTGGTTGCTGTTGTTGTAGAAGAAGCTCATGAGCTCGTCATAGTGGCATTTATTCTGACTGGCCATCTTGAGACCCTGTGGAGACCCTGGAGATGAGGGGAATGAGAAAGTGTAAAAAATACAGACATTATCATGAAATTACTAAATCTGGTTCCCCTTTAATTGACATTATACCATCTTACTGTACGAACCAACTGTACTCACAGTATCAGAATAGCCTAACTGAAATTATTTAATCAAAGAAGGGTAATAAGAATTTCAGATCAAAAGTTTTAATAAACCAATTCTTTTGTGCAGTGCCAGTTTTTCCAAGGCCGAATAACTGCTGAACTGAGTAAGAGATTAAATGACCCAACTCCAAAGAGCAGTCAATATGTCAAACATTCTTTTTTTTTACTGGAAGCAGCTGCTTGAATCACTGGTGGTTAATCACACACTCAAACATCACAGAGGTATAGACCTCAGAGATAAGGATAAGACCTCTCTGGGTGCTGAGCTTCAGCTCTGAGGTAATTCACTACAGTCTGGCCAAAACCAATTAGGTCTTAGTTTGAAACGTGTGGATATAATTTCTGTGGTCAATGTCATAAGATCTGCAGACTTTTACTAGGCTACTTTAATCACATTAAACACAGCATTGAATTCTACTGATATTTATTCTTACAACACATTTAAGTAAAAGACAGTGATACTTATTTGTTTGGGGTATTTGCACTAAATTTGGTTGACTGGAAGAATTTGCAAACGAAAATGCGGCTTGGCTTAGTCATGTGTCGCATTTGAATGCATTCAAATGCGGCTATAATACAATTCTAAAAACAGCAAATAAACAAAACTCCGATTTACTTACGAGGTGAAGTTTACCCGAACTATGTTTACGTGTCGTCAGCCTACTAAAAGTTATTCTTCGATCCTCATTCCGCACATTTTGTGAATTGTCTCCTTCATTCTACCGGCGCAGGGGCGCAACTTCACAGAAGAAAGTGACAGCACTGACTGACTGAGCGAAAGAAATAAGGGCAAAAAGTTTGAGGCTGGTGAAGGATCTCACTCTCTGACGTTTAGAGGGCGTGTGCCACAGCTTCTCATATCTCTGTAATGAATTCCTGTGTGTGCGACCACAAAAGAATGTGTAGCCTAAGTTGGAGACTGATGTTAGATGTTGGGCTTTGTCTGTCTGTCATGGTTATAATTTAAATGTAACCTTTTTTGTTGTTGATATACTGTCTTCACAACCTCAAAACGATTGAGAGGTGATCAACAATTAGGAAAAACACTGAATACGTAAGCCATTAGTAATAGTGAATGACTGCGTAAAATTGAGTAACCACCTCCTCCACCTCGGGGCAATTACCACTGCTAAATGTCAACCAAACAGTCCTGAGGAAAAGCCCTTAAGTAAAACAGACACGAAAAGAAATATAACTTATACTGTATGAAAAGAGTAATTAAAGACCACTGAAGAAGGTCGTTTATTCCACGTCTACAGTAGTAGATGATTGTGTAAGGATTACCTTAAATGACTCATGGCAGATATCATACTACCTGTTGAGCTCATTGGGAACAATTATTGTTTCAGTTTGTCCCAACATGCAACACGATCTTGGGAAGTATAAAGAAAGTGACCACATATACCCTGATAGTCAGTCAATGGAAAATTAAAAGTACACACATCCTATTTCAGTCAGGTGCTGGACAGAAATTAATATAAAGTAAAATTGGTAATGTCCGCAACACTGGTACTGCTCCCTTGTTGACCCCCCAAGGACAGTCAGTCGCACACGAACACATTGAATTCGTACACACATTGAATAAAATATAATACAATATTGAATACAAGGCAGTAGTATACACGTTGAATTGAATAGTACACACATTTATGTGTCATTTGTATAGTATGTCATTTGTATAGTATCCACCATTCTATTACACAGACAATGTACCTTAATCAAATTATCTCTTTACCACCGTGTTTTATGAACTGATATTTTGGCAGACTTACGGTTCAGAACCTCTACCCCCCTCTTCTGGTTTTAGATCCTGGGTAAAGCGGATATCGATGCTCTTGGTTCATTGTCTATGTATGACATGCCATACAGTATATGACACAATGCCATTGCGTAAGCAATAAAATGTTACAACAATATTGACTATATTCAGCTGTGAGGCATCATATGATCTTGAAGATTGTCTATAATAAACATTACACAGTGTCTTATTATCAAATCTAAAATCAACAATAAATTAACAGAGACTGAATGAAGGTGTGAAGATGGACTGCAAGAACAAACACTGATATTGTTCCAGAAAGGACACCATTGACACAGATTTTGTTGTTAGAATACTATCTTTGGTGTATTTAGAGATTAGATAGACATAAAATTAAATAACGTTTACATAAAAAACTTTAATGCCTTATTATTCTAATAAAGACTTTAACGTTCTGAAATATTTCATTTACATAATACGTGCAGAATCACATAGCAAGCAGATTCTCCCTGAGCTTGCATGAAAATACTCTCTGGTTCCTGTAAACCTCTGAAGAATGTCCCTGACCTGAATTGCATTTCTAACATATAAAACCTGGCAACAATTACAAGCTTTTTTTCGGTAATGCAGAGCCAGCAAATCTCTTACACTAGTTTTGGCTTCATGTATTATTGAGACATAAAAACCTTATTAGGCACTTATATTGCACATGTTCTCCCCTGCATAATACACAAACTCCTGCCCCTGGAACTATGATAAAGGTTCATGGTCCTGTATACTACAGTATTTCCTTAAGGGTCTTTTCCTCTATTTCAGAGGTTCATTTTCCTCTTCTCCCTGATCCCAGAATCTTCTTCTTTCTGGTCCCAGAATCCTCTTCTCCCTGTTATCTCAGGTGTGGCTGCTGTCAGCTGATAAGTATAATGTCATCATCTTTTGGAGCCCTGTAACAAAACAATGAAAAACGTTATGGTCATTACAGTGAATCCCATTCACCAGTGTCAAAAAGACTTGTGATGATAGGACTTGACCAGATGGTAGGTTTGCCTTGGCTTGTCTCTTCTAATGTTTGCTTCCTCTATGTGGAACATATGGTGACCGTCCCTGTTCCTTTTGAATGACATATCAAATATGTTTTGAGTTTGCACTCTTTCAAACAAAAGAGCAGTCAACATGCCAAAAAAAGATGAGCGTATTTGCTTGTTCAAACAGAACTGCGATGATACTTAATATCAGTTCTGCAAACTGCTGTCATTTTTTTAAGGACATTTTCACCTAGACGTTAGTTGGTGGACAAAACTCAACTAAACTTTCTCAAAGCTAGAGAATACTTTGAGGAGAGTTGTGCTTGCACAGCACTATGTGCAGTAAGTGACCCTGAGGTGAACTGAAAGTGTAAAGTCCATTAGCTGCCTACGACTCTCACAATATTAGGTCAATAACGTTCTCAGGTGGATTATTTTATTGTGGGATCAAAGACTTCCTAGATTGGTGACTCTGCACTCTCTCTGCCTCATGTGAACTTTAATAACAGTTGGCACGGCATGAGAATACCCTGAAAGCTCCCACAATCCATCACACTGATCAAACTCTGCTTATTACAAAATGCTGTAGTGTAGAGATGTGATTATAAGCCAGCTCTGAGGAATTACATAACACTTTTAGCGACACTTACTGTGCTATCAGCTAATGTATATTATTATTTAACTACCTAAATGTTGCAACACATTATGTATTTAGTATTTACATATTTTAGTACAAATAATCCAACAGTGTATAAGGCTTCACAACCAGACCGATACATTCACTGAAGGAAAAGGAATAATGCTAATTGCACATGTCAAATTGCATCCAATCAGGTATTATAGAACTGTTGTGAATATGCTTATCACATTTGTGTGAGTGCACTCTAAAAGCACACAGAGAGAAATGCAAACAATAAATGGAGCTTTGACAGGGCAGAAATTAGGCAAAAGGCCTTGCAATGATTGTATTAGCAAAATCAGTGAAACTTGACAAGAGCTGCTAAATGTCCAGTATGAGATTAGGCCACTTCACCCCCTTCACCTACAGCCACTTAGCCAGCCAATTCTAACTCGATACTAAGACCCATGGGACAAGTCTATCTTGATTTTTGACAAAACATTGCATTATTGTAGGGCATTCCTTGCATTTAGGAAGGATGTGGGAGTGCTATTAGGCAATTTAGAGGATGAGGAACAAAAGTAACACGATTTTAAAACTATATACTGTACTGAAGTAAAATGCTTCATCTTGCTCAAGTGTCTTCATTAGGAGTATTTGTGACAGGACTGAAAAAAGACACCCCAAAAGTATAATCAATGTTGAGAAATGCATTCTCAATGACATTTGCAGATTTCGAAAGTGGTTAAAAGCTCAATGTAAACATATTTTAGCCTCACACTGGCAGAGATAATCAACTTTGCTACAAGTCAACAGGAGGAGATACTTGCATGCAGCTTTTTTGTCACAGCAAACAATGAACCCTTTTCAGTCATGGAGCTCTGCCATGCATGTGTTTAATTGAGAGGAGTCAGGTTTTACCCTCACCACAGCCTATTTGAGTATTGTTGCTGACAATGTGCATCCCTTCATGGCCACAATTTACCCATCTTCTAATGGCTACTTCCAGCATGATAATGCACCATGTTACAAAGCAAAAGTTGTCTCAAACTGGTTTCATGAACATGACAATGAGTTCAGTGTTCTTCAGTGGCCTTCCCAGTCACCGGATCTGAATCCAATAGAACACCTTTGGGATGTGGTAGAACGGGAAATTCACAGCTTGAAAGTGCACCTGAAAAATCTGCAGGAATTGTGTGATGCAATCATGTCATCATGGACCAGAATGTCAAAGGAATGTTTCCAACATGGAATCAATGTGGAATCAATGCCACGAAGAATTGAGGCTGTTTTGAGAACAAAGGGAGGCCCTACCCAGTATTAGTGTAGTGTTCCTAATAAAGTGTTCAGTGAGTGTGTGTGTATATATACACACACACACACACAACTGTAAAGGAAAATCGAATGAGTGCACGAGAAAACCTTATTAAATCTCATCAACATGCAGTCATCCAGGTACAAATGGGAAATTATACTGTTTGCATATGAAGGGAATTTACATAAGTCACTTTCTACTCTCTAAAAACCCTCCCAAACATCTAACACGTCATACTGCATATCAACCTGACAGAACAGCCAGAGAGACCTTGAACTGGCCATCATTTGTTGTCCAATCAACATGAAGAGTTGGTTTCAATTAGCACCAGTGGATCACATACAGTATATACTGGAGAGTGAGTGGGAGGCATACAGAAGAATTCTACTGGTTCATTTGACTCAGTCTCAAAGCTCGCCATGAGGTTGTTTATCTCGGGCCTGCTGTAGCCAAAGGGGAAGCCTCTTCCCAGCGCAACCCTCCGTTCCTCTGTAATCAGCACATCACTGGGTGTGTCCGCATTTTTCCCACCACTAATTTCATTTCTCAGGCCACAGAGGGCTAGGCTTAACCTCAGTGCGGGGGGGAACTCCACTCTGCTTCACTCTGCCACCAATGACAGAGATTGGCTCATAGAAATGGAACGGGAACATGTAGATGTCTTAAATGCCACATGATTTTCATATTGGTCCAGCAATGCAGTGACACAATAGAGTTTCACATTGTTGCAAATGGGGAGATGTCAGAGAGATGGACAAATCAAGCAAAACATGACACCCTTCACCAAGATAACCAGGGCGTTGCAGTAAAATAACCTGATTTGTCCCAAACTGAGCCCCACTATCATCTTACAAAGCTTTGTTTTGGGTCAAAAATCTGTTTCACATCCATTCTTAATCTAAATAAAGGGTGACGTTACAGTAACGTTATCATACCGTCTGCAGCAGCACAGTCCTGAGTAGCCAGTCTCTGCGTCTGTCTCGCTGGTCTCCTCACAGGGAGGGAAATCCTTCTGTTCTCTCAGGAACTTCTGCAGGTCTGTCATTGGGAAGCCATTCTTCTGGTAGTTCTGTCAGTACATTAAAGGACCATTCTAAAACACAGCACCATGAGACCCCCTAAACACAAAGGCAAATAATGCCATACTGGCCAAACATCCAGGACACATTGAATCTCACATACAGTATGCATTCAACTGTGAGAAAGTAACTAAGTTCATGTTATAACATATTGTATTTAGAATTCAAATCCCACATTACACAAAATGTATACAATATGTCTTCCATACTCTGTTAATGACCTGGTTGGTCTACACCCCATAACCGTATCAATCTCCACTCTGTCTCACATGATTTTGAGGTGATAACTGTGTGATCTGGGTAATTTACCTAAATCACAAAAACCCTTGCCTGAGACCTGAAGACTTGTTTTTGATCCCTGGACTAATGCCTAGGCTATTGCTCAGCGGGTTAACACAGTCTTGTGGTGAGCAGGAGACCCGGGTTCCAACCCAATCCGGTCTCTTTGGACATCTACACAGGTGTCAGTACCTTGATGGTCTCGTAGGCGTCTGTGATGATGGCGATGAAGAGCGACAGCACCATGTAGATGAATAGGGAGATAAAAGAGTAGAGGTAGACGCGGCTGAACACCCACACCAGTGTGTTCTTGTCCTTCAGCTGGGCAAAGGTGCTGAACATGTCATCCCCGTTGACCAGGGAGAACAGACACTCAGCCACGCGGCTCAGGCCCTCAAACTGGAGAGAGAGAGAAAGAGAAAAGAGAGAGAGAGAGAGAGATGGGGATTGAAAGGGAGAGGGAGAAAGAGATAACAAGAGATTAAGACTGATAGATAGTATCTAAAACAGTCAACACAACCCACTTAGACGGTGCGGTATGGATCCAGGGGTAGAGGAATAGAGGACGTGTGGGATGGCAGCTCTGTAACATCCTTTGTTTATCTCCCATGGTAAACAGTACACTGACAGGACGTGATGGTTACCACACTGTATACTGTATGCTGTGGCCCTCTTCCAATAGACAGTATCAACAGTACAGCTGAAGACATGCTGAAGTCATCCTGTACTGGTTCATCAGCTTCACTGAGACCATACCCTTTACAGTCCTCAGCTGGGAAGACGAAGATCTAATATTGGCTTTGTGATTTCTATCTCAGAATTTTTGACACCTACAGTAGAGGTGCCAATGTAGAGTTAACAATGTGTTGACTAGTGTGTTGACAGTTGAATTGTGCGTGCGTGACTATGCGTGACTCTCCTAGAGATACAGCCCATAAATCATGCAAATCTGAATCTTGTAAAAATTGAATCTTGCAATTTTTAATCTGGTAAACTCATCAAACTAATGGCGACACAATTATTCATACTTTATTTGGATGCTCCCTTACAGATGATTTATTATATTGATGCTTAGACTGTTAAGAAACTATGCATTAGATTAAGTACGTCAACTGTCTGACATCCTGAATAATAACCATTACATCCTCAGGGGATACATCTTCAGCTACCTTAGATGTAAAACAAATTGTAACTTCCTAAACTGAAGTAGGATTTAAAATGAAGTAGTCTATTTTAGCTATCACCGTTTAAACTCAGCCATCATGGGCCCTAGTTTAGGACTCCAATGTTTCTGGACTTCCGTAAATAATTTATCTTACAGGATAAGGATAGCTAAACAGACTTGCGTACTTTCTTTCTAGTACTTATGCTTTTAGGCATAGTAGATTGCTTATCACTGGATCAACACGCACTGGACAATATGGTGTAGTAACAGCAACATGCATAAATACTGCCACCTTGTGGCTATAAACGGTCAGTGCCTAAACACAGTCAGTCAGTACCTTTTCATGGTAGGGCCCGAGTACGATCCAGCCACAGAAGGTGTAGCCCAGGTAGATCATCCCTGCGCAGCAGCAGAAGCGCAGCACCTTGGGGAAGGCAGCCTTCATGGTCAGGATCAGCACCTGGAGAACACACACACACACACACACACACACACACACACACACACACACACACACACACACACACACACACACACACACACACACACACACACACACACACACACACACACACACACACACACACACACACACACACACAGTTCAAGCTGTTGGTCAAAAAAAATTGTGAGGGAATCATGTAAAAGGCTATTTGTTTCTCTTTTTTCATCTATTTGAACTGTGGGGTGTGGGGGTTACAATATATGTTTTCTGAAACATTATTGTGTGTATGCTTTTAATGTGATTTCAATGCCTGTGTTTGTAGTTGTGACTCGGCTCACAGGGATAAGTTCTCATTGTGGAATAATGGGGGAACATACTGAAATACCACACAATGTGAAATCTCCTTAAGAAGACTTACGTTGTACTTCTGAAAGTAGCCCAGGTACCTTATCACCCCCACCCACACCATCAATGTAGAGGTCCCCAAGAAGATACTGCATACGTCATAGCTGGTGAGACTCTACGAGAGAGAGAGAGAGAGCACAGAGAACGAGTTCATTTCTCCATATGTCAACTTGAGGTAAATGCTTAACATGGAGGTTGTAAAAGCCCAACTCAGAAGTCACACTCAGGTTCAAGTAAATAGTCCTTTACAATCTCTACATTCAACCATCTTGCTCCAAAGTCCACAGGCCATTGATTTGTGTCTAGGCAACAGGGAGTTTTATTTTTCACCCTCTTCCTGTGAGTTTTTATTTCCCAACCTTTTCCAATGTTATCAGAGGCATAAATATAGAGACAGTGAGTCACCGATTTCTTCTACATGTCCTAATCTAATGTAATAAGGAGTGTGTCTGAGCCCTAAATAATTTGTTGCAGCTTAAGTCATTCTTGCAGCTAGCATTGTATTTGCAATGTGAATATCAGCTAGCATTGCATTGGCAATATAAATACTGTATATGACCAAATACATACAGTAGGCCTATGTCCAAAATAACATGTTACATTTTGTGGTAAATGTCTACTAACTGTACTGTATGTGTCAAGCAAGATTCCTTAAAAGAAATGGGAGGATCCAACTGGAAATTACCTTTGCTTGTATTTCCATCTTCAATATGGATCCCACTATGGCCATGGCATCACTAATAATGACCAAAACATACCAGCCATTTAAGAACTCGTTCTGGTCATCCTCGCACACCTTGCGATTATAATTCTCACGGAAGAACCTGGAAAATCGCTGTAATAAAGGTCATAGGCCTATAATTAAAGTGATCACATGGCAAGCAAAAGATCAAGATTCTATGATTAGCTCTGCAAGGTAGGTCATCTTATTATGTTGGTACTAAACTGGGAGCATGTCACAAGTAGGCCTGGATAAGTTCATAACACTTCTGATCATATGCGTAATGGATTCCAGGATAGTTTGTGATATTTTGTGCACATTGTGATATTTTTGCAGTTTTCTTGAGGGACGTTTCTGGAGACTCATATGCTCAAAGAGACAGACTCACCTGCAGCAACCTCACAGCCAGAACAATGGAGCGGGTGCACAGCACTGCCGAGGTTAAACACACCAGAATGACAAAGCCATCGAATACCAGAAGGTAATGTGTGTTCTTCTGAGCTGAAACAGATAAACCACATATGTATGATACATAACCGTTATGCCATTACTGAGAACCAGTGGTGTACTTTGAGGCTACATCTTAATAAGGTCAATAGTGGTGGCCATGTCTTCAGTGTTGTTTGTTTAGAGTAAAAACACAACCTTACCAGTCCCTGAGATCTTCCAGTTTTTGCACGCACTGCTCAGCGTGTCAATGTCGAGAAAGATTTTCACTTTTCCGCTGTGACACTGGTTATCAAATGTAATCTTTGCAGACAAAGGGGGGAAGTGAAAGCACATTACAAAACAGTCTAACTGTTCAAAACCACACTGTGGGGAATGGGTATGATGATGGGATAACATGTTTATATCAAACAATCAACTTTACCGTGACAAAGAAGGCATAACAATCGGGTAACTCATGTGAGCGCACTGTTTGCAGGTTGATGCCTTTGAGTTGAAAAGTTATCTTGATGTCCACAAGCCTGGATGCAAAACAAGCCAATATACTGTATCACTGAGACATCAAAATTCAATGATCAGGTGTCTTAGTCAAACTCAACTGTCAAACACACATACCTATAGAAGTGCAGATCAAAAAAAGATGAATTATCTGTTTTCCATTGGCTCGCAGTCTTTGGGTCATGCATCATACAAACTGCCAAAACATTTAAAAGATTAGAAACCAAATTGAACTTGAATGAACATACTCTGTACTGTTTCTCTTCATGCAATGTATACTTTTACACCAGGAAAGACAGATGGTAATGTAAAAAACAAGATTAAAATTTTGAAGTAACAATGTAAACTAAACTATAGGACACAATAAAATAGGACAGGCATTGATTGGCAGCGCTCATTTTTGACCAGTCTGTGACAGCATAATTTCACAAGTCCACTGACCAGTTTCCAAACGAGCATCAATGTCGTAGGCCTCGTTGGAGGGCTCCAAGCTGCCTGTCTTGTAGTACTCCTTACAGATGAGCAAGGGCAGCAGTTTCCCGTCCTCCTCAGCGTAACTGATAGGCCCCACAGACAGGTGCCCCAACTGTCCGTACTACAAGGAACACAACCCTCCAAAAGTCAGCACTCACACATAGCATGTTATTTACTTCACTTTACGTACATTTATTATTTTGTTTATGATTTATGTGTTGTGCGGACGCATTACCCCAACACAACACTCATATTTGATTATTCTTGAATTGAATGGTGCAATGCAAACTAAAATATTCAGAGTACAGTAAAACTCATGAGACAATGATACAGGCTTCTGCTGTACTGTGCATTGCAATCATGACTTTGCCATGTTTATAACCCAGAGTGCTTGCTGAGAACAGCTTGAACTGTCATAAAAAACAGGACCTATTATGAAACAAATGATAAGCGAGGGAGAGAGAGAGAGAGAGGAGGACAGAGGAAGAAAGAGAGGGAGGAAGAGAGAGGAATACTTGCCTGATCCAGCACATAAAACAGACTGTCATAGACATCTTGTTGGGAGTAAACAGCCACACTGTAGTCATCCTCATCGACCCCACTATAGTCCTTCAGAAACAGGTTCTTAAAGGCCATGGCATTCTCCTCCTTATAGGAAACCACAAGCTGGTTGTTCAGCCCAAACATGATAAGCTTTGTAGGAGAAGAGAGAAAAATGTGTAGTGTAGTTAAGTATCATCTACCATGTTAAGTATCATGTAAAGAATAGTCCAGAGGGGGTTTATCTTGAACAGTAGAACCATAGTTCCCCTTTCAGTATAATTCTACTGATAAGATATCCATAAAATAATCAGAATACAACTAGTTACATCAGTTAATAATTCTGGGCTGTATTTTCTTCACTTACCTTGAACACCCATAGGCTACTTATTCAACCAGGCAATATAATAATCTACACCTGCCTCAATGTCACAATAATATGGATCAATTCTCAATTGAGTATAGAGGACCTCTATGGAATTCCAACACACTTTTACAAAAAAACATCTCCAAAAGGTAATTAATCACCATGTCTGTATAATTACTATCTGATTGGATTTCATTTGCTTTGTTTGGCTTTCTTGGCATCGCCGACTTGCTTTTCTTGTGTGTTAAATAAAAATAAATAAAAACAACTCCTTCGAAGAGAAAAAGCATTGTGTTCAGCTGTATAAACTGTCATATAAATACCCATACCTGTGTTGTGATCATTATGATTTTCAGAATCTGCACCCCCAATTTCCAAGGTAATTGTCGTCGGGCCCTGTATTTCTCACAAGGGCTCATGAAGTAATATTTCAGGTCATCCCTAAGTATCTCTTCTTTGATTATGTCTTGCGTCATTGTGGAGCTAAAACAAAGTTGATGATAACACACGTGTTACACACTCATGTGAAGGAACAACTTCAACTCAAATTAATATGATTTTGACATCCTCAACTGTAGTGAAAAAAAAGTACTTTCAATCACATGACCTATTTGACCAAACTTAATACAGCACAAAAACAGACTGACAAGTTCCTTCAACTGTTCTTTTTCCAATCTAAAAAGGGAAGATAGCCCACGATTCCTAGTTGAAAGACAGATGACCTACTGTGAATAAGACATTTCAGTCAGTTTCGAGAAATGCATATTTCTCTCACAGGATATTTCCATAAAGCTCACAAAATAGGTTTCCTGAAGCACTCCCTGTACAGAACACTGAGTGCATTCATGTGGGAGAAGTCCAAGGTTGACTCAAAGCACTCAAAATATTTGCATTTGTGTTGACTGCAGGCTTAAGTGAGTTTTTTGTTCGATAAAACTGTATTAATTCCATTACGCTACTGTAGTTGTTATATGGTATGTGACAACTGTGCATCTGATCCTGAAGAAATTATTATATTTTTAAAGAACATTTCATGTTTTGTACGTGTCTTATTCAGTTCTGACGACTTCTAGAAATGAAAGCGTTTCTGCATTTGACACAACGTAAAACAAGAGATTATAATCAAAGAAAGTTAGGTAAAGTAATTTCATCGCAAGCTATGAACATGAATCATAAATTATAAAGGTCAAATAGTTTCATCCCCATAACTTTGACACTAAGACGTGTCAAACACAACATGTTAGTAATGTTAAACATGAATACCACTTCGTAGACTATTCAATAAAAAACTTACCCAACTGACTCGCCCCCGTCCAAATACTGTACTAACAATTCCATTAAAACAATCGAAGCAATCTGATGAATCAATTGCTTATTTTCTTGTCTTATTTATCAGGAGAACATTGCAGAAGTTACATTGCAGCAAATGAGTGTTACAATATGGCTTGACTCTCGCTGTCAGACAACGCAACCGTCAGGTAACCAATCACGGCGTAGGACTCTGTCACTGCAATGCATTCAGTGTTAATTGCTCGTCTGTGTTCCACTTTAAACTTGTTTAAGCATACTAAACATGCATATATGAAGCACAAATTATACACAACGTGTCTCTGGAAAGAAATATGTAATCCTCTCAATGTATTATTTATGTTTTTAAGGGTTTGTAATTCTTCTAATATCCTAATTACCCTGGTGAAAGATTGTTGGACTGCATGTATCTATAAACCAAAGTAGCATAACTTTTGTTGGACAGAGTGGACATCCAATCAAAAGCAGCCATATCTCGATATCTAATCGATGTGATTGCTGGATTCCTGCCACTAACTGCGGGAAAACGGTATGACGTCAGTGTAATCTACACGAGGCAGCATAGCTTCCACATGCCAAAATTTGAGCATGGTAAAATGTTGTGCGATGTTTAAATTAGATAAACTACCTACAGATGTATTTAAATCTTTATGGGCAGAATTGAGACAAGATTTTTTTTTAATGCAATATTGTTAGAATTGTTAGAAAAGTCAGAACAGAAAAAAAAAGTTGTGGTTGATGGCTCATCTGAGATATACTAGGCCTTTTACTATGAATTTGAGTGTCTGTGTATAAGACAGTTTGATGTCTTTTTTAAGTAGCCTACGCCTTAAATGCTTTTCCGCGGACGTGAGCATGGTTTTCGCAGGCAGCCGTTGAGAGGACGTGTTAAGCAAGGCCTATGTTCCCGGCCTGACTGCTTTCTTGGCTCTTTTACTTGAAAAGTGGGCTCCAGCAATACATACAGCAATGAATCATCATTAGAGTAAGACAACAATCTGGGGCCTAAACTCCATACAAATGTGAGGTATGGCTTAGCCCTAGTAGTTCATCGCTTGAAATGTTCAGTGTTGCAGACATAGTGTTACTGTTATCTTAGAAGGAAAACAGTTACATTGTTAACAGTTGCTTGTAGGACATAATCTACTTGTCAGTGTGTGCATGATGGGGACCAATTGACAAAGTATTTGCTATATTTGTTCCTCGACGGAGCACACTGAAGGTACGGTGGGTTATTGCATCCATTCCTCCCTACTCCAGTCCTTAAAAACATTTCATCATGACATTTAAAAATGTCTGTACTGGAAAACAATATCTGTAAGCATTGGTGGTTCAGTGGTAGAATTCTCGCCTGCCACGCGGGAGGCCCGGGTTCGATTCCCGGCCAATGCATGAGTATTTTTTGCGCTGGTCACCTACTAATGCTAACCACGGCAAGAAAAGGTCACCATGTAACATTATGTATGAATGAATGTAACATTTGGGGCGTAGTGTGGCTAGACCACTACGGATGTAATATTTTTCGGCGACACGTTGCCCCGGACCCATACAGTCGTTGACTACGTCTCGAGTGTTAGCGTAAGGTTTGTCCCATTTCAGAGTCCATAGCTAGACAGCCAGTCAGAAGAACCGAAAAGTCAGACTACTGCCAGAGTCAGTGTTGCTGCTGCTACTAGCTAGCAAGTTAGCTAGGTATCCCCAAATAGCATTTGTTACCCATATGAAATACACATTTTCAGTGTCTTTCAACTAGTTCGCTGGCTATCGTATTCGTGTCAATGGCAGGAAACCTGAAAGACAAGGAAGCCTATCAACGACTGAACTTTCTATATCAGGTTGGTTTTCTTGACTTGATGTGAGAGTGGTCACATTTCCCTAGCCCCATCTGCCAACATTGTTTAGTAAGTGACACAATTGTGTTTTATACGGAGCCCTAAAAGGGGGCTTCCGTGGTTTTAACAGATAATGATGAAAACACTTATTTTTGTTTTTTCAGGCTGCTCACTGTGTTTTGTCTCAAAACCCAGAGAACGTGGAATTAGCTCGTTTTTACAGTTTCACACAAAAGACCATCGCAAAACGTTTGGTGTTGAGACAGTGAGTAAAATGCCCACAATAAGTTACATAGCTAACACGGTTTTAATGCTATATTCACAATATGTATAAACACATTTTTTTTTTTTTAATTGTTGGAGCATGATATCAGCATGAGCATGATATGAGTGTAAATACAATCAATTGCAATCTTTGCAGAGACCCATCAGTAAAAAGAACATTATGCAAGAAATGCTGCTCTTTGTTGGTACCAGGAGTGACTGCAACTGTAAGACAGAAAAGTAAGACCCTATGATGACATGGTTTTGTTTTTGTTAAGCATTGAGGTCATATGTTTTTACTTGGTAGCATACTATTGTGGGGTAACCAATGCTTTATTCTCTACAGGAACTAAACACAGGAATCGCATGACTGTGGTGCGATGTCTCAGCTGTGGGCAGAGCAAAAGGTTTCTGAACGATCCGAAACATTGTCTCTGGGTAGATCAGCCTGAGGCACAGCTGGAGAACCAGCCACAGAGCCAGCCACAGCCAGGTAAATATGGTACAGTCTCAAACCACTAAAGCCCCCAATCGAAAGAGACATGATACAGTTGCTAAGATAATTTCTTATCCTTTCAGTGTTATCTTTGTTCTTTCTCAGCTGCAGAACAAGGCCCTTCCACTGAAGGGTTGCAGAAAGGTGTGACCGATCCCTGACCCAGAAATCCTCCATGGGATCTTTGTCTTCCCGGCACCAGTTGCCTCCATCCAAGCCTAACACTTGAGTGCAGTGGACCCCATGTATACAAGGTGTAGACTTACAATTCAAGGGTTAGGGAATTCAGATGAACAGTCATTTATTTATTAAATGGGTCATTTTTGTACATACCCCACTCTTAGGTACTGTCTTTGATGAAGGCCCAGTTTCTCCAACCAATGTCTCATCCATCTACATTGGGATTGATTTGAATTAAGTGGTTGTGTGAAAATTGATTTTCTTTTTGATGAAATCGGTTGAAAATGGTCAATAAGACTGAATTTATTTGCAGTTGTTGTTTTGGCTACTATTTAAGATTTGCCCAAAATACAGCACAGGATTGGAAGACTTATTTTGTTTTTTTAAATAAACATTTGAAATAAATTTCTCTGCATATCTCAGGAATTTATATTCATTAGAAATCTTAATGTATTTATCAGTACAATAATTGTATGCACCATACAATGCCACCTTTTTAAAAAAAAATTTGCCATTAAGATGGAAAGAAAGAAAGAACTTGAATATATGCTTAATGAATTCTCTTATTCCTCTGGGAGTAACAAATACAGTGAAAGTGCTGTATTCATTTGATTGTCATGGCCAAAAACTGTCTCAACTGTGGTAATGCTTTTGCCTACTTTCTGTTTGCCATTATCTTCTGTTGAAGTCCCTTTGGCACTTGGAAGTGTCTTCTAGAAACAAAGCAGATTCCTGGCAGAAATATGTGGACCATATACAAAAGAAGGACCAGTGTCATTCCTGAAAAAAGGTGTTACTAAGCTTCCTTCCTAAACTCTGAACATAATGTTCAACCTATGTACAATATAGCCAAAAATGTACATCTTGAGTGATGTCAATATTGCACTGACAGAAGTCATGAATTCATTACCCTAACATGTCCGGGGGTTCCCTTGCTAATACTTAATATTTTATTAGACAAAAGTTCCCACAATCATTAGCAGCACTAGTCTATGGCTTACTCATATATATATATATATATATATATATATATATATATATATATATATATATATATAAGACAAATTAAATGTACAGTTTATTTACTTAATTAAATGGCCAATCTGGGATAATACATTTTTTAACCATTCAATTAATGATGTATAGACATTAATTCTTGAAGAATATAACTTACAAATGCCTCATGAATTTACTTTAACTGTCTTACCCCATCACCTAACCCTAACCCAAAATATAAGCTTGTTTTATGCCATTTTTGGTAAACAATGTAATTGTAAACACCATAGCTTCAAAACATGGTTAAAACTATCATTTTGATCTCATAGACGATCAGTCATTGCAACCATAGCTCTGTCTATAAATTGGAGAATGGTTACATTTCTCCATCCCCATCCCTCAGCAGTTTACTAAAAAACAGTGGCAGGGAGACTCCTTTGTTATTGTTTGAATCCCAGATTGCCCCTTTAAAAACAAAATGCATAATGTCTCCGGAAATGGTAATAAGGCATCTTAGAAGTCAGAACACTGATTTGAGATTTCACACTGTTGTAAACAGCAAGGACATCTGTCTATAGTGCTAGTGACATCGGGTCAGTCTCTTGTACAGGCACAGTTTCAACATATTCCCCTGAGATAGATGATGTCTTCTCTGCTACTGAAGCCTCCTGCACCTGCAAACAACAGAACGTACACAGAAATATTAGTAAACATTAAACTAACCCAACGTATGAAACACCACTGCCAGTACAGTGCTTAGACCACAATTAATTCCAAAACAGAATGGTGGGGTGTATGGTGTGTGGTAACAACAAACAAATCAAAACTATAAAAGTGTTGGCAGGATCATTGCATATCATCAAAAATCCTCAATAATTCATAAACATGAATTTTATTTACAGGTGTTGAAGGAACATGCACATTGACCAGGCAAACGAGAGACCATGAAAGCACAATGGGGTAAAAGTGTATGGGAGTGATGCCAAAAGCAAACAGAACTAGATTTGTGTACTTGAGAGAGACTGTTACTGTATTTACCAATTTATGCAGAATCTGAATCATCTTCTCATTAATGCATGTGCGATACTGTGACATTCAAACAGATAAGAAGGGAAACTTAAAAATCCATCACTTATGTTTACAGTTCATGCTAAGCTTATAATGGAACATATTTATTTCATCAGTGGGTTAACACTTACATCATTCCCTTGTGCTGCTGGTGAGGACTGCTCTTCTGTTTGCTGCTCAACCTGGCTGTCAGTCCCTCGAGGTTCAGATGACACACTACTCACATCAGCAATAGCTATAGCATTAGGGGTTTTAGCTTTTGCTTTCACAGGTTTAGCTGGAGATGGTTTAGCCTGCAAGTCACTTGCGCTTATTCTAGCTCCAGCTTCAGTTGGTTCCTCCAACGTCTCCTCCTCCTGGACGTCTGTATCTTCCTCTGTTGCGGGGTCTGTGTCCTCAACATCTTCTGGCTGTTCCCCTTCCCGTCCCGCCGAGTCGATCTCGTCCTCGCTAAAGGGCCAGTCTGCGTTCCTCAGGGTCTCTACAAACACTCTGGTCGGCTCCTTTCTGGCTCTGGGGGGCCTCCTCTGTCGTAGGGGGTTCCCATCTTGCCCACCCTGGTTGGCTCTGTGTCTGAGAGGCAGTGGGGCATGCTGTGGAGCGTCCCCCCCGGCCAGGGGGTCATGGTCTGCCCCCCTCAGTTGGGCAGGCTGGGGTTGGGGCTGTACCACAGCAGGGGGAGGGGGGTCCCTGCGGCCGCCGCGTAGTGTACTAGTGAAGCCATAGATGGCAGCCTGGCTGCTACCGTACATGAAGACCTGGTGCAGATTAAAAAAAAAACAATTTTGTCGCTCAAAGCGATGCAGAAACAGAAATACAGAATATAAGCATATTTGTAGGGGTCCTTACCAAGATGGAGAGCACGATGGTGAGAAGGACAGGGATCTGAAGGGTGACCGGTAAGTCCTTAAGAAGAGCTCTGAGAAACTCACTGATCCCCTGACCAAAGTGCTTCAATGGCTCTGTGATGAATGTGGTGATGGTGACAGACATTGCCTAAGGTCACAAGGAAATTATTGATAACATTTGATCATACTGCATGCCATGACAGAAATAGTACACAGACTTGTCAGCGCTAGGTTACCTTGGTTGGTGGTACTAGTAGAATGGGGTTGACCATGAGGACTTCGTAGTATTTCTTACAGGGATCGTCCTGGAGTGTCAAGGTGCTTCTGAACCACTCTGGAGTAAAGGCATGAAGGGTACATTATAGTACATGACAACATGCATCATGAAAGCCACATAAAGCCATAGATAATGCAAAGCTAGGGTGTAAGCCTCATGATCAACTCACCTTTCAGGTTATCACTCCAGTCGATTTTCTTCATTCCAGTGCACTTCTCATTAACACTCTCCATCTTAATAATGTTGCTTTGGTGCTCCGCAAAGGCAATCTGTTTGGGTGAATTATATTGTCATTCATACAGACATTTTCTAATAAGACAATGAGTTCCAAAGATATTCTTAAAGGTGATATAAACTATATGACTGCCAGATTACACTGACATCTCAAATTCATATTGTGCTTTGTGGTACGTATACCTTGTAAAGATAGAACCAATTCCAGACAATACTGATGAAGAAGCAGATGGCAAATAATCTCTTGAACTGGACAAACCAGGAGACGACAGACCACATCTCACTGCAGATGATGACTGCTATGATTAGGACACACACAAACACCTGGAAGAGAGATATTCCTTTAAACACAGCTCAATATATTGTCCTAACAGCATCTGCCAAAAGGCTACTTCTTGGCTGGCCTAGTTACTCAATGTAGGGGTTTGAACCTTACCTTGTCACACACAAACATAAAGAGGACAGTGGAATGAATTTCCACCCTCATCAGATACATGCTTTACAAGACATGTACGAGATAAATCACATGTGGTGAACTCACCTTCATAACTGTGTCGATCTCCACACCGAAGGTGTCCTCAAAGTGCCACCTCCAGGCCTCGTAATCATGTGGTTTGAGACCCACCAGTATTTGGCTTACAGCATCATCCAATGCCCCGGTCCTCCAGCTGTCCATCCCCTCCAGAAGCTTCCGGATCTCCCCCACTGCTTGACGAGACAGTTTCACTTTGGCATCATAGTGAATGTCACTGCTCAGATCACTGGGCTGGTGAATGAAAACAAATGGGAAAGTTAAACAGGGTGAGGGCTTTACATAGGTGAAATCATCAGTGGATTTATTTTTTGCCCAGAGTTAAATAGCATATTTGAGAGAATCCCAAAACATACAAGCCCAACTCTTTCAATTTCATTCAGGAGCTTGGTGAGGAACCGCTTAAACACTGGGTTACATGATGGTTGTTGTGAGACCACTGTGATCCTCCTCTTGTGCTCTTCGATCTGAAAAACACAGATAGATCACTAGATCACATCAAATATCTCTAGACTCATTCCATTGTCATTGTTAAACAGAAAGTGTATTGATCTTAAGTAGCAGATCTTTTCCAGAAGTATACAAATTCCTTTATAACCACTTACCTCTCTTTGTAGCCCCTCTACTTTATTACTGCACTCTGTTAAGTCCATTTGATCTGAATCCTGGACGTATTCCCTTCTTTTGGTGGGTACATTGGGATAATTTGTTGGCTGCTGTAAAGGTCAGACTTGTTAGTTTATACCCGATGAAAGATCGGGTGTAAAGTTCAATATCAGGCCTGCAGATTGGTATATTTTTACACGACTGTGTAAGAACTCTTGTCAGAGACTGTTGATGATAATGACACCAAAGAAACTAATGGCATTCATAGGCAAGGTCACATGCACTAGTGTGTTGTATTTTACCTCGGCGGGCTTTCTCATAGTTTTAGTGCTTGCATCGTAGTTCAACATGTCATATGGATCGATCCATTCGTCTTCGTCATCATCCAACTGCCCTAGGGCGACTAGTGACAGGCTGCATACCAAGACAATGGTGATGCATATCTTGGAACGACTTGTAAACATCTTCATTTACAGCTACTCAATAGTGGCTATTCTGACCGATGACACGCTTCTGCAAAGATTTCATACCTCGTCATGAGCAAAACCAGACAGCTCAATAATTCCAGCGCATGGGTGTTCGCTGGCTAGCTAATACAGCAAGCTGAGGACTCAATTTGACTCCGCCACTAATATGTAAACAGTTAAGAGCAAAACAAACTGATATTTAGTAATAATAGAGTAACTATCTATGATCACCAGAGGAAACGTTGTTAAAAGCGAAAGTGAACGCGTTATGTTCCTCAGTTAATTCAGTTTTAGTGGTATTTTAGTGCATTTTGACTTGAATAAACGCGATTCTGTTTTTATAATGCTTTCATTCTAACGCCACCTTGTTCAAAATCCCGAGGAGAACCTCCCTGGTTTATATAATCGCAACATTGGAGGGCAAAAAAGGCAAATAAAGAGTACGTTGACTGAGATCTTTAATTGTCTAGCTAGCTAGCTAGCCAATGTCACTTCCTAAAACACAAGCGCTCTCCGTATCACAGAACCTCTTGACCAAAAAATCAGATATTAGCGAAAAATGATTAAAAAGCATTATTTCCTTGAACAACCATAAATATACTCGTTAAACATATATCGGATTGTTGTTATCATTTTTAGCTCATCCATTCCGTTTCCAATGTTTTGCTTCCGTGCGACCTTTGACCCAAAGACCGTAATGGAATCATGGGAGATGTATTTTCATCCACACTTCAACCGAATACTCTGTTTCAACCATCGTCTAATTGTAAACAAATGTTTTGAAAAGTATGGAAACCACCCAAAATTATTCATAAAGCTCCTTTTAAAAGTAAAAATTCCATGAACAGACACACTTACAATGCAAGAAAACAATAATTGATAGTATACCTTTATTTAATATTTACAGTGACAACAAAATTAAAAGGTATCACCTAAAAACAACAAAACAAATATCATACCCTTGAATTTCTAAAGTGCAGCAGGACTATCATAGGCTAATCTCGGAACCCAGAATCTAATCTCTCGAATTGAGACTAGTCATAGGCCAATTTGGACACAGGCAGGTGTAAAGGATTGGTGTTAAATAATTATTATTTTTATACAGTACATGGCAAAATGAATTCCCATGCTTCTTTCTCCACATGTGTATAACAATCTCCCTCACTGTATATAACATACATTACAGTGGTATTAAAACAAATCCTATATCCTGCTGGCAAGTATTCTCATCCTCAAACAGTCAACTCACTCACTCCCAATTAGCTACTGTGCAAGCAAGCTTGTTCCAAACTAGATTGTCCAGTTTAAATACTTTACATGAAAAATAAGTTAACAAGTGTCACACTATTGAAAGAAAAGAAACATCCCCATACAAATGAAATCCTGTACACAATTCTTCAACCACAAAGATATGATTAAGTTACACTTCATTAACTCTTTTACAAGCATCAGTTAGGGATCCTTGTTTGAAAAGTGGCAAACCAACAATGATTTCTGTTAAGATGAGAATCCTAAGACACTTAAATTACAAGCTATTAAATGAAAAAGAAAAGTCAAACGATAAAGCTTTTGATATAGACAATACCTCCTTTTTGCATTTTGAAACTGAAAATCTACACAGCACATTCAGAATTCATAAAACTGTCACCTCAAGGCACCATATGACATATTGTGGTTTGAATGGACTATAACCCATTTTGCATCCGTTTCAGAAGAGCTAGCTAGCAACTAGACAGGAATAACTGGTGTGCTTGGACTAAGCTAACATGCATTTGATGAGTACATTTCAAACATTACTATATTTTTCACTTTATCTTTACAGAGAAATGGCGGTTATGATTGTGTAAAGCTAAGCAATATCTCAAAGCCAGCTAGCTAAAAACCTTGCTATTGGTCACACACTGGCGACATCCAGCTCAAATACAGTACGTACATACACACACACACACACACAAGCATTACATACACACACCTACAAGAGTAGATTTTTTTCAGGGATGTGGACTATTTTGTGCTTTTTGGCTAGTAGTGTCCCCAGTGCAGTGACACCAATCTCAGGGGGACTGTGCCCAGAGGGTTACTGTTCTGTCTGCCGAGGAGGACAGGAAGGAGAGGTCGTGTGTGTGCCACCTGCACTGGATGACCTTGTCCCCGTGTTCCGCTGCAACCGTCAGAGGAAGTTGCTTTGTCAGGTCACCTGCGATAAATAAACACACACACACACAGAATTAGGCACTGGCTCTTCAAAATGTCTGTGTCAAGGATCTAGGGGGGGGGGGTATGAGAGTCTGGGTCATGTAGTTTATTTACACGTTAGACTACAAGGGAGGCAGCCAAGAAAAAGCTATAGGAAAGCCAAACTGGGTTCTTCACGTCAGAGAAAGACGTATCTCAGAGCATTGATTGGCATTTATAACTGAATAGACAATATGAATAAAGTTATGTTGTGTTACACTTTCAAAGCTACCAGACACTGAAAACATGTATGCATATCTTTAAACATGTGTATGTATGCTTTTATAAGAGTTTGTATGTGTGTTTGTTTGTGTGTACCTTGCAGGTCAGTGATGATGACTTTGTTGTCGTAGGAGCCTGTGAGTAGGTAGTGGGCACCAGGGGAGAAGCGGACCGAGCGCACGTCGCTGGTGTGTGGACGGTATGTCTGAACCATCCGACCCCCTCTGATGTCATAAAGCATGCAGCTGCAGTCCTCCTGGCCTGTTGCCAGGAGACGAGCGCTGGGGTCCACTGCCACAGAAGCCACTGGACTTCCTTAGGGAGTGTACAGAGACAGAGGCTGCGGTTATTGGTTGCAGCTGGAAATGTCTTTTGAAGATTGTGACTGCTATCTTGTAAAAGATTATTTCAATGAGACCAACCTGGATAAATTAAACAAAAAAAGTATGTTTTCTGTGAACTGTAGGCCATGATACAGCATGTAAATCAACACTTTATAATAATAAATCAAGTGTAAATCAAGCCTCTGGCAACTGTTGACGTTGACTGCAAAAATCCCATAATAACACCAGCATCCCTTAGTGGACGATTGGCATCATGACATCCCACCTGATCCATGCAGGGCGGTCCCCACCACTCTCACACAGCTGGGCACTCTCAGGTCCCAGAAGCGTACAGTCTTGTCCTGGGATCCTGTGGCTATCATCCAGCCGCCCCATGTGTACAGAGACAGGATGTGACCTAGGAAAACACACACAGAGAGTATGTGAGCACATACAGTGTGTGTGTGTGTGTGTGTGTGTGTGTGTGTGTATGAGTGCGTGTACCTGTATGGCCACTGAGTGCATGTAGCCCCTGGCCCCTCTGACAGTCTGTAGTGTAGATGTTACAGTCTCCGGCCCCTGCACTGATCAGGATGGCCCCTCCACTCTCAGGACCCTCCATGAAGGCCAGGTCCCTAATGGTGCCGTCATGCATGCTGAACTCCAGGTCTGGACCTGTCAACATACCCACGCACACACTCATAATACAGCACAAAACATAAAAAGACACATACCAATGCACACGCACGCACACACACACACTACCTGTAGCATTGCAGGTGTCTGCGTTGAAAGGCAGGACCTTGACGTATTTGTCATTGGAGCCGGTGGCCAGCAGCTTTCCACAGTGACTCCAGGCCACACAGTAGATGGAGCCTTTGTGGTGCTTGTTCCTCCTGAAGTGGACCACTGGCTGCTTGACTGAGCCTGACCCACTAGAGGGGACACACACAAGGGAAATAAAACATGTATTCTGCTATATTCTATTCCAATTCTGTTCCTTCAGTTATGCAAGCATAAAAGGGACAGGGCAGTCATCACCTACCCTGGTCCTAGAGAGCTAGAGGGTGTGTGCAGGCTTTTGTTCCATCCCAGCACTCACACACCTGATTCAACTAATCCACCTGTGTGTTAGTGCTGGGCTGAAGCCTGAGATAACAGCCTGGTGACACCGTCCTCAGGGACCAGAGTTGGTGAAGACTGGTTAAGATGGTAGGAGAGCAGTGTACCTGGTGTCGAGGGTGTCAGGGTAGGCGCAGACACGCAGGGTTTTAGAGTTGGAGCCAACCGCATAGAACGCCCCCGTGGGGTGGAAGGCCACAGCGCGCACAGCCTGTGTATCCTCCAGTGAGTTCACTACCACAAACTGAGCCTTGGGCTTCTCTGACTGCACACAAACAGGACAAAACAATGTGGAATCAACTATAAAAATAGCTTTGAATAGATCCTGGGTTGTTGAGTCTAATTGTGGCTCCCTCTCTCCGTCTCCTTCATCTTCACAGTTATTATTCCTAGTTACATATTCCAATATCCACACTAGCTAGAGTGGTAGGCTACGCTAGTGGTATGCAGGTATGGATCTTGGAACATCGCCATGGGACAGGGGGAAAAAAACGTGACATTTCAGCAATTTCAGCACAGATAGATTATAAAAAGAAGCTACTTCAGACTATTGAGACGCACCCGTTTAGCGTCTCTCAATTACCTCCTGTGATGTGTTGCGCATTGGAGAGCAGCTGGAGTCGTCCTGAACTGTGTGCAGAGTGGCTCTGATCTTCTGAGCACTGGTGGAACCACAACACACACACACACACACACACACACACACACACACACACACACACACACACACACACACACACACACACACACACACAGGTCAATAACAAACAAGACGTCATTCTGCATACTATCAAACAGGTAGACATGATATATGGACATTGTTTAGAACAGTAGTTCCCTGCCTAAAATCCCTGCCTGAACATCAGAAAAAACATAAACAGTATAAGTAGATGAACTGTAGACTACTAGTATACCTACGACAGTTTGGAAAAATGGTTTAGGAAAACCCAAATTCCACCTGGTCATACTTATGACCCCCCGACTCACCTTTGAGTTACAGGGACGGGGGATTCGTCCAGGGAGGGCATTGCTTTCGCCCCTGCACTGAGAGGGGTGCTGCTGACCGTCCTTAGCCTGTCCTTGAGGGGGCCTGAGCTGGGCTCTGGGGTCTGAGTAATGCTGGGGGGTCCGGGGGTTACTGGGGGTTTCACGGTGCTGCCTGCTTTCTCTGTCACTCCGTTACAGTGCTGGCTCAGTGACTGCACCTCCTCTCCCAGGTTGTCCATCCCCACGTTCATCTCTTCTAGCTTCTGGATGGACCTGCACACATGCCCACAGTTAAGGCGCGCACGCACGCACGCACGCACGCACGCACGCACGCACGCAGTCCCAGTCCTGGTTGGTTAGCTTCTCATAAGGCAAACACAATAAACATAACCACTTGTCCAACTGACCTGTTGAGGAACTTCTCAGTGAGGTTGTGCTGGGCGTCAGGCCCATCCTGCTGGTGAACCCCTCCCTCCAGGAGCATCTGCTGGTACAGCTGTCTCTGGTGCTGCTTCTGCTCCAGGTGCTGCTGAACACGCATACGCTGCCTGTAGTACTCCTGCACCTGCTCCGACGACTCGCGCTGCTGGTGGGGGGCCAGGGGCACACAAACAGAAAAGTCAGACAGATGAACATGTAGCCTGTGAGGGTCAAATCCGGGTCTCCAACATGCCAAACACAAAGTGTATACTATTATACTAAGAGAATATCCTTGTTGTCTGAGGGTGACATTTGGGTTTACAAATCCCAGTCAGGGCAACTCATCACAAGAGGATGTTTCCAAATCCCCTCCGCTACACACAAAAACAAAACATTTTATAAGCTAAGTCAGACAGATAAATACAGTGTAAAGACACAGAGACAGACAGACACAAGAAAAGACGACACACATATACACACACACACACACACACACACATAAACATGATGTCTGAAAGTGCGCAATGCGAACTATAGCCAACTCCAAGGACTCAAAGCTCATCCCCATAAAAAAAAAGTTACCAAGGACCCCATCAAACCCAGAGTGACCTCTCTCTTCATCTCTCTCTATACACACACACCAACAAATCCAATCTATGATTCTGTGGTCCCTTGATGCATAAAAATGAGTGACGGCATGCTAGCATCGGCGGCTACGCCATGACCACCCATCACAACAGACGCTACGCCCCCCTGTCCGTGACCTCTGTCATCTGACGATGGCCGCCGCGGCTGATGAGGCGCGGCGGTGGGAGACAGTAGCTCATCCACTCCCCTGTCAGGTGACAGGGCACACAAGGGCTCGACTTCCCCGTTGGGCGAGGTCATTGAAGTGGATTTATGGGTGAGTAAAGTCAGCGGATTGGGGGGATGATGACGACGACTCATTGATCTCCTCAGGGGGGGATTATGAGAGAGAGAAAGAGAGCTCCCTGGGACGAGGGGTGACTTTGTGATGTGATGAGATTACAGCAGAGGCCTAGTTTCCCACCGGGGGGTGCTTTTAAAACTCTAGTCTCGATGGCAACACTTGTCAATCTATCAGTGTGGATGAAAGAGAGGCCACTTCAGCACCCTTTGTGTTATCAGACAGTGCTTGTTGGCGGAATTACCTCATTTCGCTCTGTGGAACTAGGGGGCCCGCCGTCCTTCCCAGGTGCCAAAGGCGTCCTCGGGGCATTGGGTCCACTAGAGCCGAGACTCGGTGGGTGTATTCTGGACACACAGAAATCAGCATGAGAGAGGCTTAGCAGGGAGACAAGCACTCTTTTTCTGACATTTTTGCACCAAATGGTCTTGTATCAGCTTGTCAGCTAACCGGTACATGAAGTGCTGCCTAGGTGAGTCCCTAGAGGCCAGACAAAGCCATCTCAGCTTACAGACCTGCACTACTGTACAGACCTCAGTGACAAGTTAGGAGAATGTCAGTGCTATTACAGCATACAATCACAGCTCTGATTACTATTCAGCTGCACTGAAGCAAACAAAACAAACAACATTTCTTTGACGCAAATAAACGTCTAACACTATCTAGCTCCAGTGTTACACATCTATGTTAAACAAACATAATACTGCATATTATATATCTTAAAGCCTAGTGTGTCTGTGTGTGTGCACGTGCACATAAAGTATGCATTTCTATAGTCTGTTCCGAAGCCAGGGCAGATTGCGCCTACCCAAGTTAGCATGCAAGGAGGCCCCATCTATATTAAAGCATTGGTTCCAGGATTACTAGGGCTAAAGACTGTGCCATACGGAGAGATCCACTATCTGGATTAATGCCTGAGGAGATGATTCATTCACTTTTATGTGGTTGATCAAACCCTGCTTACATAGAGCAATGCTTCTATCCATGGACACTACTGCAGGTTTGTCGAGAGCCATTTATACAGTGAAGCATTTTTTCTTCATTTACATTACATTCATGGCATTTAGCAGATGCCTTTATCCAAAGCGACTTACAACAAATACATTTGTTTAAGTCACAAATAGTATATATAGCATGTTGACTACAGTGCCTCCTATATTACCTCTCAGGCGAGTCGTCCTGGTGCAGGTGATTCTCCATCAGGCTGCGGCTGAGTGCGGGCTTCACGCTGCCCTCCATGCCTCTCTTGTCCTGGGCTGCCAGGCCGTGGCTAAGCCCGTCCAGGGCCGGGTTCAGCGACCGTGACATGTAGGTGTCGGCCGACTGCGGGCGGCGCAGGGGTGAGGAGAGGCAGGGGGAGAGGCGGTTGATGAGAGGGGTAAGGAGGTCAGCGTGGCCAGCCTTGGGGGGCTTGACCAGGCGGTCAACATGGATGCTGAGAGTCTTCTGCTGGAAGGCGCAGGAGAAGGCCCCTGGGGAGAGGTTCTGGAGCCAGGAGATCAGCGAGAGGTCCAGCTCGTCACAGCCGTTGCCGCACAGCACGTCCACGCCCAGGAGCACCTCACCCTCCGTGATCTCCTCCCCCGTGGCTTTACTCTGAATTAGAGGACAGCGACAACGTCTTTAGAAATACAAACAGAATCAAATCAAATAGAATGCATTCAGTCTTTCACCGACAGTACTATGCAAGGTCTCTCTCTCCATTCACCCACTGAACATACAACACTCCCACTAGATGTATACCCACCTGACAGAACTCAACACAGCACTCGTACAACACTCCCTTGATGAGTAGCTGGAAGAGGCGGTTCCCACTGGCCCTGAACCCGGCCTCGCTCAGCTTCCTGTCGGCAGGGATGAACTCGGCCACCATGGCGCAGGCCTCCTCAAAGGCATGCACGCGTGCTGTGCTGGGGTTCCAGTCTTTGAACTCAGAGTGCTGGGTGAGGCGAGGCAGGGTGAGGAGCAGGCAGAGCTTACTATAGTCCTCCTTGGAGGGGCAGAAGTCCTCCAGGCTGTGAAGACACTTGACCGCCTCCTGCATGGTCAGCTCCAGCTGTGTGTATGTGTGTGTGTGTGTGTGTGGGGGGGGGGGGGGGGAGCAAGGTGTTTATAATCAAATTCTGATGTACAGTAGCTATTTGAGGGATGTATCCAAATGATGTTGTACAAATCAGGCACGGATGTCAATGGGAGATTCACATGAACATTTTTGTTATGTGCGCTAATCTCAGGATTAGGATTCTGCCCATAGTAGATAACTTTTGAAAGCATTTTTGTTTATTCACAATAACCCTTATGTGAGTTAAGAGCACCCATGTGAGCACAACCATTGGGGGGCCCCAAATAGGTCTGAGATAAAGTGACATAATAATATAAGGACAGGAAGTCCCATAGAGACCCTGGGGCCCTTACACTCACATTGTGAGGGTCTTCTGCTGCTGACATGGCGTTATTCACACACAGGGCCTCCAGGAACTTCTGCTTCAGGATGATGTAACGGAATCTGGACATACAAGAAAGACATGGTTACAATAGAAACTCAATATCATACATGAAACTCAAATACACTGTGTATTCAAGACAGGGACAATGCAAAGTGTTGAGTTTGGTTGGTAACCTTTGGCTAAGTAACATGCCTTGAACTACCATGAGAAAAAAATTGTTGACTGTGTCACTCCTATTCAAAGAATTTACCTAAATGGCTACTTGGGCACCAAACTTTGGTGAAGGGATTCTGTGTGTCTGTGTGTTCTGTGTGTCTAGAGACAGACAGTTGGATAAAATAACAACTTTTATCTTACCTCTTCCTGTCAAACTTGTCCATGCCCTCCAAAGGCTGAATGAACTGCAGGACCTCTTCCCATTGACCATCTAGTATAAGCTGCCTGTGAAGAGAAAAGACAAGGTTAACATTCAAGTGTTGAAACCTGGCAGAACATGGGAAAATCTTCAATAACTTACCAAACACAATTCAAACACTGTGCCCTATGTGAATACTTCCAGAGTCCGTGTGTACTGTAGCAGAGAAATGTGATAAGCCGGGTGGAAAATAAAGTAAACGGCTCATAGTAACAGAATACATCTGAAATCAATAATGGTGAAACGTTCATTCAATCAACCACTTCATCTTGGTAAATTGAATAATGTGCAGTGTAGATCCATTGATTTCAGTTGCTCTGGTAAATGTCATTACTATTACTGTATGAAGCAGTAAGTGAAGTGCTTCATACTGAGATAAACACACAATAACAAGGGTGGCCACAAACAAATTTCAAGTCTCATTAATAGGCATACAGTAAGTACACTCTGTTGGAATCAGACAGACACAGCCTATGGGTTAATTCAATGGGGTGCAATATGTAGAATGTAAACAAACAAAACAAACATTACAGGAACAGTCGAGCTGATAAATCCAGAATGACATATTCACGTCTATTCTATGAACACTATCTATTTGAGCATTCTCAAGGAGTTGTGTCCTCCTGAATGAGCCCCAGGTGGTAGCTACTGTAGCTAGATACCTGAGGAAGAGCATGTCGTCAGAGTAGAGGCCGTTGATGACGCCGCTCTCCTTCTCCAGGGCCAGCATGCTGATGTGCAGCTTCCGGGAGTTGAGGAAGTCCAACATCAGCTTGATCACCTCCACCTCCTTGATGTTGATGGTCTCCTCTGCGGTCATGATGTCTGTCTGTCTGGAAAAGTAAGAAAGATATTCATGTCTAAAGGTACTGTAATCATAAGGGAGTGTTTACTGGTCGGTTTTGCCCTATCCTTGACCTTTTTGAGGGAGGTTAGGTGTGGATGTGTTTCACAATGTGTTATGTGTGATAATGTTGGAAAAGTGGTTAGGTTAGGCTTAGTCTTGTTCCTTGAGGGTATGTTCTCCATCGTGCTAACACCATGTGTGAATAACAAACTCAGAGGATCAGGGGGTGTGGAAATGTCTCTTGTAGGAGGGGATACTGAGGGGTGGTCAATGGAAGTGCAAGGTTATTCAAAGCAGCTTTACTGAATAAGAGAGAAAATACAGGTTGATATTCAAGTTGAATTCAAGAAATCTATCCAAATTGACTACACCTATTCTACTGGCTCTTTATCATAATGTATGTGCATAATGCATTATAAGCACTTACTCGTGTTGCTTACCTTTCCTTGTGTCAGCTACCTTAGCATGTCATTGATTACTGGCATAGACACACACTAGCACTGCAAAGTGCACACGCACGGGAGGATTAGCCGACTAGTAATAGTGAACATAAGGATACAGACACAATAACACTGCTTCTATGGAGATGGCTAAACTGAAAATGACCTGGCGTGCTGATAACCGGCTAAATAGCAAGCAAAACATGCATGGTAATAAACATGCACTAGCAACCAACAACAGAACTGGCGCCACCCAAATGGAATGAATCCTCTCACCTGCTGGTTTCCAATCAATAACGAAACGTCACAACAAATGTGAATGCAATTCCGTGTTAGCAGAGGTATGAGCAATTCCAATGAGAGAGGATATTTTGTCAAATCTTTTGTTTCTTCTCGTTGCTGCTGAGGAGGTTCCCCTCCCTCTGTGTTTCCAGTGCACAGTCTCTGGTTGCCAAGAGAGCACAGCCGCAAACCACCAATCAAAGTGAAGAGATGATGCCTGCTCACACCTACGGCGCATGGCGCGCCCGACTCAGGAACTTTCAGGAATCAGCTGTCTCGCCCGCGCTCAGCTCTGCAAAGCACTATCGGTCATGCAATAAACAGATATTGGGATTAGTCGGTTCATGACCGCAATTAAAGTCTAATGTAACCATTCTGAAATGTACCTTCTAGATATCGAAAGTGTATGATGATTCAGCCAACGGATTCAGACAATGCCAGGGTACCGCTAACCCTTCCTTGGCAAATACAGAAGGAGGGTGTGTCCATCTGCCAAACTCCATAGATAGCCAAAACCCACAAATGCATACATTGAGACAAAGAAGAGAGAAGCATTAACTGCTAAAAAATATACCTTACTTGTGCATTACTGCATGAGTCCCAAAGAAAACATATTTATTTTCTGATAGCCTCTCATATTATTAAAAAAAGTCCTATCAGAGAAAAAGAAATATGTTAGGGATATACTGAATACATTTTTGAGGCTACATTTTGGGAATACAGATGCATTCATTTAATAAACCATATATTTACTCAACACATAAAAAAAACAATAATCCCTCATGAGAATATATTCTTTGTAAATTAAAAACTGACCCACCACCACAGGGCATTCACTCCATTGATGTTGACTGGTTATCCAAGAGGGCAAATTACTGAGACTTCTTTCATCATTTAGGGAAAAAAAGGCACAACACCATTTTTAGGCCATGCTTGATTTTATTCAATGCAAAAGGAAAAAAAAACCCCACATGTTCAGCAATAAGTTGAATGACAGCACAGCATCTGATTAACAAAATGGAAGCAGTGCTTCAAGGATGGACAGACTCATTGCACACTGTACAATTTACACTGGTACCTATTTACAGTTAAATAGCCATTCACCTTGGCCTTAAACAGCCAAATAAGACTACTGTAAAAGCAGTCCCACAGAAATATCCATTTCTACAAAAGAAAACAATAAAAACACACATCATCATGTTTTTAGTTCCAGAGACATGTACATCTTTCTCTTTTGGTAATTTTATATCCCAAATTAAAACAAAGCACCAATGTTTATGTATGTGTATATACTATGTGTCTGTGCAAGTGTGTGCGTGTGTGGCTGTGTGTGTGTGTGTGTGTGTGTGTGTGTGTGTGTGTGGCTGTGTGTGTGTGTGTGTGTGTGTGTGTGTGTGTGTGTGTGTGTGTGTGTGTGTGTGTGTGTGTCAGCCACCTGCACAAGGTGTCCAGTCCATATAGGTCATAAAAGAAGGAAAATGTTGGCCCTGACGTGAGACAGTATCAAGCTTCTACCCGTAAGCAGTGACAAAGTATGCCACATTCTGCCTTCAAATTCCCAGTAAAGGAAATAAAACTGGATTTCTTACTGGTCTCACAGACAGTACACCATGTGCAGTACAGTAGCTAGATGTAGGGACTTGTATGGAAGTACTTTGAAAAGTGGTGAGGCTTCAACCATAAAATGTCATCCATAATTACTTTTAATACTATGATCATTCATCAATCAATACTTATACTTAAAAATGAATGGGCTTTGTCTGGATGTTTTTATACCTGATAAGTGTGCAGATAAACAAGCAGCATAGTTGTTAACATATGCCATTCCTTATCAGAAAGCTGATTAACCAGTCAAATGTAGGTCACAATATGGAATTCACAGATATCACAAACTTTTCACATTGAGAATTGAAAAAAATATGTTCCATTCTGTGAATTGCTGATGAACTTAATAATAGTTCTCGGACGGTTCTGCTATTGTGGGATGTGTCAGTGGAGGCCGGGAGACCAAGTACAGGACTGGTGGACAGTTTTGTTGAGTGGTGTGAGCAGAACCACCTGCTACTCAATATCAGCAAGACAAAGGAGATGGTGGTGGACTTTAGGAGGACTAGGGTCCCCCTGTCTCCTGTTTCCATGCAGGGAGAGGATGTGGAGGTGGTCCAGAGCTACAAGTACTTGGGGGTGCACCTAGACAATAAACTGGACTGGACTGGTAACTCAGATGTCCTGTACAAGAGGGGCCAGAGCCGGCTTTATTTCCTGAGGAGGCTCAGGTCCTTTGGCATGTGCAGGACTCTGCTGAACATGTTCTATCAGTCAGTGGTGGCCAGCGCAGTGCTGTATGTGGTGGTATGCTGGGGGGGGGGGGGGGGGGGCAGCATCAAGGAAGGTGACACCAAGAGGCTGAACAAGCTTATTAGGAAAGATGTCACCCTGGACACTGTGGAGGAGGTGGCCAATAGGAGGATGAGGACCAAACTCCTGGCCATCATGGACAATCACTTCCATCCCTACATGACATTGTGGCAGAGCAGAGAAGCTCCTTTAGCAACAGACTACTACAACCACGTTGCACTAAGGAGCGCTTTAGGAGATCTTTTCTGCCTGCCGCAATAAGACTGTACAACTCCTCCTCCGGCTGGCTTGATCGGGGTGAGTCAGGCTGGGGGATGTTAAACTGGACATACTGGACTGTTCTTTATGGATATAGTGTTTCAGATGTCTATTTTATTCTATTATTCTATTGTTCTATTATTCTATTGTTACATTTTATTGTTGTTTATCTATCTATCTATCTATCTAATCATTGTTCAGAATCTGAAAGCATTCTGTAACAGTGCTCTGGGGGGTGAACATTCTTGCACAGAAAGAAAACCTGTTTTTGTAGCCCATAATTAAAATCATCATAATACTACATATCATAGCTTTTTCTTGCTCTACAGTATATCATGGATAACATCCATAATTGTGATACTATAAAAATGGGCAAATATATTCACATTTTCAAATGCCCAACATATTACAGATATACCTACTGTATATGTGACATTTTACCAGGGCTGGTCCATTATGTGACAATTAAAAGGAGATAACATTGAACTTGTGTTTATTTGTTCACAAACCTGCTGTGAACCATCAGAAACAATAAAGTACACTATGGTTTAAGATGCTTTGTTTAAAACAAAAAAAGTGGGGGGATTCAAGGATGTATGTGGATAACACTAGAACACTAGCTGTATGCTTGTTAACAAAGGTATGTTGCTCTATTTGGCCCTTCATTTTCTACACCTTTATGCAGACTTATGATACTGTGTTTTAACCACAGAAATTGAAAGATAGCGTCCTTGCCATAGCATACAAAAAGCCTATTGAAGGTATAGCTTTACAATCACCTCATTGCACTCACATACAAACAAAAACAAGCATAAGGCCACACATGTTGACAGATATCCAAAAAAACAGTCTAAACAGATGAATAACATTCAGTGCTTCAGTGTTCCAAATAAAACATCATGGCATTCATAACTTCTCTTCTTTTTTACTTTTGGCACATACAAAAACCACATACATACACACGTGCTGTAATAAAATGACTCAAATCAGACAATTTCTTGTACTAAACATATCATTTACAACAACTCTTAAATAGTGTTTTACATTCCAGTTGTTCATATCTCTGACTGAGTCCTGTATCCAATCCGGAGCATAAAGGAAAAGGACAGGAATGAGAAAAGAGAAAACAATACAAAACAAATTAATCGACTGGCATTGCATGTCTCAGAATCCTCATGGGTATGTACAGTGAAGTGCAAATTGAAAGTGAATGTTCCATTTGAAAGGGCATGGAGGGGGGAGTGTCCTATAAGTTCCATTAGGACTGGGAAGGTAACACTTTCTTAGGGGTGGCTGGTTTCTTGGTCTGCCACAGGTGGCCGTGGATTGTGATGGCGTCCACACTAGCTGACATGGTCTTGGCGGGTATCTGGCTGAACTGCTTCCTGTCTGAGTTGTACTTGTAGAGGCCTTCGATCATCTTGCGTGTGATGCTCTTGGGCCCGATGCCTGTTAGTTTGGTGATCTCGTCCATCTCGGGGCAGTACGTGTACAGAGAGCGGAACTGGCAACCCGCGTCCCGGAACAAGACCAGGAAATTGTTGGCCTCAGATTTCTCCATTTCCTGCAAAACAAAAGAGCAGAGAAATGATCATCAGATATGAAGGCATCAGCAAACATACATACATTTATTTGAGATGGAATTGTATTGAAAAGAGAGAGAGAGAGAGACAAACTGACAGACAAAGACAGAGAGAGAAAGAGAGACACAACACCAGCACATTACCTCAAGGATCTTGTTCTTCTGCCCTTCGTTGACCTTGCCAGCCATACAGCAGTGGGCCAGAGCGTTCTGAATTATATGCTTATTGGATTTGGCACTCGGCTCCTTGTACAATTTTGGCCCTGCGTACACAGAAGTGAAAAGATGATTCGAAATCGTCATAGCAACCACTTTACTGTGTCAAGGAAAGGGCCACTGTTTGTTCCAGACAGTCTGTCACTAAATTATTCATTATTGTCTCTCATGGAATCTCAAGGAAAATGAATATGCCATGTATTACGTATTTTAAACAAGGAATTGTTCTCATATTAAATTTACTTTACACATTATTGACAGACTAGGCTTTAATGAGATAAGAGGACCCACCGGTATACTCCGTGTTGGATGTAACAGAAGAAGTGGTGGATCCATTCTCCCAGTCCTTCTCCCCATTCCGGCTCCCAGATCGACAGGGTGATAGAAATCCATCTGCGGAATCCGGCCTGATGCACACACGCACACGCACGAGCACGAGCATGCACACACACACACACACACACACACACACACACACACACACACACACACACACACACACACACACACTTAGGTCACCTCTCTCTACGGATACTGCCTTTTCACAGCTCAGCTTTGTTATAGTACCTCACATAGAACTGTTTATGCTCCGCTAGGACTTCTTCTCCCTTGCTACAGAAAAACTGCATAAGCTATTTCTGTGCACAGTATAAACAGTGGGTGATAATCCCCAAAAGGGATGGGCTTTTACCATTGTACTCCTTGTACCAATAAGCAATAGGCACAAGTTATCAAACCCTACTCTCATGCAAGCAAGGGCATAAAGAAGCAATGCGAACCAATCATGTGCTCTCGCGGGTGAGATAGCCTACTACAAGCATCTGTATTGCGAAGCATCTTATCTGTAGAGGAAGAGGTACACAAGTGAAGCTTCCGCCATAGAAATAGAATTCATTCTAACTCTATGGCTTCCAACATACAGGTGTGTAGCTTACAGGTGTGGGCTAGCTAGGCAGTGATAATGTGGCATAGGGAAAACAGAGCAATGCATGTTATTGTTCTGTTTTGAGAGTTGTGCAGAATGCATTTAAGCAGGGAGAGGTGGTGAGGTTGACCACATTGTCACATTGAGGGGTGGTGTGATAAAGGTTTTCATTTGTCAAGCAATTCAGCCATGGGTGTGGTATTGGTCTGATGTAATGAAGCTTGCTATAAGGACCCATGTCCTTCAGGTGCAACAGGCTCAATCCTTAATTGACCCCAAAGCCCTGACACAAGTGCATAGAGGGGTCAACATATGATTGGGTGTAAGCTAGACATAGCTGTCTACTATCCAGGGACTAACCTTCTCCTTCTCAGTTTAGGAGAGCTTAAAAAGAAATAGAGACTGCCAGAGGCTAAGCTGGCACTTCTGACAGTCCCAACACATTAGGAGGGATAAAAGAAATGGAAAGATAAAAGACAGAGTAGAAAGAAGAGTTCAGAAGAAGAATGTTATAAGTGATGGGCTAAACCCAGGTCGGTAAGCAGTACTCATGTTCAATAATGATACAACAAACATTTCATACAAGATGTTAAGATGAATTTCAAGTGTGTGTGTGTGTGTGTGTTTCATAGACAAAACATAAAGAAAGAGTCTTACCGTGGAGCTCTCTTCTCAGAGTGCACACTGTCGCTGTCCCCCAGGTTGAGTGACGCCAAAGACAAACTGGAAACTGAAAAAACACATGGTTGTGAACCTGGATGGAGAACACAAAGCCTGCCTGTGAGGACATGCTTATACACATGCGCGCACACACACACACACACACACACACACACACACACACACACACACACACACACACACGCGCGCACACACGCACACATACACACACACACACATACACACACACACACACTTATTCTGCATTGCTTGCATTGCTTACATGTGTCAATGTTCTATTGCAAGATGCAACATAGCCTTACCAATCTAAACCAATCACATTTATAGTGGTGAAGCAATGTTGCTCCTTGAAACCCTCAGGGGAGGGCATCACTCCCCACATATTAACATGTTGTCTTTGTGGGGTGATGTAAGATCGATAGCAACACATTTCATAAGAGGGTCAAATGAGTCAAATTAGCTTGGCAAAGCAGTAAACATCAGGCTTGAATCAATTGGAGAAGCTGCTTCCAGAAGGAAGCAATACGATTTGAGATCTATCAATCAGCCCTACAACAGAGAGTATAGAGTAAAAGGAGCCATGCTGAGCTGCAGAGCGAGGGTGGTTGCAGGGAAAGGTGGCGCCAGGTGGATGGGACGGGCGTACTGTAGGGCAAACTCGCCGAATGCGACACAGTGACCACCTGAGAGAGAGAGGTCATCTCCGTTTCCATGGTTACCTGCCGTGGCCCTGGTGGGGATTCTGGGTGAGTCCATGCTGTCTCTGTGGATGGACTTTGGCCTGGCTCTCCTCTGTTTGACGCTGGCCGGCCGGGGCTTGATGACCGCGTCCATGTCCTCCATCAGCTTCAGCTGCTTCCTCCTCAGGTACTCCTGCTTGATGAACTCGCGCCGCTGCTTCTCATCCTCCTTCCTCATGCGCTCCTCTTCGGCTTTCACTCTGGAAGGAGGAGAGGAGAGAGAGTCAAAGGTTAGCATACATCACACTTCAAGCAAGCTGCAATTAGTTTCTGGATATGTGTTTATGTGCGTGCGTTTGACGTACCGGGCCTCCTCCTTCTTCTGCTCCAGCTCTGCCTCCTGCTGTTGTTTCTTCTGCTGGGTCTCTTTTTCCCTCCTCATCCTCTTCTCCAGCAGCGCAGCCCTCTTCAACGCCATGTTGTCTTCTCCCTTTCCATCGTCCTGGGGAATGATATGACCATAGAAATCAATTATAATTCTATAGATGGAACTACACCATACACTGTGTATCGATGGCTCCTTCTTAACCAGTGATACACAGCCACATGAAACCTCCAAAGCAGACTTCCCTGAAGCTACCATAAGCTGTTATATCTCACTGTGTCTCACGGAGTTGAATGGACCCAGATGAAGCCTAGCCTATATATTGGACTAAAAAGCACTTAAACATGCATCCAGTAATTGACTTCATCTGGCTCCATTCAACTGTGTGAGGGTCGACGCTGATTCTATCATCGACGCTGATTCTCTCAACCAATGTGAGTAAAAGTCATCAAAGCTATTTCACGACCAAACTTCCTTGGTGTCAATTGGAGGGCACTCCTTTTATGCTTGTATTTCTTATTTGGCACACTAGCGAGTAAATTCCAAAAGGCAATCTGACCATTTGATTTGAGTGTTGAGAATTAAATGAACATCTCATGCATTCGACGACCACTATGAGCTTACAACTAATTTAACATCTCTGCGAACCCACTTCTCCACAGCTGTATCTAAATAATTCACAGGACCCAGTTTCCTGACCTAGATGAAAATGAAAGCACACAGAGTACTGCAGCTATACACCCAACAAAAAGGAAAAATAACTGTCCTCAACCGGCCTATTTTCAGATTAGGCCTAGTCTTTCATCATCTTCTGATGGAAACCAGAGTGGCCACTGTTAGGACATTTGATCAATGATAATGCTATCAAACAAGGTCTGTCTAGTCACCATATGGGAACAATGAATAAAGGGCCTCAGCAGCACCTCCAAATTGCTATCTGCCACTTGAATGGTGGACATGAAGGCTATTGTTAACCACCCCCACATTCAGGTCACCACACCTTTTGGGTCTCTAGTACAAAATGTGTGTCTTTCAAACATGTACAGTTGAAGTCAGAAGTTTACATACACCTTAGCCAACTAATTAAACTCAGTTTTTCACAATTCCTGACATTTAATCCGAGTAAACATTCCCTGTTTTAGGTCAGTTAGGATCACTACTTTATTTTAAGAAAGTGAAATAAAAAAGAGAATTATTTATTTCAGCTTTTATTTCTTTCATCACATTCCCAGTGGGTCAGATGTTTCATTACCCATGTACTGTAGAATTCCATTTTGCCTGGACAATAAACTTGGTACTGAATAAACGCTTTTGGAACTGCAAGATCTTATTTCGCAACACACCGCCAATGGAAGCATAAAAAATTGCTTTTTCATAGAACTGAAGCACAGTTTTCTGAATGACACACATACATATTCTTTTTTTGACAGACAAATGAGCAGAATTAGTCACAAAATATTTCTAAACAGTAAAATTATATAAATTATATACTGTCATAGTATTTTAAGATTCCTGAATACAGAGAATTGAGACAGAGGGATACAGAGACAACAATGAATTAGCCTCCATTCCATTCCTTCTCTAGTCTTATAGCCTAAAGATACAGTATATATTATATCTACTTACCTTAAAGAAAAACCCACAGCACATCTTCTGCTCATCATCATAAGGATCCCCGATCCCCTGCTTCTCTCCACTCTCCTCCAGCACCTCACCCTCCAGGGGCTTGAGAACATACAGGGGCACCTCGATCAGATTGCTCCTGGCCTGGGTGAGGGAGCCTGGGTGAGGGGGAGTCTCGGTGGGGGTCACTGTGAAGATCTCAGTCACAGGATGGGCCAATACTTCTGACACAGACGAGCCTAGTGTGGGTTTGACCTCCTCCATTGACCTTTCCTGATTCCTTCCTTTCTTCTCCTCTATCTCTGTCTCCATCTCTTCACTTTCTTTCTGTCTTTCCTCTGTCTCTTCTTGGTTCTTGGCACTTTTTCCCTTCTTTATCATTCCTTTTGTCTGCTGGGTGGTGTCTCTGGCTGGGGAAGAGGGGAGTTCAGTGCCAGCCTCTCTCTCTGGGGATAGGGGCTCCCCGTCTGGGCCTTGCTTGGCGGGGTTGTCCCCCATATAGGCGAAGCCAGCCAGGGGCTGACAGGGGGAGAACTTCCGCAACCTGGGGAGGCTGTCCACCGACTGGGGTGCGGTCAGAACACGGTTATAGGGGGCAAGCTTGAGCTCATTGGGGCGTGGCGTGTTGCGGGGGGTGCGGGAGTGGAAGGAGGCAGACTTCCTCTTGATGCTGGTGGTGGGCGAGCGGTGAGTGGAGCGGGGGGAGTCGGCGGGGGAGGGGGACCCAGAGGAGCGGCCTGCGGTGGTGGTGCCAGGGCGGCTGTGTTTCTGGGGTGAATGTTGGGTGTGGGTAGGGGGGATGACCCAGGATTGCTGCTGTTGTTGTTCCCTCATGGCCATGATGACTTCCTGTTGCTTGGCCAGGCGCTGCATCTCCGTCTGAAGGAAGGACAGAGAGTGGTTGAGCTTGTCGATGGAGCGCGTGTACTCTGCCAGGTCCACCTCAGCTGCCCCAAGACTCGGGCTCAAACCCCCGAGGGCGCTGCCCTCCCCCTGCTCCGCCCCATCAGGCGTCTCAGCTAGGCTCCTCCCACTACGGAGGAGGTTGCTGCCCTCCGTCTTCCCTTGCCCTTCCTCCGTCAATTTTCCCTCCTCCTCCGCTCCGGCTGTGGTGGCTCCGTCGCCCTTCCTCTTGACCACGGTGAGGAAAGCGGTGCGGCCCATCTTCTGACGGTGTCTGGTGAATGCCGCCTCCACCTTCTTCTTCTGGGCCTCGATGGCACGCCGCTTCTCCTCCAGACGCATTCGCAGCTCCACCATCTCTGTAGCCATGGCCTGGGCCGGGTCGCTGGGCGTGGCAGGGGTGAGGTTAGTGGGTGGAGCTTGGGCTGGGACTGTGGGTGTGGTTTTGTGGTGAATAGGGCTGTGCTCAGGGGTGGGGGCCCAGGACACAGACAGGGGGAGGCCCAACTCTGAACCTTCAGGAGTCGTCTTCAGGGAGCTCCCTCCCCCGCTGCTACTGCTCCTCCTCCCCCCTGACTCAGGCGGCTGGAGCTTCCGGAACTTCTGCTCTGCAAAGCTGGTCATCTTGATGCCGACACTGGTGGAGGGGGTGCTGCCGGAGGGGGATTTGCTGTAACCGTAACCGCTGCTGCTGGGACACGGACTGGGTGTGTCCATGTCCAGATCCATGCTCACCGTGCAGTCTTTCAGTGATGAGTCCTCATCCAAAGTCTCGGCCATGTCCTCCGTCCTTATATGGATGCCTGTGTCAACCTCTGTGGTATCTGAGGTGCTCAGCTTGGACTCTGACTCTGACAATGAGTCCAGGCCACTACCTCCTCTGCCACCACCACCACTGCTGCTGCCGCCCTGGTCCTGGCTGTGCAGGAAGAAACCATTGTTGATCCCCTCAGCCAGAGGGCTGCCTCGCTGAGGAGGCTTACCCGTGTTATGGATGATCTGCAGGGCCTCCTCAATGCTGGGGGTAGCTGTTCCGTTCCCATTACCATGCCTCTGTTCCAGGACTGAGCTGTTGGGGAAAACCCTCTGGCGTCTCTCTGGTTCAGGCCCCGCCAGGCTGTCCGGGCAGCCCTCCTCGTCAATGCCCACTCCCTGCCCGTTGATAGGCTGAAAGGACAGGTTCTTCTTCATGCCCCGTGGCAAGTGGTGGACCTTGAAGCCCATGCCCTCCTCAGTGCTGGCAGAACGGGTCATACCACGAGGGGCGGGGGGACCTGGGGTTGGTGTTGTTCCCTCTTTATTGAAGGGGATATCAAAGGACACTCCGTAAGGCCCGGACCTGAGAAAATCAATAAATTAATCAATCAAATGTTATTTGTATAGCCCTTTTTAGATATTGTATATATTTGTCATAAAGTGCTTAATAGTAGTGCTTAATTGTTCATTTGTTCTAGTGTGACACTCATCGAGTGAACAATTATGTTAAGTCATTCAGCTGCCCCATAATACTAACCTTTTCTCCTTGGGCCAGGTCCCTGTGCACCCATCCACAAAGGACATTGAGGATGATCGCTTAATTTCACCTGGGTCATAAAAAACAACTTAATAAATTCATTACCATTTTTTTTTTTCCTGCGGTTAAAATCCATTTGATAATCTAATACAAAAAGCAAAAAATGTCTAATGCAGAACAAATTAGAAGGGATCTAGTTACCTGACTTCCTAGGTTGGGGTCGTAGAGGCAGACTAGAGAGAGAGAGAGAGAGGGGGAAATGAAGATTCACCATAATTTAATTACACATAGCTGAAAGCTAAGGAGTTGATCTCCAGACTTACATAAGGGTCAACAAGGGTCAATAAGTTCTATCCAGTATCCATTTGAGACAGTCTAGTTTTAACAGCCAAGACCACATTACGATACCCAAGATGATTAGAAGGTGTATATAAGCATACATACCTGGGCTGCTCTGGACTGGGTGGTCTCTCCATGAAGCTCCTCTTGGTGGCTTTGGAGATGGGCACGGAGGGCAGGCTCTTCAGTGAGGTGCCTGGTGGCTCTGCAGGTCGAACAGAGAAAAAGAGAAAAAAACTCTTAATAGTGTATATTATTTGAAAGCTATATTTTTATTGGTGTGTAGCATGAAACATATATTTGATGTAAAAGCCTGACTTACCTTCAGCGTCCAGTACTCTGGGTTGAACGAAGGAGGGCTTCACCATTTCAAACCACCAGAAGAGCTCTGCCATGAATGCAAGGTAGTTATTCTGGAAGAGAGCAAAAACATAGAGGGTATGACATTGAAGACTGATGTCAATAGACAGACCTGACAGAACTGCAATGTAACCTCTTTGAGAAAAGCATGGCATAGCAGAACTTACCAGTGCAGTATACCTATGCTCCCACAAGGTGTCTCTGTGTACTTTAAAAACTAAACCTGACAGGCACACGTTTTCTGTCTGTCAGTATGCCTCACAAATACTTAACTAAGACTTTTCCATTTAGTATTTAGTACGTTCCCAAAAAATGGACCTTCTTCATAGATCAACGTGAATGCTCCCAACTGACCTGAGTGTACTATTAGTATAAATTGTCTTTGTTATTGCCCTCATGTTGCACAGTATTTCCACATCACATCTAGTTACGTGCAACAATAGAAACTGGAGATTCAGATTTCCTTGGGGTCAAACTATTTCACAGCACCAGATTGGTAATGTTAGCACTTTTGCATAATAATATTGTACCCTTGCTACAATAAACCCTTGCTACAATAAATTTTAATCTCTGAAAATATCAGCCCATGCAACCTTTGAATTGAAATCTGAAAACACTGTTTATGAAATCATTCAATCCATTCTGAAACGCAGAGTGCAACAACCCAGGCTATGACTGAAGGGAAAATACAAGACATCCATATAATCTTCATGCCAAATTCACCCAGCATGGCCAGGCTGTTCTTTTCCTTTGTTGCCATCCTTACCCACTGACACTTAATCCACCATGGATTCCTATGGAGGCTGTCACACACACAAACACACACGCACGCACGCACGCACACACACACACACACACACACACGCACGCACGCACGCACGTACGCACGCACGCTGGGATGTTCTGGGATGACCTTGAGGAACCGAGGTGTTCTGCTCAAGAACACAGTCCAGACAAAGGGAACGTTCCCTCACAGTGCTCAAAGCATGGTGATAAACCCCACCTCAGCAAGATTCACACACACTCTCATCCCTTCATCAGGCCAGAGGTGACTCCCTGCTGCTGCTGCATTTTTTATGACTGGCAACAGTGAGCAGTTTGTTATTATGCAGAGTAGCAAAACTGTTGGAAATTACATGTTTTCGTGTCAGATTTCAACGAATGTCGTCTTGTAATACATACATTCCATCAAAATGCAAACAAACACCGCTGTCAAATGGTTATCTCTTTCTCAACTGAACTATGATCCATGAGTACAACATGTGGGATTAACAAATAGCAAACCAAGCAGTTTATCTCTCCTCAATCTAATCACTCAACCCGTATAACAGAGTACAATCACAATCTCACAATTGCTCATCATTTTCCTCCTATTGCACCATTTCTTTGGCAAGCAGAATGCAGTTTAGTTAATTACAGTACCTCTAGGTCTGTCCAGCATCAGTGGGAGTCCTCTAGGTCTGAGAGAGAGAGAGAGAGAGGGAGGGAGGGAGGGAGCTCTCTCTAGCCCAGATGGCGTTGTGGCAACAGCTCGTCCACTCCCCCCTCTCTCTGTCTACCTGCTTACTCACACGCCAGGCGTGAGTGTTCGTTATCCCCTTCACACCCCCAGCAGCAGTCAAACACCTACTCTCCTCTCCTCTCCCCCTGATCCCCTGCCCACCTCACAACACCACAGCACTGTCTGTTCCTGCTGCCAGAAGCCATTACCTAGCAGGTTGCCAGATTTGGAGATTGCAAAATGTCGATCTCTGGGTGAAGCGAGAGTTGATTGGTGCGGTTCAGACAGAGCTGAGGGCTAATCCATTAAGAAGGGACCACTGTAGTCTGCCCCGCCTCCTCTCCTCTTTAGCAGGGTGCTACAGACAGACAGACAGACAGACAGACAGACAGACAGACAGACACACACACACACACACACACACACACACACACACACACACACACACACACACACACACACACACACACACACACACACACACACACACACACACACACACACACACACACAGACAGGCAGGCACATACACACGTACACAAAGACGGCAGGAAGGCAGCCAGGAAGGCACACACACACACACACACACACACACACACACACACACACACACACACACGCATGCACAAAGATGGCAGGAAGGCAGGCAGGAAGACACACACACACACACACACACACACACACACACAGACACACACACACACTAACACAAACACACACACACACACACACACACACACACACACACACACACACACGCTTTCAGGGGGGCTGTGATGTGATTAATCACTTAGCCAGGGGATGATGAGAGATCAGGGCCTGGTTAGTGATCTAAAGCTGTATGACTTACTGTAGCTTCTGCTCTGTCTCGATGGTGAAAGACCCCTGAATGTCCAGGGCTGCCACTAGCCCGCCACTAACATTTTCATTGCTACTCAATTATTGAAGCCAAGATATCACAAAGTCTTGATATTATAACAATATTGTCTAGGGCAAAAGGGCTTGGACGTATACACTGACCCACCACCGACACTATAATAGGAGAGCAAACTCAACATGTACGCTCAATATATATCGAACTACCATCACAGCTACAAAGGCGGTTTAGAAGAAGCCAAATTACACATTTCATTCTATTGTTTCTGCAGCTGGCCATTTAGATCTGCACTGACTTGATGATCAAACACAATGTGAGTCAATGTGAGGAGCTTGACATGATTTAGTGCGTGGGCCTCCAATAAAAAACGACTAGGGATGATTTCATGTCCCTGTGTGCCCTGTGCTATGTTAGTTGTGGGGGTTGGGAGGACAAAAACACACAGATGAAGCCTACTGCTCAGAGAGGGAATATTCAGCATCATGCTGTGGTCTGATGGCGCAGTGATTGCTGTGCCGTCCTTCAGATGGAATCATTTACTGTAAATGTCGGATTGACCAACAAAGCAAGTGGATGTGTGTGTGTGTAGACTGTGTGTATGAATGCAGATAAGTGTGTGTGTGTGTGTATGTGTGTGTGTGTGTGTGTATGTGTGTGTGTGTGTATGTGTGTGTGTGTGTGTGTGTGTGTGTGTGAGTGTGTGAGTGTGTGAGTGAGCACAAGCCTGAACACATCCACTAAGGTGTTATCCAGTTCCCTTGGGAGTGGACACCCCCCCCCCCCCACTCCCCACCCCCCACCCCCCCGTCCCTCCCACTCTCTCTGCCTCTCAGTCCCATCTCAATAATGAGTCCACCATTAACATGATGGGGACCTGAATGCACGACTAGCGTGTGACTGGCTCAGGGAAGAAACTGGGTCAAGGTTACTGTTCACATAACCAGCTCTGGATTCTGCTCTGGGTAAAGACCTGCAGCCCTAATACTTCCCTGTAGGGACATTTGCCAGCATGGCAGAGAGTGACAGCCAGATCGGTCCTTTTGGTATTTGAGGGAGATAATAACTGGAAGCAGTTAAACCATTACAAAACCAAAAGGTTTAGCTGAGTGTGAATTTTCTGAGATGTTCTTTGGTTTATGGGGCTCTAGGAGCCAATGGAACGACACAGGCTGTGCGAAAACTCCACAAATAAAATGTCTTAGCAAGAAACACAAAAATGACCAGGCTTGTATTTTCAAGAAGTGGTTCAAAAGATGTAGACACACACTACGACTGCTCACACTACAATATATGCTTTCATACAAGAACAGAGAGAATGGAGGGGGGGAGTGACAGCAGAGTACTGTAACTGCCCACCAGTTTGTATGGCTGGCCTACGACAGTAGCAACACACATGGCCAACACCCACTATTTACAGCATGGGAGCCAACAAAAAGAGACAAGCCATGTTTGTGTCTGTACCACACATGAATATAACCCAGCTCTCAGTGAAATATGGAAAGAGAGAAGGAGAGTGGTGGGGGGGGGGGGGGGGGGAGAAGAGAGAGAGGACAAACCAAGAACAGAAACAAACTGTTCCAGAGCTGTGGCTAGTGAAGGCAAGAGTTTACAGGATTCATTTCAGGCCAGATGGTTTTTCCACCATCATCTCTTGGGCAGTGCTACATACACATATGAGTCACCACTCATACACACAAACCTTCCTCCCATTCTCTACCCTAGCCCCCACATATCCTTGATATCATCTTCTATAATTGTCCTCGAATTTTCAGTGCCAATACTTTAGCCGTTAAAATTCAAAATCTCACACCGAGTTTGCAGACTATATCTACAGAATGAGATTGTTGAAAAAGACAGGAAATTCAAAACCACAAACCGCAACCACCAAACCGGTTATTTGATCTATACAAAATCAAGGGCTAGTAAATCTTGGCCACTGTACCTCTAGCCTAGGAGAATGAAGCCTTACTTTGATGCAGGTTCAAGTCTGTAAAGGGTGTTTAAAATAGCCTTGGTCCAAATAAATGGAGACTTTTCTTTACTTACTTTGACGGCAGAGTGGGCATAGAGCATGTCCTCCAGGCTGAAGTGGCAGCAGTTGTCGAGGTTGTCCTGACAGAACTCCTGCACCAGCTGCAGGTTGTAAAGGCTGTCCGCTAGTGACATGCTCTCCTTCAGACAGGCATCTGTTAGGGCCGACAGGGGCAGGCCAGAGAGATACATTATTGGATAGGTAGCGGGGTCACAGAAAACAAGTGCTGCACCAATTACCCCTTAACACCGCTCGATACTCTTTAATGGATGGTTGTGAGGAGTCAGGGAAGGTTGGAGGTATTTTAAAACTTTGGGGTGTCGGGGGATTGACCAATCATGGCCCAGGTATTCTGTAGATACTGTAGGAGAAAGGTCAGAGAGGAAACAAATGGTGTATCTTTAAATGAATCATCTTGTTGATTAACTCTTTGTAGTGTTAACTACTGAGCTGTGGTATGTGTGTGTGTGTGTGTGTGTGTGTTTATCAGATCTCCCCCACTTCATCAGTGGCTTGATGTGATTTACATTGAGTAGATTATGAGGGTTGATCTTTTTTCAATCTGGCTCACTCACTGTCCCCTTCAACACATTTCCATTTCCATTTTTGACATTTAGCAGACGCCTTTATCCAAAGCGACTTATATATAAGTACATTTGTCTAAAGTAAGTGAATCATCTGTACATCAGTCATCATAAGACACACACACACACACACTCTCTCTCTCTCACACACACACACACACACACACACACACACACACACACACCTTCCAGTTTGACCAGCTGTGGGCAGTAGAAATGCAGCAGGGCAGCCAGGGCACAGCCGTCAATGCTGTCCTTCAGCAGGTTGTCCACTGGGGGGATCCAGGGTACCTGCTGGGACGAGGCCTGCTCCTTCCTGTAGCGAGCCTGGATGGGTACCAACACACACACACACACACACACACACACACACACACACACACACACACACACACACACACACACACACACACACACACACACACACACACACACACACACACACACACACAACTGGTCAGGAATGGGAGACAGGATAGAGGGAGACAGGAGTGAGACAGGATAGAGGGGATACACATGCACATACATGCACACATGCACATGCGCACACACACGCACACGCGCACACACACACACACACACACACACACACACACACACACACACACACACACACAGTACTGTATACATACGTATGTGCAGTGAGACAATGAGATCAAATACCACATACTCTACACCAAATAAATGGAGTGCATGGATTTATTATTCAATATAAACAATGAGGAGTGTGTGTCATGCAGTCTGATCACGGCAATTCTTGTACTGTATACAACCTTTACATGCTCAAATAATTAACTATAATCATGTAAACTAGGCCTATAGAACAGGACCACCATGCATCAATCACATGTGCAGAAACCTATAAAACCACACAAAGGAAACCATTCACAAAATACTTCATACATAATTTGATGTTCATACACATGTTGATGTTCATTTGATGGCAACAGAGAGAGACAGCCACTATGGATACGGGGGGAGGGGGGGGAGACACCATTAACGCATGTCATCTGACTTACAGGCACCAGTTTCATGTACCATTTGGTTGGAGACTTCAGAAAGCCAGTTAAGAGAGACACAGAGAGAGAGAGAGACACACACACACACACACACACACACACACACACACACACACACACACACACACACACACACACACACACACACACACACACACACACACGAGTAACACGAACACAGGGATAATCTTGTCAGAAACATATTTAGGGTCTGTATTGCAAAGTTTCTTTTGTCAAACATTAGGGAAAAGTGAGAGGTATTTGTCTCGTCAGCAAATAAAAAAAGAATGTCTGTACGTGTGTGTGTGTGTGTGTGTGTATATATGTGTGTGTGTGTGTTACAATGTTTCAAGACCCAATTAAGCTCTGTCTTTCACACAACATTAAAGCTGACTAGCTTTCCTTTAGAATACCTAATGACTTCAGGGAACCTTTTTCTCACACACTTAAAAGCAAGTATCAATGACTGTACGTAAATGAGGCGCTAACTCCAGTACTCTACTTCACACACACACATCAGGGGTGAGAATGCTTGCCTCCCTAAATCTAAACCGCTCAGATACATTTTGAATGAGGCAGTTACTGTCTTATGAAAAGGTCACGTCTAGCATTCCTTGTTGATTGAATAAGCCTAGCAGCTCTTTGAATGTTAATCGGAGCTCCCTCATCCATACATAAAAGACTGAAGCCATCAACAGCTCACAATGACAGCTATGGTCAGCTTCTGCACATGGGGCATGGCCTTAAGTCGGGTGTCGTCATTCTAGCACGACCTGCATCGCCTGAAGTGTGGACAGGGTCTTAGACAAGGGTCTGTCGTTAGACAATGACCCTTATAAAGTAATCTTACTGATGGATTACAGTATTACAGTATTATTAGTGACTGGATCACCTACTCAACCACAGTCATGGTCTTGAAAAGCCTCTCTGAATGTGTTATCATAAGTAGGCTATTGAGGATTTCAGACCAACTGTGTTTTCTCCCCTCAAGACAAAGTTGGACCAAAAAAGCTGGTTTTAGGGTTTAACAAGGATTTAACAAGGATTGTTTTATTTGTTTGTTCACACCCATATACTGGCCAATACAAACAAGTCAAGTCAATACAAACCCAAATCCAAATGGTGTAGCCCTACATACGTATGTAAAAAACAACATTTAAGAAATTGCGGCAGTGAGCAGAGCAGGAGGGCGACAGTAAATGGCATTGCTTCACCTCTCCAGGCACAAATGGCCCATAATATCAGGCTACCACCCCACATGACCCTGCAGCAGAGTCAACACAGGCTGAGGGGGGGGGGGGTACATTTGGCTAGTGGAGGAGGGGGGAGAGAGGATGGGTGTGTGTGTGTGTGTGTGTGTGTGTGTGTGTGTGTGTGTGTGTGTGCAGCGGACCAGTTCATCATGGGGCGTGAGCTCCCAGCCGTGCAGGACAGGAAGATCATTGGGGACTGCAGCCATGCCCTGTTCTCTCGGCTACTATCTGCCAAACCGTACTGGAGTATCCAGACCCGGACCAACAGGTTCCGGGCAAGGTTCTACCCAGAGGCTCCCTCAGCCCCCCCACCGCCACCCCCCCATCTTCCCAGTCCACTATTGTTGTTGTGTTTCTGCTATTATTGCTACCATATGTTATTGTTTTTATTATTACTTAGTTGCACTGTTGAGGAGCTAGCTTGCCCAAAGCATTTCATTGTACCGCCTACGGCTGTATTCTGTGTATATGACAAATAAACTTTGATTTGATTTGAAGCTCAAACTGAGCAGCCAAGATCTTTCAACGGCCCCCAAGGAGCACTTAGCCCTGATCTCAATCAACCGCCCACCTCCCCCACTTCAATCAGCCTGCTGTCCTCCCCCTCTTGACATATGACATCCTCTATTAAAGACACGTTCACTCCATCTGCAGATTTGAACTTAAAAGAATTACTGTTATTTTGTGCTCTACCCTGGCATTGCCTTTAACTCTGCACTGACCACAAGTGCCTGCTAGGTCTTTTTTTCTTCTTCTTCTGCATACTGCATGGTAGCTACAAATAAAAGCAGGTCTGGTCAACTGCCAGCCAGCTGGTCAGCTCCCAGTCAGCTGGTCAGCCCTTCTGTGTTCTGATGACTACTGCACATCTGTTCAGGGAGGGTACTTGTCCCTCAACTAAACAAGCTGCTCACAGAGAGCGACAGTGACAGTTTTTGGGGAGCGACTAAGGGCGAGCATTGAGGACATAGTGCTGGGGAGATGAGAGGGAAGGAGGGAGGGAGGGAGGGGGAGAGAGAGAGAGAGAGAAAAGAGAGACTGTCGAGTCAGGAGACAAGGGCAAGTTCAACACAGTTAAATGGGCCATTGCGTACCATAGCGTCGGATACATCATACAGAGTAGCTGCGTCACACGTCTGGTAAGTCATACTAACACTCATACAAAGTGCTTCTAACATGATACAACTGCCCAGCAGTCCATAGAGGATGTCAGGAAACGTGTTATCATAACAATTATTGGGTCAGACATCGACATAAAGCTATAGCTGTAGCCAGAGGTTATCTCAATGAAGACAGCTAAAGTGAGTCATCTGAATTATTGTTGTTGTCATGCTCACTGATATGATATTCATATAATATGATATCCAGTGATATGAGCACAACAACTAGAAACTGGTCATGTCCCTGCCTCGTCTCTGTCCCTGTCCCTGTCCCTGTCCCTGCCTCGTCCCTGTCCCTGTCCCTGTCCCTGTCCCTGTCCCTGTCTCGTCACTAGTGCTAGTTGAACCCTGCGCTGAGGCCCAGCGCTGGGACAGTTGTGCCCTGTTCAGGCATGCAGAGCTGGAGCTGCCTCTGCACACTGACGGGTCACATCAACATCAAACAGCAGACAGGCAGGCAGGCAGGCAGGCAGCTCAAGGACAAGGTGGGGTGGAATACACACACATGCACGCACACACAATCCCACGCAGAACTGTGTACACATAGGTGGGCAGGCGCCCTACCCATGTGTCACACACACACACACACACACACACACACACACACACACACACACACACACACACACACACACACACACACACACACACACACACCCTATTGGCTATCTATAACTGTGCTAAACAGCCTGTCAGGCAGCATTTCGCAGCTCAGGTCTGGGCTGGGACAGACATTTTCCTCGAGGCTCCTTAAGAAACAGAACTCCTCTCTATACAGCAGGTTCACTCAATGTGTTGCTCCAAAATCCCCTCTCTGACATAAACTGTCTTCCTTTAGATGCGCTACAGTGGGGGGCACAGACTAAGTAGTAAACAAGGGGCAAGACCAGGACAAGCTGCTTAGCGTGTTAAGATCGGTATGGAAAGGGGGGAGTAGAGTGGAGAGGAGGAGATGAGGCGAGAGGAGAGAAGGGGGGGGGGGGGGAGCAGAGGAGGATGGAGGGCAACAGAGCGGAGAGGCTGGCATCATTCCTTTGCCCTGCCAGTTCTGCTGTGTCAGGGTGGGTGGAGGGTTACCATGTCAACCCTGCAGCTTGCCGCCAGACCATAATAGCAGCCTGTCTGTGATATGACATGACCACATCAGGAGTTCTTCAACAACATCAAAGTGCATGACTCAGCTGGCCGACCAGACACACAGACAGCAACCTGTCGTAAGGTATTAGAGACCGCATGTACAGGAGCTGCTGTTTATGCAACATGCTAAAAACTCCTTGCTGGGTTGTCTCTTTAACCTCTGACCTGTGTGATACTACCTATCCCTCTAATACTAGATGACTTGACTTGTCATTCAGGTTGAAAGGGCTTCACAGAACGGGAAGGGAGGGGAGGGGAGAGGAGGGGAGAGGAGAGGAGAGGAGAGGAGAGGAGAGGAGAGGAGAGGAGAGGAGAGGAAGCACTCACCCGCGGACTTCCAGCAGGCTCAGCGCTCTGCGTCTCTCTCCTCCTCAGCTCTTGAGCGATAATGTCCTTCAGATACTCGTTTACCTGGTTAATGAACGTGGGAGAAAAAGAGAGAAACTCTACATGCATGAGCAGCTGGGACATTGCACATCATCATTCAATAGTAGGAGACAGTGTGTGTCCGAGCAGTGTATTTGTTTTTACATGTACACAGTCTGTGTGTGTGTGTGTGTGTGTGTGTGTGTGTGTGTGTGTGTGTGTGTGTGTTTGTGTGCGGGCATACGTGTTTGCTTGTGTACAAGCATGCGTGTGTATGCGTGTGTATACGTGTTTGTGTTTGCTTTCTTGTGTGCTCCTGTGCATGTGTGTGTATAAGCATGTGCATATGTGCAATAGTGTATCCCAGTGTAGGGTTCTCCAGGCTGTAGCCTGTAGCTGGCAGCAGCCCAGTGTTCCCAGCAGTGGAATGTAAACAGACTGGGCCTTTTGTATGAGGAGGTGGAGCTGGCCCAGCACTCACTGACACTCACTCCCTCTACTGTACACACACACACACACACACACACACACACACACACACACACACACACACACACACACCTCCAACTGGATGGTCTACAGCAGATGGTGCTATGGAATGGCATGCTAGCGTAACACCTACCTTGTTGATCCAGGTGGTCACGGCGTCCTCTGTGTCGTACGGCGTGTCCCCGTCGTCAGGGTCATCGTGGGCGGAGTACTGGCGCACGCAGGACACCACCTTCTCCACGCTCACCGCCTCCACCGTATACGCCATCATCAGTGTGTCAATCATCGCCAGGTGGGCGCTCTGGAACGGGACACAGAATATGTAGCTGTTTGGTCAAATATTTGACCTCAATAAAGGGCCCTATTCCAATATGGTTGCTGCACTAGTTGCCTTCCCTCTGCTCTAATTGGTTTTGTTATGGGTCTGAAAGGGTTGTGTCAGTCTACAGTATACATGGATACTTTTGACTTATTTACTAATCTGAATATTTTTTACTTATTTACTGTTATAGCTTTTAGAGCTTATATTTTTGTTTCTAAGGCCGCTCTGCCGTAGCATTTTGTTGCATTGTGTACTTTTATATGATGTAATGATAAATAAACTTGAACTTGAACTTGAACTACAGTATACAGAACATGCAGGCTACACTTGGCCAATGGGGGGGGATCTAATATGTTGATTGGAGCTATCCAGAGTTGACAGGTCTGTGAGGGTCAGGGAGTGAGATATGGGTTTGGAATTAAACCATGGAGTCTTTTCCCTCCTCCATATCTTGGCAGACAGCTCTCTGTCTCCAGTTGGCCCCACCCCAGTTGCTGTTGCCCTGGAAACAGTTGCGTCTGTCCCTTGTTACACGACCCAATTAGCTGCCTGTTCACAGAGAGTGATAGTGAGTGCAAGAGGCCAACACCAACCCTGCAGCCTCTCACACATGAGAGAATATGAAGATGCATCTCTCCAAACTACATTCATATTCTACAATTATAGAAATTTGTTTTCATTGTGTGTTTCCTGTGCAAGACACACACACACACACGCACGCACACGCACACACACACACACACACACACACACACACACACACACACACACACACACACACACACACACACACACACACACACGCATGCATGCATGCACGCACACGTACACACATACACTCGAAATAAGAATATAATAGAAGCGGGTGATGAAAGGGATTTCTGAAAAGAGCACTTCACATGCAAACAGGAACAACTTTCATGTGTGCCAACAGGCACTGCAGGTTAAGAGCATGTCATCAGGACTCATTGTCATACACTATTGATCTACCCTGAAACCCCTTTAATGACATAAAGTCACAAAGACACACAGATAGCCTATAATCATGGTTCTACATCTATAGTCTATGTACTGCATGTCCTCTACATGCCCACATATCCTGTACTTGTAAAAACATTGTTTACAACATATGAGAATTATTTGCACTAAACTTTTCCATAAGCTAATTCAATGAATCACACTTAAACTTGATTGGCCCCGCATATACCATCTGTTATGATGCAATAGGCCGCAGTTGAGCCAAATTAAACTATTCTGGGACAGAGAAACATGACAAACTACTCTGTACTGTATACATTGATGGCAAGGGAAACCTAAGTCAGGTGTGTTGTAGCTCAGGTTTAGCTCTGCATGCTTTGATGGCAACACTTTATCTGTGTAATGTAAAACAATGAGCTACAAGGCATTGGGATAGGGCTTGTGAGTTCATGGCTAGTTACAGATGTTTAAAATAATCTTATTCACATTCCACAAGGCCATATGAAACAAATAAATGATGTTTACTCATCCGATGTTAGCGCTAACAGTTAGCCTTTGCCCTCTGTAGCAGTGACTGCCCCACTTCCAGCACAGCATTTAATAACACACTGCTTAAAAATACATGACACTGCCATTAATTTAGGTATCCAAACACTGGGGCAACCAAACATTAGTCCTCCTCTCACACACCCCTTGTTATGACCAGACACAAGCACAGTGAAAAATGAACCCAGTATCTCAGCTCAAAATTAACTATATCAACCCAGACTAAGCTCATCTGGAACAAGAGGACCAGAGGGCCAATGGTCATGTCATAATTTCTCATAGGGCTGTTAATATTGATTTTAATGTCCTTTGTTCCCTGCTGAGATCACATGACAACAACAACAACAACAAGGACTTATCTTGTTTGATGGGTGGGTACAAGAAAAGAGTGTCTCAGTGTATCTGTTATCTGTAAGTGGCAGTGTTGTTTATTCAGATAGTGAACAGAGCTCATATTCACAGAGCCTCTCAGAGTAGGACTGCTGATCTAGGATGGCTTTTGTCTTTTGAAAAACACATGGACAGATGCAGACCTGGTCCTTAGCTTTGTGAATGTGTGGGCCCAGGTACAATAGAAACAAGACCTCTGGGGGTGGTGCTATTAGTAGGACTCTTGTCTGGCCCTTGAGCAGGCAGGGTTGTTCGAGTGGCAGCCAGGCTGTTTACCTGTGCTCTAGAATGTTTACTTGGGTGATAGTGACACCTTGCTACTGTGGAACCATGACCCACAAGTCTCCTTGATCATAGCAGCTATGAGAGCAGAAATTATGTAGACAGACTATTGAAGATAATATTGATTTGATACAACAACAAAATACATTGTAATCTGTATAACAAACATTCATCAAATCCTAAGAGGAGAGTAACACAAGAGCATGTGCCTAAATGTCACATCAATCTCTAGAAAGAGAGAGAAGAGATAGAGCCACTGGAAGGAGGCAAGATAGAGGTGGGGGAGGAAAGGAGGGAGAGAAGGAGAAGAGGAAGATCCCTGTTTGCCTGCAGAGTCGGTTAACCTCTTCCACTTCATTTGGCCAGGCTGTCATCCAAAATTAGCGATATTTCCTTCCTGAATGCGTTGTGACATTCTTGTACGCTCATCGCAGGATAAAGCAGATGTGAGCTTTAGGCCTACAGTACGTTATGACAGTAGTATCCCTTCTTGTGCTTGTCACAGAAGCACATAGATGTACAGCACTAAGCTTTCTCATTAAGGTGATTACATATATAAATCCTATACTGATTTCTCCTGCAGTAAGAGATGTTATTTTATAGTCAATATCCTGTTTTTATTGCTGGCTACATCATTGGTGTATTTCCACCCTGGGAAAAAGGCTCTCCCTCTACCGTGTAGCTGTTCGTCTTCCAAATGGCTCCTTTGGTATGGAAGAAGCGTAGACGAAAATCCTCCATTGTAGCCTGATTAAACTGAGTACAAAAGAGGAGCAAATACTGTACGTACGGCTTCGGCTTCCTATGTAAACCCGGTGATATATCTCACCTCCTCTTTGTGCGTTCAGTGAGTTGTTTGATGTGAGCATAAAGCCTGTCAATGTAATTTCTATTAGGAATGCCCTGATTACATAGCTCAGGGATGACTGGCTCTTTAAAAAGCACAATTGATGATCAATGTCCTATGCTACAGTTCCACAACTGGTGGGTCGTGGTCAGTCCAACCTGGCATCATGACTGAAGTTTGAGTTGTAGCTATCATGGTTGTGTCTATTTTGTATGTTACAAGAGAATTTGACAAGCTTTTATCTACTCGTCAAAACACCCCCAAAAAGTTTTAGGTGAATAGCACTCTGCAGTGGGTGCAGAAAGCTGCCACACGCAAAAATAGATCAACTGCAATAGTGGCCCATGTTCCTTTATAAGTAGAAAAGACAGTGATTCTGGAGTGTTCTTAGCACTTAAGCTCTTTATGGGTATAAAACACTGTCTAAGAGTGATTTGTTCATGTCCAAAGGCTCTCTGTCCAGCAGATGCTCCTGGTAACTTCAAGCTATTTCGTCTCTACAAAGAAAAGCACTCAGTGCTGGACTTTTGAAGGTCACCAGAATGATCCAGGAAAAAGCAGTGATGCTGAGGGAGATGTTTGAGCTGCTCTACAGGAGAATACAATGAGGAGAGAATATAAAGGAATACAAATATTAAGACATTATCAGCCTGGCTCCGACTAACTGATGAGTCAACAATCTCACGGATGGTGATGATACACTTCCCTCAGGAAGGCTCTCTGGCTCTTCTCTTGGCTACTTTGAAAGTGTGTCCAAATGCAGGCAGGCAGGCATGGAGGCAGACACAAACATGCACGCACACACACTCCTGCACGCGTGTGCCCGCGCACACACACATGCGCACACACATACGCAAACACACACACAAACACACACACACACAGCCAGGGGGGCTTGGCGCTGACTGTGGGAAAGGCCCACTGTGTGAGAGGCCCTGGAGGAAGGACCACCTAAACCCCTCCTCTCCGTATCGATCTAGGACCAGCTTACACTCACCTAATTCTAATCTAGCCTTTAGGGAAAGAGACCCAAAACTGATCAGAGAAAAATTCACTTTGGGCTGGAACTCTGCTCTTGGGGTTGTCTAGTCCTGAAAGAGGAGAGAAATATGGTAAAGGTATGCTGTTCAACCAGTCTTTACCTTTTTCATTTCCTTCGTAATAAGATCTGTTCAAGGAAATCTTCCCTGAGCCGTGATGATCTTTATAAAATCCCCTGCTCTGATTTCAACAGAGTAATGAGAAAATTACAGTGCTTTTTATCTCCTGGTTAAGTGATATACACAATGAGCTTACTGAAGCATTACTGCGGCTAAAAAAATATGACTATAGTTGATAATCTAGGCTGTTTTCCCATTATGGCATGTTCTATTTGCATTTTGGTTCTTCATCATGTCTGGCTATTGACTCCTTAGTAAACATGACCCTGATTGGTTGGAATCTTATGAATGGTGATGGCCATTGGCTACTGAGCATAGTTCATCACCCCAGTCATCCAGGTCACACTGTGCTCCTCTCCCGTTTCCCGTACAGACACAGAGGCCTCTCTTGGTGAACAAGACTGTGTCTGTTCAGAGTTGAGGACTGACAGGGGAAAAGGACATTCCTAACATGGCTGTCCCTCCTCCCTGGACAGATAGCTGTTCCAGCTACTAGACTACAACACCTGAAGCACCGGGACTAGAGGCAGGCAAGGTATTTCCTCCTGCTTTATCTTCATCATGCACCTGCTAGCCTCTCTTTGTGCTGTACATACAGTAGAGTACTTCATAACTTCACATTCATTCCATTGTTATTGCATGTTTGTGTATCTATCTATGTGGTACTGTACAAACATAAACTGAAGTTATGAATACACAGTTATATAAAAAAAAAGGGGGGAAAAAAACAAAACAAGAATATCTAGCATTCTTGGCATTCTGCAGTGCAGTCCATCGCTGGCCAGTAAGGTTCTGAGTATAATAAAACATCTTACACAGAATGGGTTCAAAACCCAAGAATAATGTAATGTGTTCACCAAGCCATATTGTACTACTTTGGAATAGCTGTTAGCGCTGAGAGAGACTATTTGCTGTGTTTCAATAGCTCCAAAAAAAGAGTCTCCTTGCCTTACTTCCTTACCTTTCCTTTCTTTTCCTGACTGTTACCTTTTCCGCTGTTACTTTTAAGATTACCGCAGAGAAAGAAAAACAGATGAGGAGAGGAGGCCAGTTGAGACTATTGGGACACCCCGCACCTAGAAGATTCTCAGAATGAAGAACCTATTGAAGTTCACATGCGTGTTAGTGAGGAGGAGTGGGATGCGGGGGCATAGAAACACTGTCTGCCTGCCTACCTGCATGGATTCAGCCCTTCTGAAACCTCTCCCCCAGAGCACGGCAGGCCTCATCACTGCTACACCCCCCAACCAACCCCCCCCAACCCCACCATACGCCCCTCTGCCTGCTCGTGAGGTAACCATGGAAATGGAGCGGCTGCTGCTCAGTAGGAACAGGGAGGGTAAGCAGCGGGGGAGAGATAGAGTGAGAGTGAGAGTGGGAGAGAGAGAGAGAGTATCAAAGCGAGAAGTCAGGTAGCAGGGCTATACTCGTCCTCTCTCCTATTCACCTCTCTCTCTCTCTCTCTCTCTCTCTCTCTCTCTTTATCTGTCTTTCTCTCTCTCTCTTTCTCTCTCTCTCTCTCTCTCTCTCTCTGTCTCTCTCTTTGTCTCTCTCTTTCTCTCTCTCTCTCTCTCTATCTATCTATCTATCTATCTATCTATCTATCTATCTATCTATCTATCTCTGATCAACTGAATGAGTCACTCACCTCATACCAGCGGACCGCAGCTAATGCTTTCTTCATTTGAACTCATATCCATATGGAGTTGCGATTAAAAACACTGGGAAATGTTATTGTTGTTTAGTACCTTAGGCATCTGTCCTGTGACTCTAGAGGATGTAATTCATTACAATCCAGATTCACATTTCCAAGTAATAATCTACAGGAAATGATACCCGTCTTGTAACAGTATTAACGCCCACCACCGTCCTAGCGACGTACAATAAGAAATATACTGCTAATAATTGGATATCATTTGCATACGAATACTGTTCAAAGCAAGAGGCAAACTCAGATCTTCCCTGTCTATTAAATACAAATTAATGAAAAAACCAACGAACATGCGGGACAAGTGGGTCAGTGCTTCTGTGCCTGGGTTTTTAGTTTCAGATGTAGTCTCATCATGGAAGACCTTGTCAGAGCCAGGGCTGAGCTCTCTCAGACACCAGTGGGTACAGCAGCTGACAGCAGACATAACATGTCATAACAAGATTACAGCCCAAAAGGCCATAGTCCTCATGTTATCAAGATCAGTCAAGATTATTATGCTTATGTCAGACATTCCCACAAGGCAAATGAGATTGTGGTGAAATTTGAAGTGAATTTGAATTTGTTGCAGGTTACATTCATACATTCATTTACATTCATCCCCTTTGCTGTGGAAATTATTCAATGTTTACATGCATTATTTAACTATCAGGAACAACATTCTCAAAGAGCAGCTGGATATGTTGTGAAGAGTTGGTTATTTGACCACTCGTATTGAGTTTGATTCATCACGTTCATAACTGCTTGAAGTTGTACTTAGGAATACATGCTTAACCCGTCCTCTATTCTTCAGTGTTTTATTTCACATTTTTCAGTTTATAGCTCCTTTGATGATCTATTGATGTATGCTGCCTAGCAGAATCAATGACAAAATACCCCTACATCCTCATTAGCATGACATTTGCATGTAGTAAAGGGCAGATTTAAAGCATTTCCATTAACGACCACTCCTATAAACCTGTCTTCATACACACACCCCTAGCATCCCTTCACTGCACTGCTAGTAAAGCAACAATGAAGTCTTATATGGATCTATACTGCACACACGCAGTATACTCACAGTAGTGGGAGCTGTCTCCATGGTGATAGTGGTGACAGGTTAGGGGAGACAAATCTACATATCAGAGAATACTGACAGGAATAATGACCAATTTATGACAAACTCATTAAATATTAAACATATCCAAGACATACACAGACCTTCTCAACATAACATCAATCTTCACGATGAGCAAAAAAACTCTTATTACCCTTATTGATAGGAGGATAAATCTGTTCTTTGGCTAGGAAGACACAACACACACACACACACACACACACACACACACACACACACACACACACACACACACACACACACACATATATATAAATAGGTCCTGAATACAAGGCACTGTTTGCATGCCCCAACCACCTGGTCTGTATATAGTACTCCACATTTTGCTACAGGGACCACTTCAAGCCCCCTTAACTGCAGGCAATTATGGCCATATAGAATACACCCACCATGCACACACACACACACACACACACACACACACACACACACACACGCACAAACACACACACACACACACACATACATACACATGAATACACACAGAAAGCTCCAAGCACCAAGCAAAACTAAATTACCTGATACATCCATTAGCCAACATGTTGCTATTGTTGCTAATGTTATTTACTGCCTCCAATACATACAAACATCCATCATCATCTTTTATTCATGATCAGACCATTGGAGATACAAATTATTCCACAGCCACAGACTGGACCCTAGAGATGGCAGTGAGTTTTAGAGAAAATGTACAAACTTATTGAGGTGTGGATCTGGTTGACCAAAGCATTGTTTGAGTTAAACGCCTAAAGTGACTTTAAGAAGAGCTGCCTAAGTAAAGTCTTCCTCTTTACAGTAGTTATACTGTAGCTACTGTATGTGTGAGAGCTTCCTCTTCAATGCCAGTTTTACCGGTGGGAAGCGCTGGGATGAAATTGCATTTGTATTCTCTCCACACACAACCAGCCAAAGAGGCTTGACAGAGATCTGAAAGTTATGGACTCAACCTCAGCAACTTCCCAGATGCAAGCAGGGCTTAGGAATCTCTGTTTCCATCCCGGGACGTAATTGTCAAGCTCGGCACCACTGTCTCTCCTAGTTTTAATCCCCCTTAAACAACAAAATTGTGGAGTAGAAATGCTAGTTGAAAATGCATACAGATCCATCCAATACAGACTAACAATGGATAGAGAAAGGATGTATGATCACATCATATCACTCAAATGTTGAATTGAGGCTGATATACTTAAAGCCCTCAAGCTATTGGTAAGGACTTTATCATTATGTTCAATGAATATAACATGGTATGTATACAGTACATAGGCTATAGCCTATAAGCTATGATGCATGTCATTGTGATAACATGCTATTTCTAGCCTTGGCATACCGTAGGCCTTTATGTTTGAGCATATGTGTGTGTGTGTGTGTCTGTGTGTGAGTGAGTGTGTGTGTGTGTGTGTTATGAAAGGAAGAGAGTTTTCATATATGAGTACCATAATGTATAATGAGTAAAAGAGAATTTGAGTAATAGAGAATGTCTGTGGGAGTGTGTGGGTGGGCGGCAGCTGCCAAATCTGGAGCATGACTTCAGATGTATGAGTCCATCATAGAACCAAGTAAAGAAGGGATAATGAGAGAGGGAGAGAGAGAGAGAGACATGGAGAGAGAGAGAGCTGCAACGCAGGGAGCTTCAGTGTGACAGGCCAGCGGAATGAAGAGTTATGTTAGAACCCACAATTTCCAATTACATACAGTAAGACATAATCGCATAAAGCAGCACATAATAACAACAGTTGCATTGCAACATGGTGATCAGTCTCCCATATAATGTAACACACTATTTATGACTCTATATGAAGAACAAATTTGTGCATTTAATAAAAATGTATATAGGCCTAGGTGACGTAATGCTGGACGCAATGCAAAAGCTGGGCTCAATGTCTATATATGATAGAATTAGGCCTTTCCTAATTCCTGTGTTCACACGACTAATCTCCGCTATCAGCTCTCCACACAACCTCACCTTGAAATAGACTCTCCTTCAATAATATATGATGCATCTCCTGAGTTGTCATTTCTGTGGCGCAGCAACTCAAACTCAAAATGTGATTTGTTTGTTATCAGTGTGCTCTGATAGTAATAAAACTGGTCAATGGGCATTACCTTTTGACTAGTGTTGCATTGCTAGTATGTTGAGGTACAGAGAAACAGCTCACAAGAGCTGATTCTTTGTTCACCTGATGTTCAGAAATGATGCTGAGATGCTGATGCTTGTTAATGTAAGTAATCTCATACTGTGGAAACTCCACCATCAGAGCAGAGAACAAAAATCACGTCCACGAAATACCACTTCTCGAGCACCATAACACAGACACTCACAAGAACTTATCATGACGCATTATCATCTTCAAAAATCTCCAACCATCTAAAGCAATCCACTCCCACCCAGCTGATTGGCTATGATGAGACAACACATCTACTTCAACAATGACCAGAAACAGGACACTGCAATCTAAACATCTCTTCTCTTTATGACTCTTCCCTAAGTATAAGCAATGGCTCAGGGAACCCACTGATTGCACTGCACTGTTGATGATGACTCAGTTCTCAGTGCTGAAAACCATGAAATCTGCATCTCTGCATTGCAGCACTGAGCCTTTCCAACAGACCCTGTAATTGCGACACCTACAGTAGCTAATCAAGCAGATGAAACAACACAGCCCCTGGAGAGGAGAGAGGGAGGGAAGGAGAGAGGCAGAATGAAGGGATGGAGGGAGGGCAGGAGAGTTGGAGGGAGAGATGGAGAGAGGGATGTAGGGATAGAGGAGTGAGGGATGAAGGGATTGAAGGGGGGGAGAGAGATGGAGAGATTTTCACACTCCTCTCACAGAACCCATTACTCACATTTGGGAGCACTAACTTCTACAGTATCACTCTCTGGTCAACTGGATCGAAAGTGATTTTGAACTAAAGAGAGATAGGGAAATGATGGTTCATATATGAAGAAGGATAGAACAATTCTTATGTCATGGAGGTGATATGGAACTACATCTGGGAGCCAGGGATATCATGCTCTTTAGCTATTAGTGCAGAAATGCTACCTGGAGAATATAGTTTAATTCTCCTTTTTCATTTCATTCTAGACTGAAATATAGAAGCAGTAATGCTGTATTGCTAATAAAGAACACTTTCTATAGTAAGTGACAGTTATTAGGGGAAATCTGATTTATTTACACTTTTTGAATAACTGCACCATTAGCATATTCAAGCAATTTAAATCAGTGCGGATCTTTAGCCGATGGAAGTTGGCGAGAAATTGTGGCACGCTGTTTGATAATCATGCCTCAATACAAAACCACTCAGGCAATTTAGGCCTCCTATTGTGATAGAGACGAGGCATAATGACGGCATCTCATTCCTCCTCAACGTGCTGCTGAGACCAGTCACTTCTGCAGTCACTAACACAGCACCATGAGGAGACAGAGAGAGAGAGAGAGAGAGAGAGAAATAACCGAAAATAGGGAGAACAATCACAGAAGAGTTGGAGCAAAAGAAAATCAAAGTTTAAATAACACACTGACTCTGGAGAGTGCCCTAAAAATAGTGGTGTGGATTAAATGCTTATGGGGATGCCCATGGTGGTATCCTAATGCTTGTATATATATCTGTCCCTTACTAGAGAATGTGTTCTTTATCAGCATTACATCATTACTGTTTCCATGATTCAATCTAGAATCAAATGAGATGGACAAACAAAATGTGGGGGCAACAGAACAACAATGTAGCTGCACAACAAAAATCTCCAAACTCCATCCTCTTGTCTTACCATGTGGATGGGCCTCCTGCGGAGGTCCCTCTCAGTGACCAGCCTCTCCTGGTCGGTGACGTAGAGACCCTTCTGGGCCAGGGCCTGGATGACGGCATCGTGGCCCACCAGGGGTTTGGTAGCGTCACTCTTCAGGATGTGGCTCCCGGCCTTGCAGTAGAGGTCTGCAGACAGCAGCAGGTTAGCCATCGGTGGCTTCAGGTGCTCCTGATCATACTGGTCTGTGTAGAAGGGCTCCTTCAGGTCACACGGAACACTGTCTGTAGGACAGAGAGAGAGAGAGAGAGTGAGAGAGAAAGAGAGAGAGAGAGAGAGGGAGGGAGGAGAGAGGGGTGATCGACTATGCATTTCACGTTCAACAAGTATGGACTTAGTCCTTTTATATTTTCATTTTCGAGAGGCACGCGTAAACATATTTGGACAGACTTCACCACCTCAGTAGAGCAAACCAGTCAGTACAGCTAAATATTCTTGCCATAGACGGATATGATGGGGTTTCAATCTAGTATTGGTAGTTCTAGATTCACAAAACAGTTTGAAAAGAGTCAATGTTTCAGTACATGTCTAAAGACACAATATACTGAATGACTTGTTCAGCGCCTGGCTGTGGCAAGTCTACTTCATTGTTCTACTAATCCAAAGACATGGGCGTGATCGCAATCTGAGAGCGTTAGTTTGGATGGACCTCCAGTTACTATGGAAACACCAGGATGAGAGGAACCGAATCAATTCATCTGCGGTCCATATTTTTCCAGCAGCTCCCAGGGAACTTCCTTCTCAGAGTCTGCATCATCAAAGGGAGAGGGAGCAGAATACAAAATGTGTGTGTTTCAGTATATGTGTGTGTGCGTGTGTGTGTGCGTTTGTGTGTGTGTGTGAGTGTGAGAGAGAGAGAGAGAGAGAGAGAGAGAGAGATAGCAGATCCATGAATAGTGGGCCTGGAGTGGACTTCAAATAACTCATTTTTCAGTGTTTTTTGTTCAAGTGTTTTTTCAGACTCAAGTGTTGGGAGAATGAAAATAGCTAAGGAAATAGATGCGTGTTCACACCAATCAGGAATCTTGATAGGGACAATATGACATCAAATAGACGTGAAAATGAGGTTGACATGGAATTGACTCCAACTCACAACATTGCACAGCTATATAGTAAAACACACACACACACACACACACACACACACACACACACACACACACACACACACACTAGTATCCGAATCTGCAATGCATGGTGGAGCAGATGGGTGTTTATTTTAATGAGGGTGTGTAGTCACGATGACAGAGGCCTTCTCAGCTTCACACTCCCAATGTCACCCTCACAGCACTGGGAATCATATCATATCAGACAGTAGCTCATAACAGAGCCATGCTATCGCATCAACAAGGTCATGTAAGGGTCTCCATTGGAATGGAATTACTGAGGGACTAGGATCAGATTATCGTACCTCTAGTCCTGACCGTTCGGGGTATAGAGAACCGTCAGTTCTTGTCAGAAGACGTCAGTGTGTATCAGTAGTATGGGGAGGATGACGCAATTAATAAGAGGGGTGGTGGGTGTGGCTGAGTCCCTGAGAGGTACAATTCTCATACCCACTTTGGTTAAAGGCTGCATTACAAACACTACTCTCATTGGACCTGCTAGCACAAACCCAGAACACATAAAGCCTATTGTAAGAAGACCTAGAAATGGGAGATGGAGCATACAGTAAATCCGATTTCAAACTTGAGATTCATTTCTGTGTGTGTGTGTGTGTGTGTGTGTGTGTGTGTGTGTGTGTGTGTGTAGTCCTGTTCTGTTTAATTGCTTATGCGCCTAGAACTATTCTGAGCCGTGTAGGATCTTGAGCCAGGAGGCCAGTGCTCCTGCCTCTATCTCTGGGGGGGACAGTATTTTTGGAATCATCCCATTTCATTCAGACCTAATTGAAAATACATGGGATATCTGGTTAGAAGTTCATGGATTTCAGAAGTATTATGAAGGAACTAAAATAATCTGCTGACTGGCATCAGCAGTAGCATATCCATCAGCCTGTCTGCAGCCAGATTCACACAACATCACTTTGGATTAGACGGTTTATGAAAAAAAGAACACTAGCCTTAGGTACAAGGGTATGCTTGACTGTTATTCTGTTGTGTGCTGTGTTGTTGTTGTTGTGTTGTGTTGTTGTGCTTTGCAACAGTAGCCGATGTGTTGTACATGTGTTTAGGCATAACAACCTGTCATAATTATCTGTCCAGTGTTGTAAGTCAAAATAATACAAAACAGATGTTTTGATGTCTTCAGTTACAGATTCACACCACTAGGAGTTAAGTGTATTATGCTCCATGAAAGTCTTCAATAGGAGACATCTGGTTCTCTTTGTTACAGATTTCATGGTCAACTTGAAGCTTCAAACACACCAACAGCAAAGGAAGCTCTGTTTGTTCATCACAACAGTTTGTTTAGGATTGAGTTACTGGCAGTTACATCACTTATATCAGCTGTGGCAGAATGAATGCAATTTACCTGTTATTTTCTTTTTCTCATTCATATTGGCAGTGAGAAAAGGACAACAGTGTGTTCTTAAGTTTGCATATTTTCTGGTATCAGAGGGAAATATCACTACAGCTTTTGAATTGTTATTAGTACAAAGTAATACTATTACATGAAGTAGTTCCAAGTCACACTTATCAAAGTCTCATAACAGTCTTAGGGCCCCAATTTCATTCAGCAAATAGTGCTGTGCAGATCAGGAAATACCTTACAACCCAGAATACTCGACAGCGTATTGTAGCTTGATTGTAACAATGGTTTTGAAAAAAATGTAATTATTCAATCTGAGTTTTTGTAAACAGTCTGAAAATACATTGCATATCATGGAAACGCTATACGCAGTATTAAGAACTCTCATCAGATTATTTCGTCTATTAGAAATTTTACCGTAAAGATGGTCAACTTTGCCCCAATTTTACCAATTTTTGTATATGCAAATTGGGGCCTATAAACTGTGTGGCTTATTACAGATAACTTATTACAGATAACTTATACACTATATCAATACACAACTTATTTTGAAATGTACATGAATCAAATGGTGCAGACATTGCAGAAATTAACAAACAAAAATAACCTTTATATTACCTATTTGATAAGACGGATATTTCACCACACAATGCAAACATGAAATATAATTCATGTTACTTTCTTGCATGAGTGAGCTGACAGTGTACTTACTTTGTGCCCTCTGGCTCAGCAATCACTGCTACAGCCCTGTGCCCTTCAACTTAGTAAACAGTAGGCTTTAGTACAACACAATACTGAGCCTCCTTTGGCAAACTACTGCTTATTGTGGTAGCAGGATTACGGATCAGAATTGAATTAATCCAATGGCAAAAATAGCATCTTGTAAATCAGAAACAGAGAGTGTAGGGGAGTAAGTATTTGTTGTTCTCCAAAGAATTGTGCCATTAGAGCCCCCATCAACTGAGAAATACAGCAGCCTTGTTTGCCAGGCTGACAACACTTCATCTTGAGTCTAAAGACTGGGAACGAGACTCGAGGTGCAGTAACTTTAAATGTAATGCAAAATACCCCAAGGCTAGGCCAGCTCAATAACATCCCACGCCATTGAGCAGGGCCTTGTACAGATGAGTCAGAAGATCCTCTGTTCACTAGTGACCATGCTATTGAGACGGGATACAGCTCACAGCAAATGAGTAAGGAGGAAAACATCTGTGCTATGATTGTCACAACGTTGATGCACATCTTAAATCATGATCTTCCCCCTCTAGATCGAGCAAAGTTCAGGTCCAGGTTGGAGTGTATATCCAAATTCATGAATGTATCAAGTACCACCACAAATAAAAAAGGTCAGCCCCAAACTCCTATTATTACATCATTAATATTGTATTACTACTATGCTACACAGGTAATACAAGCTAGATTCAGGGTTAATGCATCACTGCTGTAGAATAAGCAAGAATAGGGTGTATGCCCATAGGCCTGGAATGGGCCTGTTATGGTCAAGATTTAGAGCACTGAAGCAGGAGACCTCCACAGTCTGTTGGTGATGAGACCATTTGTGGCATCCATTCACACCTTCCTCATGTTTACACTGCAACCTATCTGATCTAGAGAGGATCATGCAACAGTTATTTTTCTTAATTAGTGGAGGTCTCCTTTGTGTGTGTGTGTGTGTGTGTGTGTGTGTGTGTGTGTTTCTTGCTGCAACAGCCAGTCCTAAATAAAGTGCTTCAGAATAGACCTACTTATTTAGATAGAGGTGACACAATTTCAGTAATCAATAATGCATTCTCTAGCAAGCATATGAGAGTCTGTTTTTTGTTAAATGAATAACACATAAAGCATTTTTAAAAATGCAATACAAACGCCACCTACCTGTCCCAAATGATTTGGCCACAAGCCATGTGAGGCTACAGCAGATCTTTGCCCGTGAGAAGTCATAATGATCGAAAGACTTAATTGCTGGAACAATAAACGTCTTTTTAATTTCCTTGGTGTCCGATACTTCACCCATAATATCACCCTCGTCTGAAACCGTATGGTTACTATGAAGCAATAGAAGTCGATGACATCCCACCAATGGAATTTATTGCACCAAATTTGACTTATTTTGCAGCCTTCAATTCCTAATATTGATCGGATGCCATCAAAACTGAGGTCGACTGCAAGCCATTGGTAACGTATTGTTTTGCAACTCTTTTGACGTTGTCAATATGAATCCTTTGAGCGCCCCTGCTTGTATTTTTCATCCATTCAATTGAAATTGGGTCCGCTGGATAGCTGTCAACCTATTTCAGAATTTCAGAGGGAAAATCGCATCTTCTCTTCAGCTAGAGATGAGAAAAACATTCCCAATCCATCCAAGTTTCTTGTTTTGAGCTCAGTTCTTTCATGTTCACATATTCTCCTTTGGATTTTGTTCGTATTCCCCTCCTCTATTCAGTCTCTGCTTTTCCTCGCTTGTTGCGGTTTCCCTGCCGCACTGTGGCTATCAAAGACCTGAACCACTGCGCTTGCGCGTACCACCCAGCCACTAACTGCACCACATACAAAAGAGGACAGCAGCATGCCTTCACTACTCTGTACAAATACATCTGAATGTACAGTGTCTTTGCATATCAATGTCCGTTTACATGTGAATGGACACATGCCTACAAGTGATAATTACCCTTCCCTTATAATACAAGTGATCATTGGGCATGAAAGTCTCAGAATTAGGTGAAAATGCCTGCTTGGGCATGATCAAATATGATCTAGGCCTGCGAGATGTATCTAGGCCTAAGAATGTATCTATCTGGAATGCATCTATCACACATGGCATTTAATCCAATTGTGTTCTATAGTTTATTTAGCCAAGTAGCCAACTAATTTAAAACATATTCATGTTAGGTTGAGGTTTTGAATTAGTTACTAACATAGGCTTAAGTGAAAAACTATTTAAAAACCCTATAAACCACATATGCCTACCCTATTGCCCACTACTTGTTTACTCACCCCGATCACATTCTAAACTACAGTACCCAGCATTCAATTCACTTGGAGACGTCATTTACATGAGTCGGTGTCCTGAGTGATGAGAGTAAACCAAACTGAGAACGCTTTGCAGATGAGAACATGCATGTTTATTTCAAAAACTGCATTGTTATCTTTAGCAATTAATATCATATTTTGGCAGAGGTCTTGTGTTTTAATAGCCTACTGGCTCTCTTATCGATTAGTTCTATGTATAGTATTGTAAATGTAGCAAACCGTGTGCTATCGCTAGCTAGCTAACATTGATATCCACTTTTATGTGCACAGGTTGACTTGACATCTGCGACTGCGTATGCTGACCGTCTGATCACACATATTCATGCACGCCATAGAATAATCATTCGGAAGAAAATGTTTATGCCAAGGTCTCTGAAAGTGAAGAGACCTGCAGACGGCCCAAGTCAAGTTTCAAAGAAGAAGTGCAGGGTGAGCCAAAAAGAGGAAGACAAGAATGACACTGCAGAGACCACCAGCCTTCAGAGTCCCACTGCAACTCCCCTGGAGTGTAGGGAGTCAAACTCGGACAATGAGACACAGAAAAACCCGAACCCCCAGGAGACAGACCCTCCATCCCTGGAGGCTAGCTCTCCTCCAGCATCAGAGGACCTGCACGAGTCTTCACCAGAGGACAGCGAGGACGAGGAGGAACCTGTAAAGTCCTTCAGAAAGAGCCAGAGATGGCCCGAACCGGGGGAACCCGTCTGTGTAATGTGCGGCCGCTACGGGGAGTACATCTGCGACAGTACGGACAATGACGTGTGCAGCCTGGAGTGTAAGGCTAGTCATCTGGCCAAGATGGGGAAGGGCAACGGGGAGGACGCCTTTAACCGTGCTCAGGCTGGGGAGGAGACGACCTCACTGTCAGGACAGCCAGCTGTTGACAGTGGTGCCACTATCATGGGGGAACTAGACATGGGCTATTCCTACAGGGAGGATGTCTTCATTTCTGGTCTGACTGAGGAACAGGTACAGAGGGTAAAGCAGGAGCTGAGTATTGTCGCCCAAGGCAATGAGGTGGACAGACCCATCATCGAGTTTGAGCACTGTAACCTCCCCAAGACACTTGGTGCCAACCTGAAGAAGGCCGGGTATGAGACACCCACCCCGGTTCAGATGCAGATGGTTCCCGTGGGCTTGACTGGCAGGGATGTGATCGCCAGTGCCGACACAGGCTCAGGGAAAACTGTGGCCTTTCTCCTGCCAGTGGTAGTGCGGGCCTTGGAGGTACAGTGAAATGTATTATTCCCTGGAATAAAGACAATAAACACAAAAAACATTTAATTGAAAATGAACACCTAGATTTGCTGCATTGCACACTTACAGCTGGCACTTCACATTGTTTCTGGAGAAAGTAAACTTAAAAAATTGGACTGGCACAGCGGTTAACCCAATTTTACCCTCTCTCTCACTCTTTCTCCCTTGAAGCAACAGCAATGAGTAATTCATAAGGAAAGACCTATTTTTGTCTGTGGCTAAGCTGCAGTCTCAAATTATATACTGCTACCCATGAGAAAAGGAGTCTATGGCTATTTAAAAACTGAAGGAAATGTGTAACAAAACATGCCAATATTATGTGGATTCCAAGTGTATAATAGTCACCTGAAAAAAACATCTAGGCTGATTTAATTATCTCACGGTAAAAGATAAAAAATAGAAAAGATAAAAATACAATACAAATGTGACGCATTATAAATGGCCTTGAAAGAAATCATGAATTAAAAATCAACTTTTTAGTCTGGTGATGAGCAAGCACACTTGCAATCCTTGTAGTTGTCAAACCAGTGAAATTTGACCATGTTGAATCAACCAAGCCCTCCTGTTGTGAAGTCCTCTCAGAAACCAGTGGAGGGTGGGCGTGGTCCGATGGGACTCATCCTGACGCCCACTAGGGAGCTGGCCATCCAGATCGAGAGACAGGCCAAGGAGCTTGTGATGGGCCTGCCCAACATGAGGACTGCACTACTGGTGGGAGGCATGCCTCTGCCCCCTCAGCTCCACCGCCTCAAACGGAACATCAAGGTACAATGTTACAGCAACGTTTGTACAGTTCATATAACATCACTTCAATATGCATCAGATTATTGCTTGATATCATTTCAATGTTTAACATACCAGAACATCATTCAACATTATGTGAACCAAAAACATTATACTGCACAGGTTGGGTATGCTTATCAAACTGTACACAAAGCCCTCAAAATGTTCTGTATAATAATCTAATTATATATAATATTACAATTCAATCTACTATGTCTCTAGATAATAATAGCCACCCCAGGGAGACTTCTTGAGATCCTGAAGCAGAAGGCAGTGCAGTTGGATGGAGTGAGAGTTGTGGTGGTTGATGAGGTAAGACAATCTTCCTGAAATAAACAAACAACATAAACGTTGTTGTTACTGAATCATCATGAAAAATCCACAATTCAATGTATAAATATCAAATCATAATATATGTATTGCACGTGCATACTGTATACATGCAATAAAAATGTATATACATTATTATTTCATATTTATATGGATAGCGTGCTGTCCATTCTTTATTTTCTCCCATATGATTTCCATTCAATATTACAGTATTGAAGTCATGTTGTTGAACATGTACCCTGTCTTAAACTATTCAAGTTGACATCTTTATAACTCTTCTATGTGGTGATTATTAATGTATTTGGTATGTAGGCTGACACCATGTTGAAGATGGGCTTCCAGCAGCAGGTTCTAGAGATTCTAGAACACGTCCCTGATGACCACCAAACCCTGTTGACCTCCGCCACCATCCCTGTTGGCACGGAGCAGCTGGCAGCCAGACTGACCCAGGACCCGGTCCGCATCACCATCGGGGAGAAGAACCAGCCCTGCGCCAACGTCAGACAGATCCTTCTCTGGGTGGAGGAGCCCTCCAAGAAAAAGAAGCTCTTTGAGATTTTAAATGTATGTAGAGAAACAGTTTTCTTTCTCAGTGATTTAGTGTAGATAAAAAAAATTGCAGTTTGGGTTGTTACTTTCTGTGTAATGTCACAAAACCACTTACTGCTTGGAGTTATACTAACTTAAGTGGGAATTCCTGCAGCGCCTAACGACTGGTCTCCCATTGAACAATATTTAGACTGCCGTTGTTGCAGCCCTGCCCCCTTCTCCAGAGGAAATGGGTGGGCCCTCAGCCATCGCCCTGCTCCAGGAAACTGAGCAATGGCTCATACCATCTATTCAAAGCAGAAAAAAAGGAAAATATTAAGCTCTCCTAGACCCATTGGAGAAATTACATAACTGCATCGATCAGACTAGCTGAACCTTAACTACCTTTTAGGGGGAAATTAACTTGCTCTCCTCTGTACTTTTACCTCCAACCCACTTATCTACTGTCCAACATTTCTGAAATGTCTGCCTGTGTATACCTCTCGAGATATAGCACATAGTGCATTTAGTCATTTAGTTGATGCTTTTGCAAGCATTGTAAGCAAAACTCTTCACAAGAAGTTTGAAGAAATACTATAATCTAAGCATTGCCCTGTGTTGTCTTGTGTCCCTGCAGGACAGTAAGCTGTACCAGCCTCCTGTGGTGGTATTTGTGGACTGTAAGTTGGGGGCAGACCTGCTGTGTGAGGCTGTGAAAAAGGTCATGGACCTCAACGTTGTGGCCATCCACTCAGATAAGACCCAGTGGGAACGCAACCGCATCCTCAAGGTGAGGCCAATGGCAACTACGGAAATATTACTGTACTCAGCACAATGAGTACCTCATGCAAACAGAGTTGTGCACGATAGAAAGGAGAACGTCATGTTTTCTGTGGAACAGAGTCGGTATCAGTCCTGATGCATGAAGGTATATTTAAAATGGCAAGATCATCAATATTGCACCTCACTGATAATGCACCAGATATTTATATTGAAGATTAAATAGACAAGTTGGCTTCATATATCCTGTGTAGCCTCCTTGAAAATCATTTCAAATTTAATCTGTTTTGTATTCAGGGTCTTCTTGAAGGTGATTTTGCGGTGGTGATCAGCACAGGAGTTCTGGGAAGGGGGCTTGATCTGGCCAATGTCAAACTGGTGGTGAATTTTGACATGGCCCCCAACATGGACGAATACGTTCATCAGGTTGGTCACGGTTGACATCACCTCAAACCTTGAAAAATGAATGAGCAAGAGAGTGAAAGACACTTTTTCTCATACTCACTTGAAGGTGTCAGGAAAGTAATGTTTTGGCTTGACGAGATTTGAAATGATTATTCTCACACACCTCTTTGTACCCTGTTTTACACAGCAGTTTTCTTGGAGCCTTACCATTGACCAAATATTAGTCTTTTGTCTAAAGCCACATATGGGTGATACTGGTAGTGGAGTACATAACACATCAGTGTTAGGCATGATATCGCTCTCTTTGGATGACTGCTAGTCCTCCTAACCGGACCTGTATGCCCTTCCTATTCCTCCAGGTTGGCAGGGCGGGCAGACTGGGCCACAGGGGCACGGCCATCACGTTTGTCAACAACAACAACAAGCGACTGTTCCTGGAGGTGGTGAACCGAGTCAAGCCCACAGGCTCTCAGCTTCCCCCTCAACTCCTCAACCACCCGCACCTCCACGAGCTGCAGAGGAGGGAGAAGCAGAAACGCAAGCGAGTGGGGGAGGAAGACACCCTGGTCACCAAGAGCAACCTCCTCGACATCATCAGGAAACACGACAGGAGCTCAAAGAAATAAGAGCCAATTCTGTTGGATGCACTTGTAATGTGTTTATTTTTGTATATATGGGACATTTTGAATAAATGAATATCATTGAGAGGACGTGTGACACCCTCTTTTACTGCTCTACATATTATGTTTTATAAGTTAGTAAGGGATTGGAATATTTGTTACAATATGTATATGTTGTTTGGAATATTGAATGAGATCCATGAAGTCAATGTCGTAATTAGAGGCTTTATCAGATCAACCTTTCGACTGTTAGTCTTGACTGTCATTTTCACAAGCTTGAAAATACTGCCCTCTACCTTCTCACCACTGACACTGCAGTATTGTTTTGCCGTCGGCTTGACGTAATGATTAGCCAATGACAGAACGCTGTGAGGAGTTTGAAATTCAAGCGGCGCTGAAACGGAAGAAGTGACAGCACGACAGTGAAAAGGTAAACAAACCAAAATGTATTGAATGCATCTGTTTTACGAAGAGACTAACACATTTGGTGATTTTGAGTATGTGATTAATATTGATGCTTCACTTATAAGTTGTGGGCTGAGAAGTAGAACAGTGGTTTCACCAACACGTTTTTTTAAGACGGTGCATAGTTGGCTAGCTAACGAGCTACATGTCAACCAACTCTTAAGATAACGTATGTATTTCATATCTTGTGTGAGTTATCCCGTTTCTAAACACACTTCAAATATTTGCAGGGAAATATGTGCACCCACATCAATTTCATCCCTTTGACATTGGAGAAGATTACACTTTGCGATTGATGGAATGATTTTAATTATTTTAGTTGTACTTTTTTAGAACCAAACAGTGCTATGTCATTATTCTCGATATCTTCGAAAAAGCACACCGCTTTTTATGACAATTTCGTGAAACCAAAGACACCTAGTACCAGTGTGCGCACGAAAGACCGAAACGCGACAGAGATGAGCGGGGGCGAGGTGACAACGGGAAGCATCAAAGACCAGGATACGACATTGGATAAAACCAAGGAGGTAAACAGGACCTACCTTATCTCTTCGCTGTCAAAAAGTGGAGGGCAGACGCATGGCACACCTGCCCGTGGCCGACTCACGCTTCAAAGGAGAAAAACAGGTGCTGAAAACGGAGACAGAACAACCATGAGTGAGAACACCCAGAACAGCACACCTGCACCTGAAAAAAGACTAACTTTGCAACGCAGAACAAGGACTGGTTCAATTGACAAAAGCGCAAACAATGATATCAGCAAAGCAACAGAGAGACAGCGTTTGGTCAGGGGTACCGACTCGAATCAATCCAAAGTTCTTTCTGAATCAAATACTCAAACTCCTGGAAGTGCAAGTGTATTTCGGTCTGTTAGTTTGAGGGACACAGCGCCTAAAAGTAAATCAAAAGAAATCATAAATCTGCTAACCACGCCAGGCAGAGGAGAGGAAAAGCCATCCAGATTTGCGCTAAAACAGCCAGCGACTCCTTTCAAAAGGGTCGTCGCCAAGTCAGAGGACAAGGGCACAACGTGTTCAACTCCCACTAAAAAGACTCCATTTGAGAAAATCACTGCAAAGAAGGAAGTTTTTGAGAGATGGGCAGGGAGAGAGGCCCCCAAAGCGGTGGCAATAAAATATGCAAGTCTGGAGAGGCCAAAGACGCACGCACAGGTGGCAGTAGAGGATGGAAAGTCAGTCGCAACTCCTCGTGTCAACAAGTTCATGGTGGGTGTCCAGAAAGCGCACCTGACCTCCACCTTACCGCCAGCGCAGGTGAGAAAGACCTCAACCACGATAAGCGTTGGGCACAATGGAGATGTGAGCATGGCGAAGCACTCGACAACTGGGCCAGTACCTGTGTCGACCGAGCCTTTGGTCCGACCCAGCGCTGTGCTGAAGCAGGATTCTCTGAAGATGGAGAACAGTGCAGTGACGGTTGCTGTCCGAGTAAGGCCATTTAACCTTAGGTAAGCCAGAACAAGTTTGTTTTATGTTTGCATATATAATTATAATTGATTGTTTCAAGTCAGCCTGACTTAACACTAGGCTTCATTTGGTGTTATTGATAGCCCTTGCATATACCACCAAATCTGTTCTGCCAACTCTAGTCGTCTATTAAGTAGAGATGCTAGTGAATTGTTCAATGACTATTTCCCTTGACTTGTTTTCAGAGAAAAGACAGAGAAAGCCCTGCAGGTGATCTTCATGGACAACCAGGAGACTGTTGTCCACCACCCAGACACCAAACAGAGCTACTCCTTCACATATGACCTCTCCTTCTGCTCTGTTGATACAAGTGACCCAAGCTTTGCTAGCCAGCAGACGGTGTACGAGAAACTAGCAAAGCCTCTTCTTGAGAGAGCCTTTGAGGGCTTCAACACCTGTCTATTTGCATATGGCCAAACTGGATCTGGGAAGTCCTACACGTGAGACTCTCATACAAAAGCTACACTCAAATGATTTAGTCAAATATTTCTGTATGTTGAATGACATTTGTAAGCTGTTGTTGCATTCATATCAGTTCAATTGGATTGTTCGGATTGTGAATCTTGTTTTGTCATTTCTCTTCAGTATGATGGGTTTTGGAGAGGAGGCAGGGGTAACGCCAAGATTCTGTGAGGAGCTCTTCACTCGTTTGTCCTCGGCTGAGAATCAGGAGGTAGTATTTTGTCATATCATGCATGCTAAGATGTGCATGTTGTTGATTCAGGCAAGTTGACATCATGCAATGTTGTTTTGTGTCTAATACAAAGGTGAACGCCCTGTGCACAGTCTTCAAGGTGCTGATTCCAGCAGGAATAACTCAGTATCCAAAAATAGCAAAGAGATATCGCACACTTGAATGACCATGACCGACCTTGGATACAAATCTTGATTTTGTATTTCGTAGTTATGTTAAAGATGTGTCTGTTTACGTATTACAGGTAACATGCCATCTGGAGATGAGCTTCTTTGAGGTGTACAATGAGAAAATCCACGACCTGCTGGTGGCCAGGGACGAACAGAACCAGAAGAGGTTGCCTGTGAGTACTCTGGTTGACATACTGTCTAGATGTCTTTAAAATCTTAATTAATCTTGGTTGGCTAAACTTTGTTTTGTGCTGGTGAATTACCAAATAAATGTTTTGTGTGTTTTTTTAAGCTGAGAGTGAGAGAACATCCAGTTCACGGCCCTTATGTTGCTGAGCTGTCCACGTGAGCTAACTTCCTCCTTTTTTTTTTTATTGGCAAAACTAGGTCTTGTTGAATGTAATGGTATATAGCTAGTCTTATGGATTTACTTGCTGTTTGTTTACAGGAATGTGGTGAGCTCCTTTGCAGACATTCAGGTAAGTTGGACCTTCTCTGAACATATTATCTCTCTAGCTGAGCTCTGGCATGTCTCTTCTCCCTGAAAACAAATAAAGCAAACATAAATTGCTCAATTGGTTAGCATGGCTGCTAAACCTCTTTCCTCTGTGTAACTAGGGATGGCTGGAGCTGGGCAACAAGCAGCGAGCCACTGCAGCCACTGGCATGAACGACAAGAGCTCCCGTTCACACTCTGTCTTCACCCTCGTCATGACCCAGACCAAGGTGTGTGTGTGTGTGTGTGGGTGTGTGCCCTTCCTCCCTCCTGGCCATATTCTCATATTGTATTACTGCCCAGGGCACAGTGCATATTTACACTTTAATGATACAATTACAATACTGCTAATTTTATAATTGTGTGTGTGTGTTTGCAGACTGAGTTTGTAGAGGGGGAAGAGCACGACCACCGGATCACCAGCAGGATCAACCTGGTGGACCTGGCAGGCAGTGAGCGCTGCTCCACAGCCCAGACCAGTGGAGACCGCCTAAGGGTAAGAACACAGATCAGGGAACAGGTTCTTTACTCATCCACATTAACAATGTTAAAAGGTATGCTTGTTGCCTGTGATTGCTATGATTAAATGTCTGACCCTTAAACATTACATTTTGGTTGATTTATTTGGTGTAATCAAAGCGGTTTTGATCCATAATCACTTTTCCATAGTCACTTTTTCCCTTGTCTCTCTAGGAGGGTGCGAGCATCAACAAGTCTCTGCTGACTCTGGGCAAGGTGATCTCTGCCCTGTCAGAGCAGGCCCAGACTAGGAAGAAGGTCTTCACCCCCTACAGAGAGTCTGTGCTCACCTGGTGAGGGACGCCTACAGGTTCCAATGACTAGAATAGCGCAGAGTAGTCCTACAGATACACAAATAGTCAAACAAGCAAGAGTGATGAGGTTGATTTCTTTTATTCCTCAATAGAGCCATAAGTCATTGTGAAACTGGGGGAGAAATGTATAGAATTGTCTATATCCAGGCATTTGTTAATCACTTTGAGTTAATGTAACCATCTGAATAATATATCTTGGTTAACGAGAGAGAGGTTAAATGCTAATGTTTTCTGGATTGAGCCCAGGTTGCTAAAGGAGAGCCTGGGTGGCAACTCCAAGACAGCCATGATCGCCACCCTGAGCCCAGCGGGCAGCAACGTGGAGGAGAGCCTGAGCACTCTGCGCTATGCCAAGCAGGCCCGCATGATCATCAACGTGGCCAAGGTCAACGAAGACACCAACGCCAAGCTCATAAGAGGTCAGTCCTGCCCCTCTTCTTTCACAACCCCTCACGCACTCACTCACTCATTTAATTCATTAAGATTTATTGGCATTGTAAGGCTTCGTACATTGCCAAAGCATGCATATATGAACTTAGAAATCAACAATGACAGAATGGGAAATAAAAAAAACATGAACAGTAACACTAATAACAGTGGTAACAATAACAACTCCTACTTCTATTTTCTCTCTCTCTCTCTCATATATATATATATATATATATATCCCTATTTCCCATCCATCTCTCTCTCCTTTCTATCTATCCATCCATCACTGGGTTCCCCCCTCCAGTTAAATTAAAGCCTGGCCCTAACCTTGCCATCAGGCCTTATTTATGCACCGTCACATCACACAGGGGCTAAATGCCTGTCTTGCAGGTATTATTCAAAGGAGATTGGCTCTGCTGCACTTCCTTGTTTGTGGCACTCGGGGGAGCTCTTGTGGTATTTTTTTTCGACTTGGTCATCTTGCATTTATTGTGTATGTGTGTGTCCTGTATTGCCAGAACTGAAAGCGGAGGTGGAGAAGCTGCGAGCGGCCCAGATGAGTGCTCAGGGCATCGAACCGGAGAAGATGCGTCTGTTCCAGCAAGAGATCACCGCTCTGAGGGGCCAGCTCAGCCAGCAGGAGAGAGAAATGGCCGAGGCCCACAGGTGATCACCATACATCCACATCTCAGCCCTGTTGTTCAGATGGCTTTGTGGGATGGGCACCACGTCATGAGGACAGATTGGAACCCATGAGACTGGCCCTGTTAGAATAAAGAAAAAGATGCATATTTTCCTTCCTTGAAGTAATCACTGATCTAACATGAATTGATTGCTCAAAGTATGCCTTATATTTCTATTCTATTTTGAATTATGTCATCATTTAGTTTGGTGGTTTATTCAAAGAGAAGGGAAGATGCATTTTAAGAGTTATGAAGTAAGTAGAGACTTGGGTCTTATTTGATCATCTGATTCCTTCATCTTAATCAGAGCATGGAGAGAAAAGCTGGAGCAGGCGGAGAAGCGCAAGCGTGAAGAAACCAAAGAATTACAGGTGATTTGGTTGTTATGTTTTATTATTAACACAGTCTTTCATTTGTACCCCTTTGTGTCCCCCCCTCCTTATTATCTAACCGTTTTATTCTGCACATATAACCACACTTATATTTAAAATGAATGACTTTCCGCTTTTTACGTCTCTTTTCCTCCCTCTCTCCCCTGTGTGTTTCAGAAAGCTGGCATCACATTTAAAGTGGACAACCGTCTGCCCAACCTTGTGAACCTGAACGAGGATCCGCAGCTGTCAGAGATGCTGTTATACATGATAAAGGAGGGACAGACCAAGGTCGGCCGGCTCAAGTCTGAGTCAGCCCACGACATCCAGCTGTCAGGGGCCCTTATCGCAGACCAGCACTGGTGAGGACCAACGTGCTATTAAACAGGCTGTTTTAATGGTGCATGTCTACGTTTAGCCTCTGAGGCCTGTTTGTCTGGCTCTGTCTGGCTCTCTGTCTTGTCACACCACCATGTTCATGCTTTTATGGTCACTTGATAGTGAGGTGTTCACTTAACACCTTTTTAATTTTTAGTATCATTTAGTAAATCATTCTTTTATCATTTGTGGTTCTCTATTGGTGGAATGATGTTCTAGAATTGTATTTTGTTTGCCCTCAGTGTCATTTCCAATGTTCACGGAACGGTTAGCATCAATCCCATGAAGAACGCCAAGACCTTCGTCAACGGGACCATAGTCTCTGAGTCTGCTGTCCTGCACCATGTAAATATTCTACAAAGATGAGATCATTGAAAAAAGACACTGTGTTAGAAACCTGACTAGGAGCTCACTCACCTGTGTTTGGGGTTGCTAGGGTGACAGGGTGATCCTGGGTGGAGACCACTACTTCCGCTTCAACCACCCGGCCGAGGTGCAGTGTGGGAAACGTGTGTCCTGCTGGACGGGCTCTGGCGATGGCCAGAAGGATTTTGAGTTTGCAAAAAATGAGCTGCTCTCGGCGCAAAGAGCTCAGTGAGTAAAGAATCAGAGGAGACTTTGAAGGCTCATCACATATCAATTTGATTGACTGTCCATATCATTTTAATACAGTAAGCAGAAATTCAATCATGCTGATATTGTGAAACAATGGTAACGCAAATTGCACTTGCCTATTAATGCAACTGGGTGGCCATTTTGTGTCTTCCAGACTAGAAGCGGAGATCCAAGAGGCGCGTTTGAAAGCCAAAGAGGAGATGATGCAGGGGATCCAGGTGGCCAAGGAGATGGCTCAGAAGGAGCTGACAGACCAGAAGACGCTGTACGAGAACAAGATCAAAGCCCTGGAGGGAGAATTGGTATGCGATTCTTGTTTATCAATAAGTATGCAGGGAAAAAGCCAGGATGAAAACTGACCACTCACTTTATTTTTGGTACATATCAGACCTTATGTATTGCACAAGGCACAGAAAAGCAGCATAGTGTACTGTCCAATCAAGTCATCAATGCAACACTTACCTGGGTGGGGTTTCTAGGACACAGATTAAGCCTACTCTGGGACTAGATGACTTTCAATGGAGATTCCCCATTGAGCATGGTCTTTAGTCCAGGTTTGTGTACGAGTCCGGAAACTGGCCATTAATGTGCATGCACTGAACTTGTATAGTGTCTTGTAAATGAACATACTAACTTGCTGTGGCATACCGTCCACATCCGTCCTCAGGAGGAGGAGAGTGAGAGGAAGAAGCGTCAGGAGTTGGCCCAGCAGAGAGTGGTCAGCCAGATGGAGCAGCTCCAGTCAGCCAAAACCCATCTGGAGCAGGAGGTGGACACCCACAAAAAACGCCTGCGTCTGCACATGGAGGCCCAGGCCACCAGACAGGTCAGCAGAGGAAGAGAGTGTGACTCTCAATTCTGCTCAATCGAAAGTTTTGTGTGTCCTTTCTATACAAATGCATTTCCATCTGCATTGGATTTTCTATCCACGATTGTGTATGTGGATTGTGTATAATCAAAAGGGTGGGTTTCATGCATTCTAGGCCATGGCAGACCATGATGTCCGTCAGGCGAAAATTGTGGAAGCTCTGGAGGCTGAGAAGATGAAGATTGGCAAAGATCTGGAGGAGATGCAGAGAAAACTAGCTCTGAGAGAAAACAGCCGGACTCCAAAGCATGGTAACCCACCTCGCCTAAATGGACGTATTACAGTAGTAGCGTTAACAGTGTTTCATCTCTTTCCAGTGTTACAGGCACACATCTGATCTGTTATATGGTCTTTATGTAGGCCCTCCTCAATGGGATGCCATGAAGTTGTCTTTGATGATTGAGGAGGCCAACAAGATCAGTGCAAAACTCAGGAAGGATGCTGTTTTCAGCAGGTATGAATCGGTCTTCCTGGGTAAATTTCAATACAGCTTTTTTAATTGAATGTGAATGCTCCATAGATTAAACTTGATCTTCCCACTGTTTTAGACACGAGGGGTCTGAGAAGGAGAAGGGAGAGGGCGAGCTGCAGGTCCAAGTCCAGAACACCAAACTTGGCATCTCCACCTTCTGGAGCCTGGAGAAGTTCCAGAGCAACATGGCTGCCATGAGGGAACTGGACCAGGTTGGTTATGCTTTTCGGTTAGACCTATTCCACACCACCATGACCCTACTCATGGACCGTCAAGCACTTTCAATGGAGATTCTCTTTGCTTAATTTGGGTCTGCCTGTGAAATTGGCCCATATTTTCATGCATGTAGATAGACAGACATTATTAGGACAGCTGGTTGATTGTCTTAGTCATACTTCTCATACAACCATTGAATCTAACAACAGTTTGACATCTACTCTATGTGGACTTGCCAGTGTTAACCCTAATTTACAGAGCAAAATAGCTTGTTTATGCATGAAAGGGGGGGGGGGGGCATCGTCCATGGTTGTCGTTCCTCATTAAACTGAATAAATGAGATCCAGTAAGTAAGCAGTCATTTATCATCTTCAGGGGGACTGCGGCTCTAAAGATGACGATGTGTTTTACGACCCCAATGATGAGTGGGAGCAAGATTTATCGGTCTCCTCAACGTCTTCCTCCTTCTCACGCCGAAGGTAATTGCAGTCTTTCTGCTTTTCTTTCCCCATCATCCTCCTCCAGTGCTCACAAGTGTGTCGGAAGTAACATGATGAACATGGAAAATCATCATTTGGTGAACATGTGGAAGGCTTTGGTTATTTTTTCAAGGGCTCATATTGATATTTCCACACTGTTGATTTACGACTTGGCATGTCTTGCAAGTTCAATGTGTCTGCTTTTCTTTTCTTAAACTTGATGTGAAAGAAGTAGCCACAGAATATTTCCCTCAGGTTTTTTTAATTTTTTTTGTTCCTGCTAATAACTTTATGCATGTAGACTAGAGACGGAGCCTTTTGAAAAGGGCAGCCAGCGTTCCTATGTTCTCCTCTCAACCACCACATAACCTCTCGGCAACATTTTTTCCCCCACGTTGTTATTTTTCTTCTTGTCAGGGCATGTTTATGGCCCTGTTGGTGCCGAGGCTAATGGAGAGGTGGCCAAATGAAACATGGCAGGGCCTCAGTGGGTCTCTCTTTCTCTCTCTGCCTCCCTGTCTCACTCTTTCGTCCCTCTTTCTCTCTGCCTCCTGAGCTCTCTGGTGGACCACAGTCTGAGCCCGCAGCCACGGCTCTCCCTCTCTTTGCGCAGCTTAGCTTATTCTTTATGTGCATCCCATGTGTTGGAGTGCTCAGAACCACCAGCAGTCCAAGGGTGCATTGCAATAGTCTTAAGTAACGTGAAAGCTTCTCCTCGTCTGCTATTCCTCATCTGTTCTGATCTCAAAACAAAGAACGGGTGAAAAGGGGAATGGAGTTAAACTGTTTTATCAGCAATTAATTGGCGTTGACCTGTTGGCAGTACAGATGAAGGAGACTTTTGACTGTTTAGAGAACCACCCCAAGAACCACTGAGACTTACAGTATGTGTGTGTTTTTGTTCTGGTTTCTTCGCCCTGTAGGAGCAGGAGTCTGTTAAAGGGCAGGAGGATTTCGGGGCGTCTCTACGAGATCCGAGTACACCCCATCCAGAGCCTCAACAGCACTTCTTCACAGTCCTCTGGTAAAACATAACTGGACAGCAGACAGCAGAACACCCTCGTAGCATTGGCATCACCCAGCTACACTTACGTCATTTAGCACATGCTTTTATCCAAAGCGACTTACAATAAGTACTTTTGTCAAGTAAGTGAATCAAGTGAATCAGTCATCATAAGTAAAACCTTTGATAAGAACACGTGCCATCGGCAGTCACAGTGCTAGAGAAAGGAACATTCCCCCCCTCCCCAAGTTCAGGTAATGTAGGCTACGCATTAGCACAGTTGAATGTAAATCTATGGGAGTAGTAGCATACCTTTATCACCCCATGAGTGTCAGTGTGTCAGTAGTTGTATTCATGTTGTCGTTCAACTTTTATCTCTGACATTGACATTTGTCCCAGGTCTGATGGGTGTGGCTAAACCCCCGTCCCTGCACCCCAGAACATCAGAATCCGCCCTGCCAGGGATCTGCAAAGATCTGATTAGCCAGACGGTGGCCCAGCTCCGTGGTTGTGACAGCGCTGAGGAGAGCATGGCGGACAGGCTGACCCTTGACCTCTACTGTGTGTACACGTCTGTGAGGAGCATCTCCAGCTTGTATGACGGCCTGGACGACAACAGTCAGGACAACGGTAAGCTCTGAACCGATAATGTCTTAATGATAATAATAATAATATATATGCCGTTTAGCTGACGCTTTTATCCAAAGCGACTTACATTGCAGTGAGTGCATACATTTTTCAGTATATATGGTCCCAGTGGGACATGATGCATGGCTGAATTGAGGGGAGCAGCACAATGACCCGGGGGGGGGATTACTGTATTGCCTTTGTGATCTTATTGTAATAGTAGTACTATAACATACTGTTTCCTCTACGACTTGCTCTACTTACATCTGGCCTCATTCCACTGGCTAAACACCAACCTGTTGTTGTTTTCCCCCTCACTTTATGGCCCTAGTGTTTGCATGTAACATGGAGGCCCAGACCCAGCTAGTGAAGGCCACCTCGGCCATAGAGAGAGCTGTGTTTGTCACCATGCAGTGGCTGGCCAGCATCAGGCCCACCTCCGGCCAACTCTACACCTCCGCTGAGGAACTCAAGACTCAAGTCAAGAGAATGGGCGGATACTTTCAGCTTCTCATTCAGGTGGACTATTGTGTTTTTATTGATTTATTGGGGTCTCTGTTAGCCCAGACAGACACAGGGCTAGTCTTCCAGGTGTTGATATTTTGCTATATTTCTTTGTGAACTAATGAAACTGTTACATTTTTGGACCATGGGCTCTCTTTAAAAACTAGTTATCTTAGATTGACCTTGATGGTTGGATGGAATGAATAGAATAGCCCGGAATGAAATGGTGCACAAAAGACTATGGGTATGCTGTCACCAGAGCCATACAGTACAGATCCCTCAAAACGGCTCTGCGTATCACACATCAAGGTCATAATACAACACAGTAGCTAGACAGCAGTGAATGAGAATATAAAACATGCACAGGCCAACGCAACACTTGCACATGCAAAGACATTACAGACTGTTTTAGTCCTGTTAAACAGAATAGACTCAAACATTACCATTTCTAAAAAGGAGCATCATTTCTAATTGAGTCAGTTTGACATGGAGCAGCTTTTCAAAATGCACGGTGTTGACTGACAGGTCTTAGCTTTGAGCTGTTTGAGTGTGTGTATGGAAATGGACAAGCATAGGGAATTCTCGACCGTGAGCCCCTAACAGAACATGAATATATGAAGAGTGAGGGAGAGGAAAATACATCTAAATTCCTTCACCAGCACCAACACTAAACATCTTTTACTTCCGTTTTCCACCACCTGCCTTGCCATTTCATTTATTTACCTTTACTTTACCTTAATTTTTACCATCTACTTTACCTTCTGAACGTGTGTCTAGGGCTGTGACTCTGAGATCTCGTCTATGGTGACGGAGGCCCAGAGGAAGAGTGGGCAGTGTCTGGATGTGGTGCTGCGGGTTGTCAGTCGGCTCGCCGCCATGACGGGGACTAGGCTGCATGTGACAGAGATGGGCGCCGCCGACGCCATGGGCAAGGTAACATTCCTGCAACGCTGTTACCACCAGCGCTACTTTCTCTGTAGGCCTCAGGGGCCAGCTGTAATAAAACTCTCTCCATAATGTTTGAGAATTGAAAATGAGATGTGTGTATGTTATCTTGGAGAAGGGGGGATTGTTACTGGAACTGTTGCTGGAATTATATATTTACGTTGTATAGATGTTTGGCTTCAGCTGTGTACTAGCATGCAAGGCATGACTACCTCACACAACAATGTTTGCTTTCTATGCCACACCACCCCTAATAATGATAAAACAAGGTAACATCTACAGTATGTTGGTACTACAGTATGTTGGTCCTTGATGGGGTTAAGTTCACTCAGACAGATTGTGTCTCTCCCCCTCAGCGGTCGGTGGCCATGTCTCTGCTGGAGGGGACTTGTCAGGGCGTACGCTCTCTTCTGGAGATGGGCCTTACGGCCACCAATGAGATGCAGAGAGAGGCTCAGCTGGTCTACCCCAGGACCCCAGTAAGACTTCGTAGTACCTTTCTGAATTTATACTCTACCCAGTGCTGCATATGACTAGTAGATTTTTCTTTTTTTTAATATATATATCTGTTCTTGATATGCTTTCATAGTGAATTGAATGATTAGCATAGGAATAATTAAATTATAATAATTATACAACGATTTGGGAAACATTTATTTTCTTTAAATGCCTGCTTTTTTTTTTTTTACAGGTTTTGCAGAGTCTCAAATCCAAGATGTTGGACTTGTCCTGCGCTCTCCAGAGATACATCCACTGCCACATGACGGTGGGTGAGCTGAACCACTATAACAACAAACCTCCTCGTCGGTCTCTCTTGACACGGGAGGGGGGGGGGGAGGAGATGTTAAACGTTTCAGATGAATAACTCCTAGCCACAGCAGGCCCCATTAAAGGTGCTAACCAGCTTTTATTGCTCCTGTAAAACCAAACCGCCCTGTCGTCGTGGTCTTATCTGCCCAGTCTCCCGTTGCATGTCGTTCAGGTAATGAATGTGTTGAATGAAGTGTCATCAGTCACCCGTAAACGGGCTTGTTTGCCGTTATCTGCCGTGCACAAACTAGCGCCTTTTGTTAGCGTCGATCATAGCGGCGTACAAAAAGGGTGTGTGTGTGTGTGTGGGGGGGGGGGGTCTCTCCCCCCACCAACCTCATTGTTATCAAACAAAAGGGGTCCAGACAAAACGAGACGTGATTTTTCCCTGGGCCTGAGATTCTGAGAGATGGAGAGCTGTGGTTTCACTCATTTGTATTTTCGTAACAGTGGAGCAGAGCGAAAGTCTAGGGTTGTAGTTTTTGGGCTATTGCATCATTGGAGTGCGATTTGTGATTGGGATCAACACTGTTGCTTCTCTGCTGCAGTATATGAGGGAAATGCACCAATAGGTCTTTGTCACAGGAAAGGGTTCATTCAATATTTTTCCACTTACATCAACTGTAATATGTGTGTGTGTGTGTGTGTGTGTTGGTTTCAATGACTTGTAACATCTGCGAGAGTGTGTGTGTGTGTATTCCAATGACTGTGTGTGTGTCTACACACAGGAGAGGGAAGACAGCCCAGAGAAGGGAGGGGAGGACGCTGATCCCTCACACCTGCACAGAGTGAGAACCACGGCAGCCAAACTGTTCCAGCTCAACCAGGCCATCAGGCAGCTCCACTCTTCTCTGTCTCCCTCCCTCAGAGGTACGGAAACAGCTTTGGCTTTAGGGAAAAACAACCATTGGCTCAGCAATGCATCTAAGCTATGGTCCAAATGCGTTGAATAGCCTCCTTTCCTTGTCCTGTCTTTCATTTAACTACCATGAACTAGCATAACAATTCACATGTTGTGTCCCATTTCTCCACCCTTTTCTGTTTTGTGTCAAAATGCATCATCAATGAACTTTTTCAGGAAGTAAATATAAGCTTGTCATTGGGATATCTATGAGGCTGTAATGCACAAAATAATGGTATTATGGTAGACAGATGAAAAATATACTTGAAAATGTTTTTTTTTGTAAAGTACTCCTTTTAAAAAGTCCTTCAGTGATCATCCAGGATAGGAGATGAGGGAGAGATGTTTTCGCGACTACAGTATAGGGCCCGTGTAGGTGATGTACCGTACATGCATAACTTGAATGTCTCCTCTCATTCACCATCCTTTAGGTAAAAGTAGTGACTCCAGCCTCAGTGCCTGCAGGGAGGCCATCTCCTCCTCCACCAAAACCATTGACGAAGTCATCAACGGCTTGCCTAGAGGGATGGGGGCGGCTACTGTCTCTGGATTGCAGCTACCCTGCGTTCAGAGTGTCATGGCGGCACGTGACGAACTGCACTCGGCCCTGCGGTCCCTGTGTACCGCCTTCGACCAGAAGGATTCAGTGGAGAGGAGGGGGTCGTCTGGCTCAGAGAAGAGTGCAGAAGAGAGGGATCCGGCCAAGGAAGGGGGCTATGCGTCTTCCAACACTTGGAGAAACAGAGCAGTTCCCAATATTATGCATTCTCTGTCCTCTGGGGTCTCTGCATCCAATGGCGATCCACGTTGGGTTTGAGCCACATCAGTATCAAGATGGGGCTTTATGTTGATGTTTAGCCAATCCGATATTCGAGGTGGAAAGATCTAGAGATAAACAACAGTTAGAACGAGAATGTTTGCACGAGGGGCTTACTCAGAAATATAGATAGTCATGTCATGTACATTTTATGGTTGACTGACAGCCATTCTTTTGTCAGGGAGAGTTGGCAATCTACAGAATATATTTATACATAACGTTTTGTAATGTTTCACCCTGCTGAAGAAGCCTCAGCTCAAGAGGACCATCCAGTTGCATTATTACCTATGAGGATCCCAGGTGTATACTTTATCGTCGCAGGTAGAGACTTAGTTAGATTGTACTCCAAGCAGGCTTTCAGTCAGGTTCCAGGCAAGTAGATCTTCTTTTTCAGTCTTCTTTTTGCGATTAATCTGGTACACTTGTTTGTGAATACGTAGACATAGGTAAATATGCAATAATTTACTGTAGCTCACAGTATTGGTAAGGTTGTCACATCACAATTTACACACACACTCCACTCAGGAGAAGGTTCCTCAGATTTTTGCACTTAACCTTGCACAAAGTCCTTGTCATTGTCTATTCTTACCGTGTGTATTGATTCTTAAATACCTTTTATGTAACGTCTTGGTAAAGATTTGATGCCTCACAATTATGTAACAATTTGTGTTTTGAGTGAGCATAATAAATTCTTATTGCTCTACTTTGTACTGTTGTTTATTGTTTGTATTGTTGTGTTGTTTACATTCAATGTTATTTTGTAATAATGGATGTATGTGGAATCATGAGGCAACTAGCTGAGCTCCTTCTAAATCATTGGTTCCATTTGTGAAAACCCTTCTTATTTCAACGTCTCCCTTTGTAAAGACATAATTTGTCAAACATGCGGAGGCCTATTCTTCAACACACACACACACACACACACACACATACATATATATATATATATATATATATTACAAACATGGACTATCGTTTAGGAGTTTACAGTAAGCTACAACCATTTGGATATTGTATATTAAGTGATCTTCCGCAGCAATCAGCATCTGGTATATTATAACGGCTCCACACAAGTTATTTCTGAAATTGTAGATGACACTCAGTAATCAACACAAAAGTTAAGATTATGTTTTACTACAGTATGTTGTGATTTCAACTGTTTGAACACACGGACTTAAAACTAAAATACATGTTTAAAGGAACCCTTAAAAAGACATCCATGGACATAACTCGTTTAATGTACAGATGCATTCGTTCAGTAATTGAGCTCGCACATCTCTCTCCGCTGCAGACAGGCGTCACCCACTTGCGCGCTAAAGCTCTGCATCACTTCATCAATTCTGATGTCACTTTAGGAGGTTCCCTGAAGTCTGCAGGATAAACCGAAAGAAGGGCTAACGTGTAGTTAATACGAGAAACACAACATACAGTTTTTTGGTTCTTTAGATAAGGTGAGAAGATGTAGTGCTTGATGAACTGAAATTATTTTAAAATCACGCAAAGGCGTCGAAGTCTCGATGGAGGTGGAATGAAGAGGACGCACGAAAACTTTCTGGACACCATCCGTCAAAAAGTCTAACTCAGGTAGAAACACGAATGTGTCCTGAGTAACCTCGAATCGAATGCATTTGAGCAAAAATGTCCGCGGTAATTATATCATTAGATTATGAAAACCGTATACAATGTTCTTCCTCTACTGTACAGTAACTTCAGTTGATCATGCTGGCGTTTTTTGTTGTTGACAGGATGCAGTGGTTTAGGATAATATATCCGAATTTATTTGTAAGTACACCCAATTTCATAATAATTCATTACATATGTAATTACTTTTTTTTATTCTTTAGCCTATTAAAAAACAATTGTTGGTTTGTTTCTAATACACGCATAAACACTTCCATGTGCAAAGAAATAATATATTCAAATCATGAATTGAACACAATGTCATTTTAAAACGCCCACACAGAAACACTGTTAATGAATGTCTCATGTATATCACAACAAATACATATATCATGTATTATTACGGACTTGATGTCATTTAAGTTAAAATGCTCTTATGCAAGAGCTGTGTGCTATCCATAGTCTATCTCTCCTAAGGGTATGTAGGAATTGTTATCCAGCGAAAAATAGTTTTGAGATATCATTATTCATGTTAAAACATTTTAGGAACATTTTTGGAATATGAAAGACCCACCATTAAAAAAACCCACAGGTTGGTTAACACTTTTCTTTATTTCACAGATTTGGTTTCATCACTGCACATCAGGTAAGGTGGCCTTTAACCTGTATCCACTGCAAGAGGCGTAGTGTCAATTATAGATCTATGCCTGTATGACCTGTGTACAACATGTATGATAAAGTTCTCAGCTATTAGTTTTCCTTTTAGATAATGTATAATTACAAAAACGTATGACTCCACCACACATAATAGACTGCGGTTGAGCATGTGGTCTCGGTTACTCCATCAGTTACTTCACCAGTCAGTCTCCTATCATTAATCCTTCACTATGCTGAGATCATGTAAAATGTTGACCACTGACCAAGAACATGGTTTAACACCAGTCCAAAAGAGCAGGAAGTTTGCTCTCATTGCACAATGACAGCCTCTATAAATTGTATTATTCCCTAGAAGTTTATAATAATTTCTACGTAGTGAGCTCCACTAACCATCTCTCTTTATTGGGTGAATCTCAGAAGTATTTTCTCTGTTTCTTGCCTCCTTCTCAAAAAGCATTAGTCGAGAAGATTTTACAGTAAGTTCCTGTTCTTGGACCATGGGTCTGTTTGGACCATGGGTCTGTTACCTAAAGTGTGTCCTTCCTTGAAGTAATCATAGATCTAAGGTCAATGGATTGGTCAAAGCAAGCTTTTCATTGTATTGATTTCACCAATGAAGTCATGTCAGATAGGTGATTTTATCCAAGGAAGGGAGGAAAGAAGGATGCATTTTAGGTGTTAAACAAGGCCCAACACCTCTGCATTTTAAGAAGGAGGCGAGAAGAGAGGATGCGAGGAATCAAGGAAAGGCACTTGAGATAAAGCTGCTGTGTTTTTTTCAGATACAGCTTTGACGTTGGAGAGCAGGACCCTGTTTACATACGATGAGTCTTACTATGAGTATGTACCAGTCAGGCTACCGTGGCATGGGGCTGGCCGCCTCTGTGACCAGCGGTCAGGGTCCCTAGCCACGGTCTCCAACGCCTTTGAGAACCGAGAGCTGACCAGCTTCTTGAAGTCACTGAACATAACCCAGCCTGTGTGGATTGCCAGGAAAGTCGTGACACACTTAAAAAGTGAGTTCAGTGTGCCATTTCTGACACTTTTATTGAAATATCAGCACCTTCTCTCTTTAACAGTAGGGTCTTTGTGTGTGCCTCGGGCAATAAACCCACCAACTACGAAAATATGGCTAATACATTTTAAATTGGACTGACGACATGGCCATATAATCCCTCACAGTCTAGTGAATAAGTGTTTCCCAAGTGTTTACAACTTGAATATGACCGCAAATAGAACTGAGTAATATTCGTCCTTTTATGTCTGGTTCCAGTTTTTATATTACAGCATAATGCATACAACTGTTCACTCTCTTATCCACATGGAAAAAGCTTCCTCGGAGACCCTGATCCTGGAGTTTGCGGGGAGATCAGACAGGAAGAACGCGCGGCTCCTGCACAAGTTCCCCGCCATGGGCGCCGTGACCGTTTGCACCCGCCTCCGCTTCGATCCGAGCTGCTTTGGAATTTCCACCGTCTTCTCTTATTCCATCCAGTCATTCATTAATGAGTTCCAGCTCCGTGCAACGCTGGTCCAGGGCCAGCTCGTCCAGCTGGCTCTGCTGATCCATGGGACTCACGGGCCCTACCAGGAGGCCTTCCCCCATGATGGCTCCTGGCACTCGGTGTGTGTGAGCTGGGCCCGCACCGGTGGGCGCTGGGCACTCTTCGCCGACGGGATGCTGGTCAACCAGGGGGACAGCCTCTACGGCTCGGGGGACATGGGCCCTGATGGCCTGTTCATCATCGGCCAAGAACAGGACACCTTCGGGGGTTCGTTCAAGAGCGCTGAGTCTTTCTCGGGGAGCATCACGCAGCTGCACATTTGGAAACGGGTGTTGAACAACAGTGAAATCTACACCATGGAAAAAGAGTGCTCATCGCCCGTTTCCTTCGGGTTGTCGTTCAAGTGGAGCACTGCAGCCCTCGAAATCGAGTCCTCCCTCAAGAAGCTCTGGGGAGACTCCCCGTGTCAAGGTAAAACAGCGCCTGGGCAGACGCAGTTGATTTAAACCGGACTATACCTGCCTTTTCTCTCTCTCTCCCCCTCTGCATTTCTATTTCCTATTTCTCTCTCTCTCCATCCCCCTCTCCTTCCCCCTCACTCATCTATTCCCCCCTGCTCTCTCTCTCAGCCCTTTCCCCCCTCCTCTCTCTGTGATTCAGGCTTACTCACATTATGAGTTCCAGAGCTGCCTACTGCGGAGGTTCCCTGTCTCGTCCAGGCAGCAGCAGCTCCTCATGAATAGGGGAGCCAGTGGCCAAGTTGTAATTGGCAAACTCAGCCCTAATGGTTGTAAATATTTCATGTGTGCTGTAATACTGAATCCCACCCTTCAAAACAAACTCCCCTCTCTGACATAGTTGTCCCCAGTGAGTCATGCGAGTTACTCAGTACGGCTCCAGTTCTCCTCTGGTAGAACAGAGAACACACAAGGCAGATGATCTGTCTCTGTGCAGAATATCAGAACAGGCCCTTCCCCTGCTTATCAGACCATTGACAAACTTTGACTCATTCTGACCTCATGGAAAACCAAACAAATAAGGGGCACACGCTACATTATGTCAATATGCCTTTCAACGTCTTCAAGTATTGGTATGTAGGCTATTGAACCATTGGAGGGTTTATATTCTTTCTGTTTTGTTTTTCGTTTTTCTTTCCTCACTAGGAAATGGCAGCGAGTTGGTCGGCCAGTTTCTGTACTCCCTTCTGGATGTGGCCTATCACAACTTCTCCTCCGAGGTGGTCTACGCGCCCCAGAATGGGGAGTGTGTCACCTTTGACCCCCTGAGTGGAAGCTGGGGCCTGGATGTATGTGAGACGTCCAGAGGGGCGGTCTGCCAGTTTGAGAAAGGTGATTTCACACTGTTTACTCATTCAAAAGAAGACATAGCCATTCAAAACAAGAATCAGTCATTAAAAACAAGAATCAGTCAATGAAAACAGTAGTCATTCATGAGTGTTTTACCTACCCATCAAGATTGCACTGAATAAACAATATCTGGTTCAGTGTTCATGTACATGGTATTCTTCGGTCTCCACTGTGGATGTCTTCCTTGGCCTGTTTGAGATTGCTGAGTTTACCAGTGCTTTTTCTTTTGAATGTTGTTCCAAACTGTTGATTTTGGCAAGCCAAAGGTTTTGGCTATGTTTCTGATTTTTCTGCCTAATAATGACTTCCATGACTTTGATTCACACCTCTTTGGTCCTCATGTTGACAGGCACCAGTAACAAACTGTAAAGGCAAACACAAAGCCTAGAATCAATACTAGACATTGACAGGTCTCTTATGCCTACACAAATGATGTGACAGAACACTGACTTACCAGAAACAACTTCAAGCCAATTGTCCCATTACTTTTGGGTACCCGAAAATAGGGGAACTATGTATATAAAAAGTGTTGTAATTTCTGAATGGTGAAACCAATATGTACACAAATACCATCAAATAAAAGCTGATAACCTCATAGTAATTGTTTTTGTAATCCAAACTCCTAGAGTGTAGAGCAAAAAGAAGAAAAAATGCTTCACTTTCCCATTACTTACGCAGGGCACTGTATATCATTTTGGATGGCATGCAATCATGTGCAATTCACAGGATGTTACTACTTGAGTTCTTTCATATTTGTCATACAGTATATCTCACAACATCTTGCATTGATCTTTTTTTCCTCTTCAATTGTTGATCACAGAAGGGTTGGACATCTTTGGCTTTCCCAAGACCAAGTTTTTCACCAAAGTGAGCAAGGATCCGCTTGCCAAACCTGTGAGTTGGAAAGTTCACACAGCTGTAGCCTATTAGTTTCACAGAATTACCAATCAAAAACACAACCACACCAGTCCTGCCTCTGCATCCAACCACAGCAATCCAATGGCAGCATCAATATCCACCCCCCCCCCCACCCCCCCAGTATCTCAGAGTGTATTTTTAGCCTGAGAAATGTTCACAACGCTGTCCCAAGATATCCAAAATAAGTAGTTTCATGTGTGATACATCCCATTGTAGTAATCTAGTGGTACTAGTTTACGGTCCTAGAATGTTGTCTCTAAAGCCTCACATTGTGAGGCACATTTTAAGGAAATAGAACTGCAACACATGTGAATTCACTATGCTTTTCTTTTACTAGGTTAGTACAGTAGGTTAGTACAGTATTTATCTTTTTATTTTTACTATGTTAGTACAGTATTATAGCATCATAAGGGTATTAGTTCTTGTAACTTGTGTTTTTGCTCTTACCCTGCCTCCTGGTTGTACACATTCAGTGGACCCTGCATTAGAATGTCTGCGTGAGTTACTTATTTGAGGTAGAATTGGGCCTGCTCACACATACATCACAATTCATTCATTGTTGAATATATCTTATATGTGGTTACTGTGTCGTAACTGCATAGTTATAATGAGTTTCTGAGCTCTTATGCTCATACTTATACACTCATACTGAGTAGATACCTTCTGGTTACCAAAGCAAATCTAAAGCATGACAAATTCTTAAGGGTGCATTTAATTTAGTTTGCTTGGTACAATGGAGTGAATATATTTTATTTTATTTTACAATTTAAAATACATCATACGTTAATCCACGTTAAGAAAACACATCCAAATGGAATATTCCCAATTGTGCTAACTCCAAGTAAATCAAGCACAGGTGTTTGACACGTATTTGACCTAGTTCTCTAGTACATAGTTCATAAGCGAAATGCCACGTGAAGTGCCACCATGTTCTGTTTTATTTCCTTCAGGTAATAGAAGAAATGAGCGTCAACGCGTCGTCAGAAAGAGACCTTTCCTCTCAGGACCACCTGACCGGAGTGCTCCTGAGGATCCTGGAGGAGGGCGGCCCAGAGCTCCTCACCCCTACGGACGTGCTCTACCTCACCCAGATGATGGAGCTGGCTGCAGCTACCCAGATCATCTCCATCCCCACCTCCACCTCTACTCATACCGAGGCCATGGTCTCCATCGCCACCAACTACCTGAAACTGGCCAGCCACATCCTGGACCCCAAAATGGCCACCAAGTGGTTGGATTTAACAGAGGATGGGGTGCGTCTGACGCTCGCAGTTTTGAATGTGCTCTGATGGGGGAAACGTTTTTTGTTGAGTAGAGGGTGATGTGTTTTTGTGTTACTTTCAGGCTACAGTGGGGCCATTCACTGTGGTTGACAGCATTGACAAGCTGACGGGAGCGTTAGCGGATGTGCTATCTGCAGACGGGAAAAGCTTCACACTTTCAACCAAAAACATAGGTGACTTTATTGCTTGTGTCCATCGTTGTCTTTGAGTCGTGGGTCTTATCCCCACATGGGCCACATACTAAATATGTCTTAACTGGACTGCATTGGATCAAGTAGGAAATAAGCTAAATGACTATGATGTTATATGACTTTATATGAGACTCCTTTTTCTTTGTGTATATTTATTTGTTCCTAGATGTGCACATTGAGGGGAGGAAGCTGTCCCAGATGAGCTGTAGCTGTGTGTTTAAACCATCAGCGTTTGGCAGCCACACCAGCAGCACTAGCAGTAGCCATGACGAGCTGCTCATCCCCGACACTGAAGTCCAGAGATTACACAACCTCGGTAAAGTACACGCACACACACGCATGACCACACGTGCACACACAATGATGCACACACACGCAATGATGCACACACACAACAGATATTGAACAAACACAAACATGGACAGCATCAGTATGGTCTTTGGTCACGGAATTCTTGAATGTTGTTAAATGTTGAATGTTGCTCCCTCAGGTTATAAGGAAGTCATGTTCATCCATACCTACTACTGCCATCTGATGGAGATCCAGTCTCCATCGGGAGAGCGGGAGCCTTCATCTAAGGACCACAGTGAAAACAGGTCTGAGTCTCTCCCCTTACATCTCCAACTCCACATACTCTAGCGACAGTAACATCATCCAAATAATCCTCTGATATGGGTTCAACTCTAGAGCCTCCAGCTACTCTTCTATACAGAAGATCAAGATCCTATGTGTTCTCTGCCTGTATAGACTGAAAGTGTTAACACTGATCTTAACCATATAAGATCTAGTTGTCCTTACTAGCATGAACCAACTGGTATAAAAGTGAGCTGCCTTGTGGTTTCCCTATAGTGGACTAGTCCCTGGTCGCCTGGCCACTGCAGTCATCTCAGCCACAGTCCGAGACGCGTCCAAGGCCCAGAGCATCCCAGTGGCGGTCCACTACACCCTCTCCTCCTCGCATGTGGTAAGGCCTGCTGACCACCATGTAATACTGTATAACTGTTATACTTTCTAAGTCATAGGGTGTGTAACTGTATGGGGGGTGTCTTTAGGTGATTGATGTGTATTGTGTGTGACGTAAGATGTATGGGTGTTCCTCAGTTTCTGTTCTTAGGCAGCGTCCCCTGATCCCAACAATCATAGAATATTTCGGTTCAAGCTACAGAATACCAATTTCCAACCCATTCCAGGCCAGAATGTCGTAGTCATGGCGGTCGGGGAATAGGGACTAGCAATGGGTATAGGAATCATGACATTCTGATACAAACTTTCAAAATATTATACAGTATGTGTCATTTACTTGACATGTACTGTATTCACAAAGTTGAGAGTTGGCAGAGGTTTGTGAGTAAGCCCCCTGGACCGATCTTGTGTTGCTTTTGGCTCATCTGGTGGAGGAGTGCAAGAGAGAAACATCTGTTTCTGTTCTAGGTGGAGTATTCTCAGAGAGTCACGCCTGTTTGTGCCTTTTGGAATTTCAGCCTGACGTAAGTATGACCAACAGTATGTCTGAGCGACATCCCCTGAGTACATGTCAGTTGGGATAAGTTGTAAATGTCGTACAAATGTTTCGCAGTGACATCTGTATTGATTTCTGAGGTGTTTTGTGAAATGGCTACACAGGACCGGGCACTCCAATGGTTGGTCCAATGAAGGCTGCAGGGTGACCTATGCAGGCTCTGATGTCACATCCTGTTTTTGTAACCACACCACTAACTTCGCCGTCCTAATGAATTACATGGAGGCCAAGGTAACTAACGGATGTCATTCATTTCTAAGGCAGATATGAAGGGAAATGCAAGATAGATACAATATTACCTCAGTGGATCTCATGTGTTTACGTTCACTTGTGTTTGGAATGAAACAAATGTAAAGAAGCTAGTTTAAGTGAACACACACACACACACACACACACACACACACACACACACACACACACACACACACACACATATGCTCATGGATAGTTATGTGTTGAGTTGTCTTTATCAAGCTCATCCAACAATGTGCACTATGCCACATTGTCCAGTAGATGTCACTGCATGTTTAGAGAACCATGCAAAGTCGCTCATTCATCCACACGTAGAAGTCCACTGACTGAGCTATACAGTATACCTCAGTCCAGAGCATACTTCAGGAGAAGGGTGGTGAAAATGGGACACAGAACGTGTTATGAAAAGAATGTGTGTGTGTGTCCTTTTTTGTAAATATATATATATATATATATGAAGAGCGTGTGTTGACTTGGCCATGCTACTGTGTGTCTCTGCATCTCTCTCCTCCCCACAGTGGAGTCCAGAAGAGGAGCTTGTCTTGACAAAGCTGACGTTCATCGGCTCCGGGGCCTCTCTCTGCGCACTGGTGGTAACCTTGATGCTGTTCACCGTGCTAGAGTGAGTGTTAGCCGCCGTCTAGCCGTCGCCGCTGCCACTGCTAAAACCTCATCCTCCCCTGTGAAACTGCAGACCGGACTGAGCCAACATGGCCTCATTTGACTTGAGACTAGACTCCTCTGCTCTCACTGTCTTAGCTTTACACTCAAAGCCTGCATGGCCCCATTTTGAGCCAGCACTCATGAGAATTGTCTGTTCATTTCTTTACTTTATACAATTTTAGTCATGTAGAAGTCTTCTCGCAAGTAACAATAAGTAGGTTATGATAACATTACTGAATGACAACGCAAGAAAGCCCCTTCTAAAACACTTAAAGTAGCAGCAACGTTCACAGCGCCACTTGTGGAATTGCTTGCAAAACTATAAACCTGATTCAAACGCCTGAGCAGCAACAAAGAGTCAAATCGATTTGGATTAAAGAGTCGATTTGATTTGAATGAAAATGACCCATTAATTCTCTGAGATTAAGTCTAAATTCCTCTCCCGAGTTGACTGAATTGAAATAGAATCAACCCAACACTGGTCACACCAGCCACACACTGTTGGAATTCCTCCTGTCAACAGTGTGCTGTTTTAAGTAGGAATCAGTATTGAACAGTGCTAATGCAATAATTAGTTATCTCTGTCCTCCTGTGCTCCCTGTGAGTGTACTCTGAAGGTTTATGGTGGCATTACACTGGAGTTAATTAACTCTTCGGGTCATCTAGGGAGATCCCAATCAGCTGTGTGTTTGAATAGACGATTTGACCAGGAGATTCATGGCTCGGTCACACTTAAATCAGCCTAGGTGAACAGACACACACACACACACTCGCACATGCACGCGCATGCACGTGCACGCACGCACGCACGCACACACACATTATACACTATTAAACTATTATACACAGGTCAAATCGATTGTATGACTGTTGAAAATGAGTGCCTTTAACACAACACGTCTTTATCCTGAACAGCATTCCCAAATCAGACAGGACGTCCATCCACAAAAACCTGTTCATCGCCCTGACCTGTGCCCAGGTCGTGCTGCTCTGCAGTGGCTCAGCTATCAACAATAAGGTAGGCTCATCAGACACACACACACACACACACACACACACACACACACACACACACACACACACACACACACACACACAGTGGCTAGTCTCTCAATCGTCTGTGGTTTATCTGACCTTTGACCCCCTGATCCCCCTGGTTGTCAGGTGGCCTGTACCCTGGTGGCGGCCCTCCTCCACCTGTTCTTCATGGCAGCGTTCAGCTGGATGCTGGTGGAAGGACTTCTGCTGTGGAGCAAAGTGGTGACTGTCAACCTAAGCGAAGACCGACACATGAAGTACTACTATCTTATTGGCTGGGGTAGGACACACACACACACACACACACACACACACACACACACACACACACACACACACACACACACACACACACACACACACACCCCTCCTGATTACGAATAAAGCATAGAACAATAATAGAACAAGTGTGAAGTGCTAATGAAGTACTGTTATCTTCACACACACACACACTCTCCTTAAGTACTAACACGATATATAAATGTAATTGATAAAGTAATCAAAATGTACTCTCTCAACAGCTGGTGGATAACACATTTTATTTGAAGAGAGACCTAGTGCAAGACAATATTATATGATACGCATCCTCAGCATGTTGAATTGCTACAATAGTTCATTTGGTAATAACAGCATTCGCCCTGACAATGGATTCTGAGCGGTAGCGGTGTGTGTTCATTTCTCCCTCCCTCCGTCCAGGCCTCCCCGTGTTGATTGTCACCATCACGCTGGCCTCTGCCTCAGGGAAGTACTCTGCCGATGGACACTGCTGGCTCAGCGTACAGAACGGAGTCATCTGGGGCTTCGCTGGGCCCGTCATCTTCATCATCATGGTAACATACATAATCATGATACAGTATGTGCCAGTCAGCAGTCAGGCAGGCTTTCATCCCAAGACTCCAGACGCCACCACAACTCATCCTAAACTGGCCACTAATTTACCGTTCTTAGAACAAAACAGCGGGCGGTCTACAGTACCAACAGTCCCTGTACACCCTACTCATACCATCCCCCTTACTATGTGCGTCATCGAGAGAGCGGTTGACGCTATACAACAGCAATAGATTAAATCGTTTCATAGCATCAGAGTTATGTTATTGCTCTCCCCTCTTCCAGGTGAACATCATGGTTCTGACCCGGGTGGTGGTCATCACCATCTCTACAGCCAAGAGGAGGTCCATCATGCTGGCCATGGGCAGCAGCCCTGCGGAGCAGGCCTACGAGCAGATCAGGTCAGTACCACTGGGGGGCGATATTTATCAGCTATTTCTGCATGTGGAATGGAAAGGGTGTACTCGCTACAGTCATCTCTTTGTGCCTCATCCAAAGCAACAGGATATATAGGTTTGTTTTGTTATTTGGTTAAGATTTTTTCTGTTATTATTAGTCTACCTATAACGCACCTGTATAACATGATTAGGGACAGAGAGTAGTGTGTTGGTGTATTTCTTCCCTTGAAATGTCCACACACTGTTAGTGAAATGTGTGTGTGTGTGTGTGTGTGTCATCTTCAGTGGTGCTCAGATAGAACTCAACCAGTTAAAGTTGTCATTGTGTCACTTTCTATCTTGGTTTCCCCAGTTTTTATTTTCATAACTGGTGCTAAATATGGTCCAAAACAATGATACAACTGTACGGTATAATGCATTCCCAGAATCGCTGTTGACAATCTATCAGAGGAAACCGTTCTAAGGTATAAATGTTATTTCTGTGGCTGCGAGGGTCCACAGTAAAGACTCTGTGGAGGGATATCAATGGTAGGTGTTGAGCGTTAGCCGGCCAGCGATGGCAGCTCCAGTGGAAACCAAAACACATTCCTCCGCTGAATAAGCTAGGGCCTTGCCCGGCTGCCACAGCTGGTGCGGTTTAGCGGTCACCTGAACGGGAAGGTAATTTCATCCTAAACAGAATTAAGGCCGATTTACTGTGGAAATTGTCACCGTGTGAGAATAACCAGCTGCCCATGTTGTGCTTGGAATGACCCGCCCCGTGCCCCGAGTGCCAACCTGCCCCGCTTGGCCCACAAGGAGCCAGCCAGTCCAACGAGTTGAGCACGGAGCGATCATTAAACTGATGGGGAGTTTCTGTGTGAGAGGTGGCTGGATTGGGTGGATATGAGTGTGTTCTAGCACGGGGCCCAGCTCATCAGCTTGTATGGTAATGGAGGGGTATTTGGCGGCGGTGGTGTGGTTGTTTCCAGGGCTGCGGTGAAAGCGGTGCTGGTGTTGCTGCCCATCCTAGGCCTGACCTGGCTCTGTGGCGTCCTGGTGCCCTTCTCCATAGCCATGGCCTACATCTTCATCCTGCTCAACTCACTGCAGGTACTGCACTGTTCCTGGAGCATGCACACACTCTCTGTGTAGGTCTGTGTCTCTCTTTCTTTCTTTCTTTCTTTCTTTCTTTCTCTCTCTCACTCTTGTTCTGTTTTATTTTTTCTCTGTCTCTCTCTTTCCTTTTCTTTTTCTCCCACACTCACCCTGTGTCACTCACTCTAACTCACTAACTCTCTACCCCCCCTTTATCTCTCTCTCTCTCTCTCACACACACACACACACACACACACACACACACACACACACACACACACACACACACACACACACACTCACTCAGACTCTCTATTTCCTGAGATAGCTCCACTTCCACTGTGTTACACAAGTGTGTGTACTTCGATAAGTCAATAAATAGGTATTTGAAAAGGAAGTCTACATTGAGGAGGGACAGACACATTAACTGTTGTACAGTTGATTGGTACAAACAGTGGAGATTGAAGGACCATTGGCATTAATATTGATGACAGTGGCTCAAGTTTCAGTTGAAACCATTCTTCTTGTAACAGCTCTGGTTCTGCAGTATAAGGATGTGGTATTAGAACTTAACACACATATGAGGCCTGGGGAAAGGACATAAATCAATAATTGTGGCTGATAAGATTTCTTAAGGGACTCGACCAATCTCGCCGAAAACATACAATATGTTTCTGTTAAATTAGAAAGCTTTTCCATTAAACATTGTGACTTCTTTGTAAGGGAACAAAAAATGTCAAGGTTTTACTTTTATTGGTCAGAGACAAGAGTTTAAAGAGGAATGGATAATGTTCTGCTTGTGTTAAACAGATGCTTCTGTTTACAAAAGAAAAACTACCCTTGTTATAAAAAGAAGATCATTAATTTTGGTTTCTTAGTGTTAGTAAATAAGTCACAATATTTCAGCAATATATAAAAATACACTATTGGCTTTGTATTTTTATTTGTATTTGTTTCTGTGGAGGTACCTCGTTAAGCCATTTATGTCAGTAAAAGGCACTGTATAGCATATAGTGTTACTCAGTGAAAATATCATACATTTATTTATATTTTTTGAGCAGAAGTCACAGAAAAAACATTTGTGATTATAGTAAATTATTTGTCACAGAAATGTATGATATAGCAATAATGAATTTCTTAAAATGTAATTTCCATAAAATCTAATTCCATAAAAACAAATGAAAACCCATAAAACCCATGAAAACATTAGAATGTTCAAGGTTTTGTTATACCTCAGGAATGAGGTAATATGCCTCAATTTCACTCCTCACACATAATTAACATTAGCTTGAGAAATATTGGTTTTCACATGAAAACATTAATTCCAGTGTAACTTCATTTTTGGCTTTTGAAGACATAGGGAGAGAGAATCATGTAATTCTCTGGTTGCAGTGTACCCTGGTGCGCCGCTCTGCAGTGTTGCCATCCTGCTTTGCAATTTGTAGTCATCTTTAATCAGTTGTATCTTTAATTGAGCCATATATTTAACAAGAAATCAATAGAGATTTAGCCAGTCAGATCATTAAGCAAACTCTCTCTATAAATAGTTCAGTTTCTCTCTCACATCTAATTACATTTTTATATCACAACAATAATTAATGCAGACTTCTTATTAGTTGAGATGAAGTCACAACTCGGCTGGACTGCTTCCCTTTTAGCTGAACAGAGCAAATCCAACCATTACTAGCAGTGGTTTGCCTTGCTAAGCAGTGTAGAAAACTGAATAAAGAAATTGTCCTTCAAGCCTCCATTCCTCACTAATAAGGAACATGACTGCAAGTATTTTAAAGTGCTTTGTGATAGACAAGTTTGTGGTTTAGAGTTTACATTCATTCAGCATCAGTTGTGCGTTGTCATGTCTCTGGGAGAAAATGATCACCCAACCATAGTGTGTGTTTATTGCTCCTTATAATCAAATGATGTAGTAAAAAAAGCAGGCACGGCTTTAATAGAAAAAAAGGTGTGGGGGGGGTATTCATTTTTCAAACAACCGCAATTGTCCAGTGAGGAGTGCTGAGGTCAGACTGGTCAACAACCACAGTCTGAGGAGAAATTAATGAAGCGGTTGAACAGGCTGCAGTGTCAGGGTGCTGATGGGGAGCCTATAATAGCCAGCTGCTCCTGCATAATAGCCCCCTGTGTTAAAGGCTTTGGCTAAAGAGAATAGGCCAGACCACCCCTGGTCCCCTGCTATGTAGAAAGCTGCTCCGATGACACTACCGCTGATCTGTTATTCACTGTGTTGTAAGCGCAGTTCATGCTGATGATAGTATCACTTACTAGATCTTTGATTTCTATGACGTGAATGTTGTATATATTATGGCTTCAGAGAATGTATTTGAAATTAGATTATTTCTTTTTTTATTATTTCTCATCCAAGTGGAAGCTGGACTCCAGTGTGGGATTCCAGTATTGCCATTAAAATGTTTGGAATGCTTTTGATTCTTTGATTCTGCTTTTATAACTGTCCTGTTTTGAGTGGAGGAAGTATTGCATTTGTTTGATGGCAAAAGTACGGAAATCACATCAGCGCTCTCTCAGTGAGTCATAGAGGCTTAGTTCTCAGCGCAGAGGAAACATCCAGAGTGCTATCTGTGATCTTTTAATTGTACTGTACTGCGTTTTTGAGCCCAGCCTTTTCCACTGGAACATGAAGAAAATAACAATCCCCTGTGTTCAATTTAAAATGGATTCATCTGTTTTCCTGCTGATTTCCAGGCCCATGCCTAACCCCATCCCTCTCTCTCTCTCTCTCTCTCTCTCTCTCTCTCTCACTGTACAATAAGCAAGACTCTCGCATTGTAGCAGTATCGTTGACGACAGTTGCAAATGTCTCTCAAATGTTTTCACAGATTTCTGGTATGAAATGATCATTCAGTGTCACTGACATCCCAGTTTATAGACATATACCTATATGGAACCAGATGAGATGTATCTGCTTGCTCAAATGACATTGATTTCTTCACAAGGAAAAACCCACTTGAACATAATCATATCATAATGGTCACCCATAAAGATGATAGAATGAAAAAGCACTTAATAACGCATGCAAAACTTCAAGTGATTCCAGCAGGGGATAAAAAAGGGGGAGTTTTAAGGAAATCATTTTTTATTTGTGGGTATTGTATTTTCAATTGGGTAGCCAAAGCAACATAAAGCTTAAGCTGCTGGGCTTTACTGTTAAATCAATAAAACAGATAATGTTGACAAGCCTTTTTCATCCCCCCCCCCCGCCCCCCCCAGGGGGCTTGACAAGATTGTTTGAGTGCTTACAGTGTTGTTCTTTTTTTTTCTTTCTACCTAAACATTAACAGACCATGATAAACAAACAAACAAACAAGTACGCATGCTGTGCTTCCTTCCAAACAAAATGCTTCACTGAATTTGATTATGCTTTTCACATTTGTTAAAATGTTATTTATTTATTTTTTCTTATTACAACATTTATTAGTGTGTGTGTGTATGTGTGTGTGGCTTCATACACTAGTTGTGTAGTGACTGAGCTTTGTTTCAGTCTGGTAAATACTCATTGCATCTACATAAGCTCCCTTTGTCTTTAGTCATAATAAATATATTTCATGAAAATAAAATATGCCTCTGGCGAAATATAAATCTAATTGATTGTTGCAATGAATATATATTCAAATAGCTTACATAGGCTAAATGATCTCATCCAGCGCCATAGAAATCTAATTGATTGCTAAAATGAATTTGAGACAGAATTTTCAAATAGCTTCAACATAGGTGAGGCACAATAATCAAAACAATTAAAAATGCAATCCTGCCTCCATATTGCCACTAAAATCCCTTACACATCCAAGGCTGTGAGTAGATTTTAACTAGTTTTTTTCTCTGTGGTCTTTATGAACTTATATACCATAAATATGGCCATGCCTCATCTGTTCTCTTATCAAGCTGGAAAAAAATAGCATGGGGGGGGAGGTTTTGCTTGGCCATAAATTGCTCGACCCTCTGTCATCCAATCTCTGTGCAATGTCATTCAAAACCCCCCAGCTATCCATTACCTGGGCATAATGGGCTCCTGGCCATGCATTGTCCGTCGCATTATTAGCCCATAACTTCAAACTATCAATAACTTAGAGCGTAGAGAGGGAGAGAGTGTGAAAGAGAAGGGGGAGAGAGAGAGAAAGAGAGAGAGCCAGAGAGTGAAGGGGCCTGGAACTTTGCGAGTTCTCATGAAAGTAAGCGTTGAGTTAACAGAATAGTTGTATTGAGAATGGTCAATGTGTGACAGTTTTGTTTTTGTAATTCCGCCATGATGAAATCTGTCAAGACGGTAACGTCTTGGGGTTTTCACCACAAGAGGGCAGTGTCATTTCAATCGTCCTGCTTCTTGTTATAACAGTGGAAAAAGATAGGGAAATCAATAACTGTATTCATTTGAGCAGTTGCATATATGGTGTATTAAGCTATTTTATTGAACAGAACTGATGACTGTACCATTTAGATTTTCTTAGAAATGATTGGTTGAATAAATAGATAGTTATTCTAGAAGCAGTACTTCAGAAAGTGTTAATCCTTGTAGGAAGGAATAGATTTTATGAAATGCATTATTTTTTACTTTGAATGAACAACCGTTGTGCACTCTGATAGATAAGACGTCTTCCCCAATCCCCATCTCACTGCCTATTATTGTAAAAATCTTCAACTTTTTTGCCTCAGTGAAGGCATTTTGTCCAAATTACATCTATTAGTGTATATGTTACATAATATGCATTTTAATGTCATGTACAGCATAATATGTTGTTGTGAGAAGAGGTTTACCATCCAATAGCTGTATGATGTCGGAATATCAGATAGTATTTGTCTTTTTTACAATAAGATTGTTATTCCTCAGTCAAACTTGACACCTAATCAATTCATCAATACTGATTCCCATAAACACTGGCTGCTCCGCTGCTCAAAAGGCCTTTAGAAGCAAATAAAACAAAGGAAAATTGACTAGAAAAATTGCTTTTTATCCAATATATATTCTAAATGAGGGTGCATGATGAATTTGTGAATATTATATGACTACTCTATATACATCTTATATAATGTATATAAGGATGTGGGCCACTGTAGGGAAGCTTGGGTCACATGTTTAGAACATAATCCCAGAGGACACTCAAGACGTTCTTACTTAGATCAATCATAGAATCTTTCTCTATTTTTCAAATTCAGTTATGTATTTGACATGATTGGTTGATTGGTTGTGGCTGTGTTGACAGCCTTCAGGACAGGCTAAGCATTTGACTAAGTTGATTGGTAACAGCAGTTAGAGGTGAGAAGTAGAAAGTCATCTCCTAACCAACAGTTTGATCTCCCTCCATATCTTCTATTCTGAATATTATTTCTCCATTATTTTTCTGTTATTTCAGCCTGAATGTCGTTAGCTGGGCTAGAGTCACTCAGAGGGTGCCCTATCGGATGCAATCTTGTAGCATTGTCACTCAGGTGTGTACTGGGCCTGTCCCAGGCCTGTCCCAGGCCAGTTACAGTAGCTCAGCTGTGTCTCAGGAGCACGTCTACAAGTCTACAAATTATAGAGATGAATTGAAATGCAAGTCATGAATTGACAATTGCTCATGATTTCTATTCATGAACTGCACGACAGCCCTGGAATTGAGTGAATTCAAATGGAATTGATCCCACTCCAGAGCCCTGTACTGGTGATTGGACCTGATTAATGGTGGTTGCGTTGTGACTGTGGAGGAGATCAGGGGAGCCGTTTACCCTCCTCTCAGCTGTCGCAGCTGTGTCCCCTCCTCAGTGGGCCACACCAGAAACCCCCCTCCATCTTGATCCAGCCGGAATGTTTTTGGCTCGCTCCTTGTACGCTCACTTGCATGGATGCCAAGATGCCTCCAACAGGGGTGCCCTGGGAGTGGGCTGTGTTCTGTGTGTGTGTGTGTGTGTGTGTGTGTGTGTGTGTGTGTGTGTGTGTCTCACACTCCCGTCACCTCCCCGTTCCCCCCCCCCCCCCCCCCCCCCGCAGACAAAGGGGAGACTGGTTATTTTAAATACCAGCGCACGCAAAGAAACAAAAACAAAAGTCGAGTCCAGTTTCCCAGACAGGTGTCCACTCCACTCATATGAACTCTCAGCCTTTCCTTGGGCATTGCCAGACCAGAACCCCCCCTTTCCTCCTCCTCCCCTACATGGTAACCCCCCCCCCTCAATGGTCAGATGACCAGGGAAATGTTTTTCATTTCTGATTGTTTGAGAGGGCAGGAAGAGTATCCCCTCGGTATCCAGTCCCTTTGTAAAGTTCAAAGACACCCCTCTTCAGTGTGGACATATCACACACACACTGCCCAATGGGGGTGGGGGGCGGAAGGGATATTGTATGATACTTTTTTGGCATGATACAGGATTGTACTTTGTCAAGGTTAAGTACACCTTTGTATTGTCAGTTGATGACAAACTACTGATGTTTAATTATTTTTTTTTCGTCAATAGTTGGGATGTCTGACAGTTAATATAAAGTGACATTACTAAGCTGCAAATCGTTTTTGTAATTGATTTTCAAGGTACAAATTCAGGCAAGTTCTATGCTAGGGTATAGAAACTTTTCATAGGCTTATGTTTTTGTAGGTAAATAATCTGAATTAAGTTATTATACAGTATTAATTACTGTATTATATTTAGTTTTTAGGTCATTTTAGAGCAAAAATAAATGTATGTATTATTGTTTGCAGTCCAATTGCATAAAACAATATATCTCTGACAAAAGTCCACAGTTTATGCTGCCTGGTAAATAACAACACCAGCATAAAACAATATTAAACAGGATATCAAGGTCAGCGTTGTCTCTTACCATGAATTTCTAAGAAGATGGCACTTTTAATTAGGCTATATTACGCTTTTTAAGTAGTGTATTTTTAGTGTGTTTTGTCTCAACTTGTTCTTGTTTTTTTCCACCTCTTTTCATCTTGTTGTATTTGAAGCAAATAAGTGTTGTAAGTTTTAGAGTACTGTCACACATATAATATTGTGTTCACCTACTTACAGAGAGAAATAGATACTCTTTAGTATTAAAATATCAAGGTGTTCTAGCTAAACTCCCTAATCAAATGCACAAACACAATTTACAATCTAAGAATTACATTTGATTTATTGAAAATACAGTCCTCTGCTTAATAGACTACTTTTAAAAATATTAAATACATCTTTACTGTAGAACAGAAGTGTGTGTTATTTCAAAATAAAATGGGCACATTTTGGACCAAAACACAGTCAAAGCAATACCCCTAAACTGGTCTGGGAAAGTAAAGCTGGGAGAATAATATGCTTCCTGTCAAGAGAGGGGAGAGAATTCCTGTCATTGCTCACACCACCACCCCTAAGACCTTTTCCTTGTGTTAAGCCCACTAGCATTTATTTGCTTTAGAATTACCTGCCAGCTCAATTTAGTAATAGCCTCTGTCATATGAAAGCAAACCATGGTGCCTTGCCCTCCCTGACAGACTACGAGTGGGGGGTCACGCGATCAGCTGACTCTGACTTCATGACCCTTGTTATAATAACAACCTGCCCACCCAACAGTGTCAGGAACCACTCCAACACCCGAAATTACCGCACGTCGAACAATGACCATTCTATTTATAAGTTCACCACTTTGCCTTCTCCGAACTGTCATACGTTCCGAGACGTGTGGGCCTGTGACGGGGTTGGATGGGTGGGTTTAGTCAAAGGGCTAGCCCGGCCACATTGCAGATCTGTTAAATCTGTTTGAATCTAAGTGCTGCGGACTGTTTGGCCTGCTTTGATGTATACTTTGTGGATAATTAGTGAGAACTGGGTCAGCATGGGGCAAAAAATCAGCATCTTTTTTCTTTTCTTTTTTTTTTAAAGGGAGGGGGGCATGGGGGTTGTAAAGGCTGTCAAATACAGATGCCAATTTGCAAGTGAGCTATTTGCTTTTTTCCAGTGAAATTAAACAAAAATAAACAGCAATGTATTATTCATGCGTTTCGTCTTTGTAAATCATTATTCCTGCAGAAATTATCCTTAATTGTATGTCACAGCTATTATTGAAGAGAGAGGGAAAAATGTAATGTGTTGCTTCGTCTAAGAATTAATTTGAGCAATTTACCTTACATCTTTTATACTAAATTGGCTAGCCTTTGTCTTGACCACTACCAACACTGATATCTGTAATTCCTATATTCATAAAGAAGCCAATCAGCTCATGCTAATCTTCGCAAAAGTAGACTTATTGACAGTAGGGGGACAACCTGCATACTTAACTCCTCTAACAGCAGCATTGTATAAACTAACAGGAAGAACAACTTCAGCAGTGGTGATGTTGCTCAGCCTGCTGGCCTGTCTTGTGCTTGTCACACCAACCACACAGACACCAACCCGCCTCTCGTGTAATTTCCTCCCTCCGCCGCCGAGCCGCCTGGCCCTAACGAGTGTTTACAGCCACATGCTGATTCCTATTAATCTGGTTCTTGTCGACTGGAGAGGAGGGAGGGAAGTGGGGGAGGTTTGATGAGAGGAGGAGACAGGGGAGGGGAGGTAAGGGTTTGTATTGGAACGGGCCTGCCGAAGGTGGGAAAAGAGCGCACTACTCCCTCCTTGGCAGATCAGCCAAAATGCGTCCAGCTCCGGACTTTTTACACTAAGCAGATGTGGTTCGCCAGTTGTTTTTCTTAGTAATTATCCTCATTAAGTGAAAGCATGTGCCAATCAAATGCCTTTGAGAAGGGAGAGGGACCCGGGCAGGGGCCGAGAATGGCCCCTAACATGGTCTCTGGTACGTCAAGCCTGTGTCATTTAGCCTCATTAGGAGATGAAAGCCCTGCCAGCCGGGGTGTGAGAGAGGCAGAACAAGCAGCAGCAGCATTAGGGACGTTATTATGCCTCGTTTAACTTTCTAGTGGTTACAAATTTGATGATTATCAAATTTAGCACTTGCCACGTTCAATCACACGAAAAACCTACATAGACTTTTTTAATCCCTTGTCTAGAGCTTTTTAATTTTTAAATAATTATTTTTCCTTAAAGCAAATACATAAATAAAAATAATGCATATTGCCATTATTGCCATATAAATGCATATATGCCATATAAATGCATATTGCCATTGCTTTGCTTAAGTTTTTCTATCAAAATTCTGTTGAAGAGTTTATTGTTGAAGAGTTTATTTTAAAATCCAGCATGGATTCTTTTATGGCATCTTATAGACAGAGACAAAAACACAGTGGCTTACAAAGGGGTAGAAAAAAAGAGACAAGTCCTCCCAAAAAAACAAGATATATGAAGTCTTCATGTCGATGAACTACCATTCGTTTTCACTTTGAAGTCCCGCGATCCGTAGTAAAGTGTGATTGCATTCGACAGTCGGCGAGTCTGCCACTTTATCATGATGGATCCCCCCACAGAGTGCCTGAACCGCGCGTGGCACCGCACGTCACCCCCGATGGCACATGCCATTAACCCCCAGCTCGGCTCACCTGGGGCGGGGAAGAGGAGAGGAAACACGTCCCGAAGGTTCCGGGACAATCTGCGTACATTTTTTTTTTCATAAAATAACTTTTCCCCCCCGAGTTTACATATGAGTGCAATTCATTTGTCTTTGTTAGGGATGATGCTACATGTTTGTCAGCTGTGGTATTTGCAATGTACTAGTTTTTAAGTATCTTCCAGCTATTATCAAGTAACTCTCTTTCACTCATAAAAATGCATGCATATGAATAAGTTGAATTGTATTAAGCTGAGCTTTAATGAACGCATGAAGGACAAGGAGAAATATTATTTTCCCCAGAAAAAAAGCATGATTGTATCCATACAAATACAAAGATGACGTCAGCATATACTGACAAAGATGGCATGCTAACCATCTCGATAGCACTTTATTTTCTGATACAGAAAAAACGGTAATCTTTAAGTAAATACGCAATAACATAATATTAGCCTGTTGTTATTTGGTAGAGATTACTGTCTTATTTCCGTACCAGAAAAGTGCTACCACCATCTCTTCCCATTTTACATGAAGCTATCCTGTGAACTACCATACTGTATGTTCTAAATTCAGTAGGTGTTAGTGTAGTAAGGACCATCCATTCCTGCTCAGTTGGATTGTCCACTCTCAATACTGGCTCAGAACAGGGACTGTGTGTGTGCATATGTGTGTGCGTGCATGTGCGTGTGTGCGTGCGTGTGTTTCTTATTCTCTCTCTCTCTCTCTCTCTCTCTCTATCTATCTATCTCTCTCTGTCTCTCTGTGTGTGTTTGTCTGTATGTGTGTGTGTGCGGTGTGTGTGTGAGAGAGAATCTCAACCCAACCCAAACCCCAGCTGCTGTTTCTCAGAGCTGTACTCTTCCAACATTTTTCCCTCTGTCAGTGGAAAATGTGCAATTAGAATACGCCCAAAGATTGACAGCAGGGTCTCATGCAATTTGACAAGGGGGCACCCAAAAATGTCTGTTGGATACCTAAGTATTTTTAATTAAACAGGTTTTTGGCACTCCGAACGCTCTTTCCCTCACCAGTTCAAAGAGTTTGGTTTGACCCATGTGTTAAAAGTTTGTATCAGTTTTCCGTGCGTTTGTTTTACTTGGCGCTAGCAACACGCAACCCCAAATTGTCTTGTTTAAAAGCTAGTTTGTTTACAGTTCATTCTTTCGCCCTTTTTTCTCTCCCACATGTGTGTGCTATGATACATTTCGGTGTATAGTTACACACTTGGTTGGGTTCACAACAGGCAGATTTGTGTTAATACGCAGTAAAAAAAAACATTCCAGAATTAAGTTAATATGCAGTAAAACAAAAACAAAAAATCTGGGCATTAGCTCGTAAATGAAAACCAGTTATCTTCAGTCACTTCAGTTTACTTAAACGTAGAACAAGTAAAATAGAGAGCTCATCCGTTACTGCAAAGCTTCATCAATAACATTTGCCCTCTGATGTAAAATCAATACGACAACACTGACACAATGTTAGACTGATGGCAAATGTTGTGACATCTGTCATTGACTGGGCAATAAAGATATGTCACAATTGATTTTACCGGGTGTTTTTTTTCTCTCTCTCTCTCTTTCTCTCTCTCTCTCTCTTTTTCTCTCTCTTGCATAGATGTTGGGGTGGGATAGAGAAAAAATAAATATTAGAGCAACAATGGACTAGGCAAATGATTAGATCTCTCCATGTTTATCGAGATGCTCCGCTCGCGGTTGAAAGGGGAGGCTCAGGGGAAAAGGGTTTTGTTCTGTGCTCATTCGATACAGTACATGTTTTTAACTGACCTTCCAGTGCTCAGTCTGTGTTTTAAACTCTGCTTAAATGTTTTCGTCTCCCATTGTATTTGGTCTATAGGGTGCTCCTCAGTTATGTTTTGAGCTACGGTACTTTGAATTGTCAGTTGGCCTTGAATTGATGGAGGTTATAGATTCTGTAAATTGTGTCTTCTCCTGGAGAAGGGAATATCTGTTGGATGCAGATCGTTGTGTATCTATTGTATTGTATACATTTTTAGGAAGTGTAGGTCAATCATCGGGTATTGCACATTCAATAAAAATGTAGTTTGTGTTTAATAATTCGATCTGCTTATTCAGCAATTTTTTTTCTGGGTTTAGAATTTGAAATGGAGAATCAGTAGAGAAACTGGTCACTTTTGAAAACTGTGTTAGTCTCAGTATAAGCATAATGAAAAATTGCTCTGAAATATTACACATTAGTTTCACTCAGTCATATGTAAGGTATTGATTGTGTGTGTGTGTGTGTGTGTGTGTGTGTGTGTGTGTGTGTGTATTTGTGTGTGTGTGTGTGTGTGTGTGTGTGTGTGTGTGTGTGTGTGTGTGCGTGCGTGCGCACTTTGTGTGTGTCAAATTTGCCATGGGTTTGTTTCTGTTGTATACCTCGTTGAGCCAGTGGTAGCAAGCAACATCTGTTTCGGGCTTGTTGTTCCTCTTGGCTGCTTTTCAATTGGATTTCCTCAAGCAGGTCCAAAAGCTGTCACCTCTGCCAGGCTCTGCTAGCTATCAGCGCTGGCCCCTATATTAAGTAGGTGTTTCAGGGCTAAGCTAATAACTCTCCCTCCTCTCCTGAGTGATCACAGTCAGCACTGCCCCTCTGCGTTCAGCTTACCCCTTCACAGGGGTGGCTGGCCTGGGGGTCCCCCCTTCTCCGTGACAGTGTGTGTGTGTGTGTGTGTGTGTGTGTTGTTTAGCCCGAAACCGATCTCCTGTGAAAGCTCCTACTGTCCTCACTCCACTCCTGGCCTATATTGGACCTACAGTACAGTACAGTACAGTACAGAACAGTGTAATAAGCCCTGACTCTATGTTTTCTCTCCCACCATTACGATGGTGTTATTATGTTTTAATGCATAACTTATTAACTTTGATATACAATATTAACTTTGATAGAACTTTGAAATATATGTATTGTATTAAGAGAGAGATATGAAAAGCTTGATTATTTCTTACAAATTATGTTTGATGGCCTGTCCTTGCACTTTGTTGATGGCTGAAAATAAGAGGAATGCTATGTATTCTGGCATGACTAACAGAAACTGTTACATATTCGGAGTGCATATTTAAGTTTGGCGTTTGGCCCAGAAAGTAATCGAATCAACGCATAGTTAACATTCGACGAGTGATATGTGGAAACGCCTTACCCAAAGAATAAGTGACTTGTTTTGGAATATGATAGCTTACAACATTTCTGAATGTATTGTCAGCCAATGTGTATTATATGTTGAGGACTGTTCATTTCTGAATGTAGTGGATCACCTTAGTTTCACCACTGATAACCACAGTTTAGTTAGACCACTTCATTATTTTGGAGAAGAATAACCATTTCAGGTCCTGCTGAAATGGAGCACAACGATTGTATGAGCATGTTGATGTCAGTTTATCATCGTCGCCAGTGTGCTGTCAGACATACTGGAAGTGCTACAAATGAACATAATTCATGACTGTCACCTCAGTACAGATTTACACATTTTTACACATTTTTGGAAGTGTTACAACATTTGATTACATCCACAGAGCATAGTTGTATACATGTAGTATTGCTCCTCCTTTTTGGCAGCATGGTTTTACCTCAGTTTAGTTTGAAAGCCCTTTTCAGTCAGGGGAGCTTGCTATTTCCTCTGACAATGTGTCTGCCTGATTCCCAGCTGGACACGTAACAGAGGGTTTGATCCAAATTGAGGACCTGCGAAGCATCAACTCTGGAGCGTGGCCTGACGGACAGATTGATTTGACAGTCTGTGAGCGGTTAAAGTGAAAGTTATGTATACAAGCTAATTAAACTGTTTTTGTGTAGAGGGGTCAGAGACATTAGGAGGTCCGCTCTGCAAAAAGTGTGAACTTTTCTTTTTTTCACAGTGTTTTAACCTCTTCTGTCTCTCATTTCCATAATCACTGCCATGTGTGTGTGTAGATGTTCCCCTTTGCCAGGGTGGTGCTGGCTGATGGCTCTATCCATGACATGGATGGTTAATGAATTTGGGGGATATATAACACCTTTTATGTTTGTTCATGTTCAAATATCAGTGCTTTTTAGATCCAAAAAATATCAAATACGATAACCGAAATTCACTTGGAAAGTGTCTGAGATCAATGTTCTTCACGTTCAGCTGTATGTGGCGTGATAGAGCCGTATTGGGACTTTCTCAGAGATGCTGAAACTCGGAGCGCCTGTCCAATTGGCTGGCGTTGTCTGGCTTTTGTTAAGATCTCCAGAGTTTGTGCTCGGAAGTTTGCCCTGCTTTTAGTCAAATTCAGCTCAACCTCTATGCTGCACACAGCTGTGAAACAGTGAAGAAATCCTTTTTATCACAAAACAATACAATAGTTCAATAGACCAAGTGGGAGAGGACAACCTTACTCCTTTGAACAGATTTTTTGTCCACACTCTTTAATGCAGCATTGTGACAATGAACGGCCCTGAAACAGTGACCCTATCAGTCTGGAATAATCAGAATGAAATTCTTCAAATATTTTCGGGGACAATAACTTCCTAGACATTCAAGCGTAGGCCAGGTTAACTAAGAACCTTGAGGAAACGTTACTCAGTTTTGCCGGCTGCTCATCAGTGACAGTGGCTGGAGCTTGATAGAAGGGCTCCACACCTTCCTGACTTCTCTCCATCAGCCACGGGATGGTGGCCAGGCAGGTCCATTTGGTACAAAAGTGGTGTCAGGAGGTATCATATATATTCTGCAGGAAAATAGAAAGCTGCCCCGTGCGCCACTCTCCTTCCCCGAGACACTGGCTCCCCCTTAATCATAGTTTTCATTTCAGTACATTGAAATTTCTGTTACCAAGGACAATGTCATAAATAAGGCGCTTTGTGAGATTTTTACCTGCTGCTACTCTAAGTTTGCACATTAGGGAGAGAGGAGGTAAAAGTAGAGGGGTGGTCACCTGTGACAATTTATAATCATGTGTTGCGTGTGTGTGTGTGTGTGTGTGTGTGTGTGTGTGTGTGTGTGTGTGTGTGTGTGTGTGTGTGTGTGTGTTGGGGGAGGGGGGGCGGGCTAGAGCAGGAGGGTAGGGGAGCAGCATGAAGGCACACATCCATAAACTGGGGCAGGAGGTGTCCTAAATGAAAAGTAAAGTGAATTTCTGTGTCTTGTCACAAAATAATGAGGAGATAGGGCTCTTGTTCATGGGGCTGTACAATGCATTCACTCTCAATCGAGGGGGCTAGTAGTTAAACGCCAGGTCCTGATGTATGGCTTCAGATTGGAGAAGAATTTATCTGTGCTCAAACACAGACTGTTAGGGCTAGGTGAACACATGCTTGGGTGGGTTCAACACAAAGGGTTCGTAGTCTAGCTGTCTTCCTTTTCAAGCTGTCAGCGCAGTGCTTTTTACATGAGATAGTTCTTAACCCTGCACTTGATATCAGGTGCGAGATTCTATAGTTTGCTAAAAGTTATTGATTTGATCCCACTGCAGTTCTTCTAGAGTAATTGTTCTTAATTGGACCCTCTCAGTATTGAAATGGGGGCGGCTGTTAAGATGTGGTCTCCCTGTATCTCCAGCTAGCGAACACATCAGACCCCCTTCTTTATTCAAATTGCACCACATTGCATTTCTCAAGGGTGATATATGTTTTTGTGAACACAATGTTTGTTGGCTTTAACTTTTTAAACATACAATTGTTCCCTAATTAGTTTGCTCATAATTAATTTATGTATTTCGTTTGATGTATACAGTAGCAATACTTTGAAAGCAACTATGCCAATCCTTTGCATAAATTTGTACCATTTTACTGCAGAGTTCAAAAGAAAACAGGACTGTGTTTAGAAAAACACACAATGAATAATACGCTCCATTTTTACAGTGTTTGTTTTTAACTGAAATATTAATGAATTAACATTTTAAACAATCCATCATCATTGTTTTGATGCCACTTATTTTTAACTAAATTATATTCTAATTGATCATTTTTGGTAATGTGCAAGAGATGTTTTCCCACTTTGTTCGCTACACAACAAAAGATTAATTACAAATAAGAGAAATGATCAAAAACATGATAATTCATTTGCAACAATAAGTCGGAAATTGCAATTCTAATGCAGAACAATGGGTTATGTGTTGCAAATTACCTCCCACTGTCTCTGGGTATTGTGCGTGTGCGTGTGCGTGTGTGTGTGTGTGTGTGTGTGTGTGTGTGTGTGTGTGTGTGTGTGTGTTTGAGGCACAGTTCTCGTATCCCAGCACTGTGCTTAGATAATGCTGGAATGAACTTTTGATGTCTTGACTGTTAGCACACAAACAATGACATAAAGCAAGAAAATATTTTCCTGATCGAGTCCCAAAAATAATTATTTCTTGATCCTCTTTTTGATAGTTTAGGGAATGAGTGTAAAACAGGAATCTCTTGGTGCATCAATATTCTGGTGTTTCTATGACCATCAAAACTCGTGGCAAAAGAGGAAGGATACCTTGAATTGGCACCAGACAGTAGGAGCAGTTCCCGGAGGACAGTAGCAGGGGTCCGTGAGAGCCAGGCACGGAGGCCGATGTGGAGGTGCCATCTTAGAGAGTGTAGCCTGTCATCCCCAATGGAGGCCCCTCCAAATCATGTTGTCATGCAGCAAGATCTCGCTCTGGCAAATTGGATCTTCCAAACTTGCGTTTGATGGATGTCTCGGTCACGGCGACCGCAGCGCCTTCTCACAAAGTGTCATTGTCTCTAGAAAGATATAGAAAAGGAAGTAAAAAGAACAATGTTCCCTTCAATCCCACAGTTTCATTAAGTTTTCAATCCCATCAGATTCATAAAGTTTCACTTAGAGCAGTCTGCCCTGGTTTGACATCCGGCTAGAGATCTACAGTATCAGCCTTGGAATTGATAGAAATGATTATTTTTTCATTTTTTTCCTAGCACAATGTATCTTTTTCGGCAGAAGTTGCATACCGCAAACCATTTCTGTTAAATGTCGCCCTCACCGTCCTATTAAGGCTGGGGGATTGCATTAAGGGTGGAGGTGAACACGCAGCTTATAAATTCAACAAAGGACCACAACGGCAATAATGAAAAATAACTACAACATTTTCTGAACCAAAAATGTGCCCTTTATGCTCCCAAGGGCACTCCATTCTTTGGTCCTTAGTACTAGTCATGGAGGTTTCTGAACCTGACATACTGTATCTTCCTTTATGTGCATTTTCTTTCATTTTTTCCTCTGTGTGCTCCACAGATAATTCTTGATAGACTCTCTGTGGCTGATTGTTGAGTCCACTCCTGTGTGTGTGTGTGTGTGTGTGTGTGTGTGTGTGTGTGTGAGAGTGTGGTGCGCACACTGTCTACCAGGCAACACGAATTGAACACTCGCACTTGAGACTGAAATATTTCTATTCCACAAAGCCGGAGGAAACCTTGGGTTTGAGGCTTTGATCGGCTCACAGAAGTGCCACAGTTTGGAGAACTTGTACACTATTTAGTCCTCCAAACCCCACCAGTGAGCACCTTTTTGATCCGTCCACTTTTGCTTTCCATAGAGTGAAATATATGTAAATTAATACTGTACAGTATATATCATATGTATATTTTAACTCTCCATGTAAATATTAAATAATAAAAGGGAGAGAGAAAAAGTAGTTGTAACAACTTTTTTCATTTATTTTTCGTGTGTGTGTGTATGCAGGGTCTGTTCATCTTCCTGATATATGGGGTGTACAACACTGAGGTAAGTCTGCATTGTGTCTCAAGGCTGTCGGAGTGAATGAGAGAAATGACAAGTTTCTGATGGGCTCCCAGCTAAAGGTGTGTGTGTGTGTGTGTGTGTGTGTGCTCCTGTGTGTATGCACATGTTTGTGTGTGTGTGTGTGTGTGTGTGTGCGCGCGCACATGTGCGTGTACGCGTGTTTGTGTTACAGAGGTAAAAAAGCGGTAGTGTCTTACCATGCGAGCGTCCCACTGCCCTTCATGCTTGGGCTAACTTATATGCATCCAGGCCTCCGCCATTAAACACTGACACGGCCGGCACCCAGCCACTCATTCCTCACCCACAATGGCTAATATTTCACTGCCTCTTTAAGTTTTTAAACTCACGCTCCTCAATTTAGCATCCTGACAATAGGCGCTCGCCTCGTCTGGCCTGCAGGAGCTCACAACCACTCTTTGTCTATGGTGGAAACAATATGCATTATAGACAGTGGAGGGAGGGCTGAAATAAATATCATATTGAAATGGTTTTGTTATTACCATTTAGATTCACTTTGGTACAGGAAAAAAAACAGGTGTAGAGACAGAAATATGAATAGGTTTAGACTTAATGGATGAGGTTCGATTGGAAGATCGCTCTTGGTCAAATTGTTATTTTCTGTTGCTATGTAAATAAGGCTAACTTTAAATGTGCATAAGAACATGTAAGAGTCAGACCTTAGTCTGGCTAGAAAGCAGGGCAATTTGTGAAGTCTCGGCTGATTGCTCATTTCAAGACGCTATGCTTGAGGCTCTGTATTCAGCAGGTGTTTCAAAGGAGATCTATAATAACTTAGATAATGCTATCACCATACTGTTACTGTCCATACTAAGCAGAAAAATAATTTGTAACTGAAATTGCAACAAATATAACTGACTAAGGTGTAACAACAAAGAAATATAAACTCAACTGACTTCTGTTGCATAATATATCCAATGCATTTCTCAAATACTGTATATTATAAAAAAGATTACCATTATTAGACAGCATTGAGTATATCTTTGAGTTAACCTTTGAGTAACCCTTTGATCTACGTACTGTACAAACCTCCTCCTCTCCACCTTCATTCTCTCCTCCTCGCCATCCCTCCTTTCTATCTCCCTCCACCCGAATCATCTCCTCCTTTCCATCCCTCCTCTCTATCTGCCTCAACCCTCATCCTCTCCTCCTCTCTTATCTCCCTCCACCCTCATCCTCTCTTTCTCTTCATCCCTCCTCTCTATCCTCCTCAACCCTCATCCTCTCCTCCTCTCTTATCTCCCTCCACCCTCATCCTCTCTTTCTCTTCATCCCTCCTCTCTATCCTCCTCAACCCTCATCCTCTCCTCCTCTCTTATCTCCCTCCACCCTCATCCTCTCTTTCTCTTCATCCCTCCTCTCTATCCTCCTCAACCCTCGTCCTCTCCTCCTCTCCATCCCTCCTCTCCAACCACCATCTTGGGGGCTCTGTACAGTATGTGACTACGAGACATATCTCCTTCTGGCCTCTTCCTGTCCTCTCCTGTTTCCCATTGTTTGTTCCCCTTTATCATCCTCCTCTACAGAGGTGTGAAGAGGTGTCCCTGAGTCATAGCAGCGCATTGACATGGCAGAGGCATGGAGGGCTGACCCCCCGCACTGTAAAATAAATCATCGCCGCATTCTTGCTTAAGTGGCTTTTTTAGTGCTCAGAATCCATTTTCTTACTCCCAAGTTCTCCTTGACCCCGGGGTCGTCACAATTTGTGAGCAACCCATGTACACTGTTATATCTTTTCAAAAGGCCAGTTTTGTAAATATAAATAACAAAAAGAATAATATTTTGATTATTCCCATCTTGTTTCTTTTCTCTCTCCATCTCCGCCTCTGCTTCCTCCTCTTGACTCCCTCTTTTCTCTCGCTCCGGCAGTTTGCTTAACGTGGAACAAGGTGTTACAAGCATCTCGTTTTAACCCCCCTGACACCCAGAAGGAAGTTCTTGTTTAATAGAATAATTGCAAAATATGAATAGAAGGATCAACGTTTTTGAGTGTTGTATAGTAAATCAGATAATTAAGGAGCGGAAAGGAGAGAAAAGAGTGAGATGTTTTTTCTGTCTGCTCTCATTTAGACAAACCAGCCCAGATCACCCGGGACAGTAACACTCAGCGACCTCCTCCCTTTGATTGGATTATCACAGACAGAGATTCACTTGCGCGCGCGCGCACACACACACACACACACACACACACACACACACACACACACACACACACTAAGAGATAGATAAAACACACAGATAGAGATGGCTACAGATACAGACGCGTATTGGAATTAGGCCATACAAACTTGATTAATTGTTTAGCCCTGCTTCACTTAAAAAATAAAAATAAGAGTAAGAAAAAAGTTATAAAAAAAAGATGAATTATTTAATATGGTTAATACAACATTTTCTGAACGGGCCTGCCAAAAGCATGGGGGAATAGGTGATTGCATATGGCCCCCAAATGAAATAAAAATTTTTTTTTAAACGCCAGGTATGAGCGACGAATTTGGGGCGCTTATTGCTCCAACATGAGCCGTTGGTGTGATTAGAAGTGCAACATCTGAAATGTGAAAGCAGACAACAGAGCAGGGGAGAGCAAAGTTAGGAATCTCCGAGTTAGTTTATATTTGTATATAAGGCAAGACCTGATTAACAAAACAAAAAACTACAGATTTCATATTTTGTAGCTCAACAAGCTGTGTTTAGTGTTGTTCAACGCAAGGTAAACACAATGGCTGGCTGAGGTCTGAGTGAGGTCTTAAAGGGGCAGTGTTGTATTTTAGAAAGGCAGAAGTGCAAGTTATTTTATCATTAGGCTACAATTGAATATGCTTTATAGGTTTAAGGTCAAACATTGCCGATATTTAATCAAAAGCATTTTCATTAAAGCTGTCATTTTCCCAGTAATTTCAAATAATTGTATACTGTATGTATTTAATAATCAGACACTCGATAAACACTTGGATACTGTTTTAGTTTTGTTTGAGCTAGCTCGACTTACTTTTCTGAAAATGAAATCTGTTAAACAATTGATCAAGTTGACATTACATGTTAGCCTTACCATAGGCTAAAAGTAGGTTTTAATGACGCAATTCATAATATACCCCTCTGATTGGATGAGCTGGGGCAGCACTTTCAAAAGGGTAAAATAATTCTCTTAATATCTTGTTCGTAGATCATTGATGACAAAACGGTAATTGCATAGGGGATGATAGCAGCTAAAGTTGGCTATACTGTAGCAAACTACTGCTACAGCCTACAGTTTAGCATGCTGTTTGCTGTAGCTAATTCAGTCAAAGACGCTTATTATATTGCCGGCAGTGGCAAACTTAGTTGATCGTAACTTCTGCCGCCTGTCTCCAAAAGTGACAAGGTTTATAATGTAACATACAATACTTGTAGCTGGACTTTCAGTGATGTTCGTCTTTACGAGACTGTTCTTCATTTGCTAGACTATCGCATGACAAACATAGGTTACAGCACAATCGATGTCTGTGTGCCTAGTCGTAGAATTCACAGTTTGTGAGTACCGGTGGTACAGCTGCGTGAAGTTTGCCTGCCATGAACTGCAATCATCTCAGAGTGGTCGGTCAACGGCTGAGTATGAAGTATCACGGGACTTGATAATGACTGTTCTTTAATATTTTGTAATTAGTAATTTATGTACGCTCCTTATCAGCAGCCACTTCCACAGATAAAAGCCAATATTATTCTCTGAGTTCCTCATGATAGTTTTTGAATATATAGAAATATTCAATCTAAATGAATTAATTGTTTGTAAGGTATATTATTTATATCTATCTATCTATCTATCTATCTATCTATCTATCTATCTATCTATCTATCTATCTATCTATCTATCTATATATATATATTATAATCGTGTATTGTGTGCACTTCAAGCAAAGACAGAACCTGAACCTGTACATTTACTTTCACATTGACTCTACGATTAGGATGTTCCTCAGGCCTCATAATTACAAAATATAAATGGCAAAGATCCACTGATATTACAGTATATTGCAACAGATCTTTAATTACAAAAAAGTATACTTTTTTCCATTATTTATCTCAATTAGCTTTTCCTTGGTGGTCACCTTGTAATTATCCGCTTTGATGACCTTTTATTTCAATAAATTCCAAGGATGTCAGCAGGTATTTACCACATACTCCTCTTTCATATGGTAATAGTTTTTTGCCCATTTACATGGAAAGCCGTGGTTGCATCATCGGTGAAACCTTGAGACAAAACAAACTGCCTTAACCACATAACGATCGTCTAAAACAATGCCCTTCCCCTCATTGTCAAACGATTCATTAAGCCGTGTCATGTAATTGCCTCATGCCGCTTTGATATGAATGAAATCCCCAGGATTTCTCCTTGAATAGCGTTTAGCGAATGTTATCTGAAATGTGGAGGCCCAGATTCTGTCAGGATTAATAGGGGGGTTTGGAATATGACACTGGCGCTGTTGATTCTGCCTGTCAGAAGCCTTCTGCTCTCTTCATTATGTGTGTGTTCAGCGATGGTGTGTATGCAAAACATCCCCCCTCTTCTACACACACGTGTATAGACACACACACACACACACACACACACACACGTGTATAGACACACACACACACCCTCATTGTGTGCGTGTGTGTGTGTGTGTGTGTGTGTATTTCTGCACGGCGTCATAATTTATGACACAACACAGCCTAATGAAGCCATAAGCCATAATGCATATTCACTAACGCGGTGGGCTGGGCTGGGGCTGGGAGCAGAGCGGCTACAAATTTACAGTGAGAGGTGACAGCACCAGCACAGCAGCCTTATTGGAGCCAGTGCATTGGAGGGAAATGCTGCGAGTTAGTTAATTAGATCTGTAGTAAAAGACTGAATTTGATCATACTTACATACTTACACCACTTGACCATGAAAATGAAATGTACGTTGATGTAATTGTAGAAGAAGCCACCCCGTTTTAGAAGTGACTTCTGCTTAGAATCAGCTTTGGGAAAATGTTAACACCAATTAATTAAATTATTTCGTGAAAAATCCTTGTCTTTTGTTTGTAGTTGATTTTTCTCCAACCGTTTTTTTTTCTGAGGCAATTCCAAGTATTTTCTTTAACAATATCTTTAATTGTTATGAAAATAAAAAATAATCCTTTGTGAAATATGTATTAAATAACAGTATGTGAGGCTCCATACAGTAGGTAACACGTGTGCTGTACTACACTACAGTATATAGACTATTCTGTAAATGTAATCTGTTCTGCTAGGACGGACCCTTTTTTCCAATTGCTCCATTTGTAGGTCCCCGGTGCGTTGTGACAGATGATAGCTTAAAGTAGTCTCCTTAGTTTGCCGGCTCTATGTGTCACTTTCAGGTCCCATTACCTCTGACAAACGTGAACATTTCACTTCTCCCCATCTCGTGGTGCTCATCAGCCTAAAACAATGCTTTTTGCCGTGTGTGTGTGTGTGTGTGTGTTTTGTTTCTCTCTCTCTTTTCTGCTCCTTATTTTGAATGTCATGCTTTGGTGGCGCTCCGATGTCGGGAGATGCCTTTGTGAAGGATTTTTAGTTTTTTTGGATCTGTTGTTTTGTCTGGCACTGTTGTGTGTTCCGTGTCAGATCCACTTATTTCTCTCTCTCTCTCTCTCTCTCTCTCTCTCTCTCTCTCGCCATCTCTCTCTGCTATAGGTTCGGAGCACAGTCAACAGGATCAAGGAGAGAAGAAAAGCTCTAAATTTTTCAGTATGTAACCTACCATTCCATTATGCGTGTGTGTGTGTGTGTGTGTGTGTGTGTGTGTGTTATACATCAAACATGTACTGTACCTCTGGTAATAGCCCCTCTCTACTCCCCGAACACCCTGCACCTTCATCCCAGCCAATGTCAACCCCACCACCGGGGTTACAAGTTTCTAATCCTGGACGAGCTGTCCCCTGACATTAAAGTGTCAGCCTAGTATTTATATGTGGCTGTAGCGCCGCTGTCTCCCGCTGCTCCCTGAGATCACTTAGCCCCGGCAAAGCGCTTTAAAAGTAGTTAATAGCCCCCCCTCCCCCACTACCCCCCCACCCCCCACACCACACTCTTACGCCAGTATGGAACCAACTTACCATTCCTTTATGTTTACCCCCCCTCCGTCTCACCCTAACCCCAACTAAAGCCCCCCCCCCACCCGCCCAGTTCGCCTCATCGCCCCCACCATCCACCTTGCAACCCCCCACCCCCACCCCCCACTGCTGCTTGTCCCTTATGAGTGATCACATTAACTCCCCTCCCGGGGTTGTGTCACGCTTTATGGGTCCCAGCAGTTTGTCCCCAGTCGTCCGCATCCCCCCCTGTCCCGTCCCCCCCTGTCCCCCCCCTCCCCTCCATCATGTCATTGAGAAGGGGAATGAGACAATTTCTAAAGGCAGATTGATTTTAGAATATCGCTCCCAGTTTCTTCCCTTTGACCCCCCTGACAGCCTGACACTGTAAAGATTGTGACTAGTAAAGAATGACTCTCAGAGAGAGAGAGGGCCGAGCGCACCTCCTCAGGTTTAGCTGATATATCGTGGGCCCGTACTATCAGTGAAGGGACCGTTTTAGTGCTTTGCTCTCTCTTGGCAATTTTCCAATCTCAAAGTTCACGACACGTCGCAGTTTGCCCATGCAGTGGATGTTTTTTAGCTAATGCTATTTGGCCCGCCATAAATCCGGGCTGAAATACTGTATCTACCTGTCTGTCGTAAGATATGAGACATTTGGCTCTAGGTGACCGCACATAACCCTATATCTCCCCTTGTTGTAAAAGAGAGGATTGTGTGTTGTGTTGTGCAGGTGATGAATACCATTCTCAGCAGCATACTGTTACTGCATATGGGATATCATAAGACGAACGAGACATGTCAAAGGAACATGATTTTATGTAAGATATACGCTATACTGTATGAAATGACCGGATGATGGATAACTAGATAACAGAACTACAGAAGTCTATAGAATTTGTCTATAGAATTTGATACCCCATTATTTAAACACACACTAAACACAACTAAAGGAAAGTGAATGTAAAAATGTTTTTATCTTATCCGATGGTCGAGTTCGGCACTCAATATACTGTAGCTTACTGCAGGTACCTCGCACCAAACCATAAACACAACCTTTGATAATTACATCAAATGTAATCATACACTCTATTCTCTCTCTCTCTCTCTCTCTCTCTCTCTCTCTCTCTCTCTCTCTCTGTCTTTGTTAATTGAATTCTCCTATCAACCGCTGTAGGTCTCTTCTGCAGGCCCTACATGCTAACACCAATGTACTGTACTGTGCAGGCAGCTTTCAGAGCCCCGGGTGTTTCCTCTCCCTGTAATAGTTACTTATACACAGCAGCTACAGTAGCCTGACCAATGTTGCCTGCCTGCTTGATACCAACTGCCTCCTGACCCCTCTGACCCCCCACTTGTACACACACCGCCAGATTGCTTTGTGAAATAAAGCTGTCAGTTGCAGCACCCAAATAAAAAACGATCCCCCCTCAATACTTGGAGTTCCGTCGCCGTGACAGCACTGAAATATAGATATAAATTGGAAGCGGATTACTTTTTTGATCTTAATTCAAGTTTTGACAAGATATAGGATGCAAGTGTGTGGGTGTGTGTGTTTGTATGTGTGTGTGTGTGTGTGTGTGTGTGTGTGTGTGTGTGTGTGTGTGTGTGTGTGTGTGTGTGTGTGTGTTGGATATCTACATTGATTAGGCTGGTTTGTCAAGAAGCAGCAGGCATAACTGTGAGTGTTTGTTCAGAGGTCTGCAATGCTAGGCATTCCTTCATGACAGGCATATGTAACACAAGAGGCCGGGCCCATGGAAGAGCCCAGCGCTCTCTCTGAAGTCTGTTTAATAGCTGTGCAAACAAATGGGATCCAATGATTAGGGTTTATTTTGGTCTCTTAGGGAGATGCTCTGTTTGAAATGTGTTGAATTATGAGCTGTGTCACCTGAAATAATGTTGTTGGTTGTATCCCTCTAGTCTAGATGAATATGATATATTTGATGTACCTGTATTATTTGCATGTCTTTAATAACAGGTTGTCTTTAATATTCCCAGTTAGCAACTGGGTGTAATTAATTTTGATTTAGATACAGTAGATCCAGTACCACTTCCTCAAATAGTTATGTCATTTTATCAACCTTTGCTCATTTTCATAATGAAATGTAGGTAAATTACATAATGTTACTATTACAGTAAATCTATAAATAATCTATAAGATGTTAATAAGTAGTCATTAAACAAATATTGCTTTCATTCATTGATACTTTAGAAATCATTGTCAGTTTAGACATTTTTGAAATAGAAATCACATCATATTAATGAATAGTAATTAACATGGTTCTATTCTCCCTTTTCTGTGTCCTCCTTTTTGCCCCTCCAGAACTGTGCCAGCTCCAGACCCTCCAGCTCAGTCACCAGCTCCCGTCCTGCCAGCTCCCCCACGCCTGCCCCGCCGGGGGGCCCCCTAACCCCCAGCCTGGAGGAGGGAGGGGACCAGGTCTCCTCTGGCCAGCCCAGCCCGCTACCTAACCCCACCTGCCCCCACACCAACACGCTGGGACTGGAGGAGGACACGGTCAACACTGGTGAGACCATAGAATTAACATGATTAGAATTAGAATGAGATGAATGAGATGAATGATTTTGATGCTCAGTCTCACCCTCAATGGCCCAGCACCCCCACTTCACACACAAGACATCGGAGGCCACACACTGTGTAACATGTATTGGGAACAAATGAAAAAAGACTGTATCTGCAAGAATATGTCCAAAATATTTCTAGGTCATTTATACCTTATTTCAGGGGTACAGTATATTGCCAAACATATTTTTTCTGTGAGGCAAGAAAATAAAACACAATAAAACACATACTTTTTTGCCAACATTGCAGGATTTTGAGTATTGCAGTAGACTCTAGGCCTATAGCCAGTAGATGAAAGACATTGGGCTCTGTTCAATCAAAACCTGCAACCCAGTCTCAGACCATGACATTCTGATATTCAACCAATACAACAATACATACCATGTTGAATAAAACATCAACTCAACTTACGTTAAACTTTTTTTGCAGTGAAGAACTATTTACTCTCACTCTTACCCTAGAACCCAGATCCCAGGTTTGATTGAATATCGCCGGTGTCTTTTTTGTGCACAGCACGCCAATCTGCAATGCATTAGCGCGGTGAACGAGAAGTAGCTCTTGGCCCGCAGAGTGAACTCAAACATGACAGGTCCTGGACTCTAACACTGTCCAGACCCGTGAACAGCTTCAAGAGAACGGAGGGAGAGGACGCTAGAGAAAGGTTTCAAAGCAGGGAAAGAGGGATTGAAAGACACCAAAGGCAGCGATCCAGATACAATGGTTAGCAGAGGATGTTCCTCCTCTATCTCTCGCTGAGTCATTGGAAGTTTGGCTGCAGGGGGATTCTCCCTTATAGATATATTTCGGTAACACACAGCTTTTTACAGTGCTTTTCACTGTAATATTATATACTGGGTAAATGGTATGTAATTGACTAGTGATGTGCTTTTGTAGTTTTGTAATTCTTATTCAGATACTGTATTGTGCTGCCTCTCAGTCGAAACATATTGCGCAAAGAGCCACTGTCCTATATCTTAACCACGAGTGTAATTTGATTTGCAGCATATACACTCACCGAACATTTTATTAGGAACACCTGTACACCTTCTCATGGTGGAGGTGGTGGAATGGTGATTCAATCTCTCTTTCTCGAGGAGAAGAGAGTGAGATTGAACTTCTGTGTAATATTAACATACACCAAACCTATGGCAGGCAAGACCAATGAAACATCACCAATCAATAATCGCTTGAATGCCAAAGTCGTTTCAAACTGGTTTCATGAACATTCTTCAGTGGCCTTCCCAGTCAGTCACCGGATCTGAATTCAATAGAACACACATGGGATGTGGTAGAACGGGAGATTCATAGCTTGAAAGTGCACCTCAAAAATCTGCAGGAATTGTGTGATGCAATCATGTCATCATGGACCAGAATCTCAAAGGAATGTTTTCAACATCTTGTGGAATCAATGCCACAAAGAATTGCCCTACCCAGTATTAGTGTGGTGTTCCTAATAAAGTGCCCAGTGAGTGTGCCTACCAGTATGTAAATACCTCAAACACTAAATGACACTGTTGTCTTCCTAGCTCTCACGTTAATATGACACAAAAGATTCAATCTCACTTTCTCGAGGAGGAGAGAGTGAGATTGAACTTCTGTGTAATATTAACATACACCAAACCTATGGCAGGCAAGACCAATGAAACATCACACATTCTGTGCAAACAGAAATATTGATATTGATTGTCAGCCTTTCCTATCCAGCTCATTTCCTGGGCGGCCCCCCTGCCGCCCTCCTCCGGTCTCAACGCTAACTGGATGCAAATACGCTCGGGTCTGCATGATTGAGCGTCTCGTGAGCACCAACGCCAGAATGTACTGTACTCTACTCTACTCTGCTCTACTGTATGCATATTATTCGGCGGTGCAGGCCCGAGCAGCACTCCGTAACTAATCATCTTGAAGAGCCCTAGTCGCCCATAATCCAAGGCAACATGAGCGATGATTGAATATTTGTTTTTAATACCAGGCAATTTTTTAAAACCGTCAGAGGTAGAGAAGGGAGGGAGGGAGGGAAGGAGGGAGGGGAGGGCAACCCTTATGGACTACGAAGTACAAGGGGAGCGGTGACAAGAACGGAGAGAGAGTGGGGAGGAAGAGGGAGAGAAAGACAGCATGAGAGAGGTAGAGAAAGACTGAAGTGAATGTCAGAGAGAAGTCAGGAGAGTGAAGAGTGAATAAACAGAGAGAGTGGAGTGTGTCACTGGGTATACCGTACGCGGCCTATCGATACACGACCCACGTATACAGAGATCTGTGCAATGTTAAAGCAGGACTGGCTAACAGATGGGCCCTAGCCCCCCACAGTACTGCGCTAGCAGCAGATCCTAGTCCTAACTGATTGTTGTGTCTCGTATGCACAAGGTCAGGCCCATTCTCTGCAGGGAACTGAGCAATCGTCCGCATTTAGGAGTGCTTTTGATCACGTTATACCTCTCCCATTCCCCCTCTGGAACTTCCGTTTCACACAGGCCAATTATTACTAAAGGCAGAGGAGGAATCTGCGAATGGCAAGGGCAAGTGGAATAGGACAGGAACACCCCACAGAGGGGAAGGACAAGTGGTTTCGGAGGACTTTGTGTAAGCTGAATGGAAGAGTTTGTGTAAATTGAATGGAAGAGGGGACATCATGTCAGCGCGTGGTCAACGTTTGCATTTCTGAAGAGATATGTTTTAATTTTTCTTCCTCACGATACACCAAGGTCTTTTGGATGCGGATCGCCGGATATGTATAGAAATCTTAGCATGCTGGGTTTCTATCTCTGCTGTCCTATCTGGGTTCGTTCGCTCACAGAGATGTACTGTACATGTCTTTCTCTCTCTCGCTCTCTCTCTCTTTCTCTCTTTCTCTCTCTCTTTTTAACATGTGTTCCTCAGCATCGCCCTCAATTAGGGGCCTAGTGTGTCTAAATAACGGGAGGGGGGGACTCTGCTCGGCTCTGTTGCATGCAACCGCAGATTACACCCAGATCCCAGATCTTCCACCAACACTGTAGGGGCCTGGGCCAGAGAGGAGGGGGGGGGGGGGTGACTCCTCCCTTCCTCCCACCCGCCTGCAACGCTGCTTGTCACGCACACTTAGCGTGATTCATTGACATGCTGCAGGATTTCTGCTCCAAAAAAAAAAAAAGCCCCAGAGAGATGACAGCATCACCTCACACCAATCTCATCTGTACAGAGCTGCTCAGCACCTCCGCTCAGGGTACTCAATCAAACCCCGGACCTGGCGGTGTCGAGGAGTGAGACGGAACTAAAGTTCCAGGATCATTTTGTGTTCATTTGGATTATTAGTAATCAGTTTCAACGTTGTTAAACAGAAATGAGCTCAGTGGAATCGAAATCTCTTTCTAGCAGCAGAGAAGAATGTTATTTTGCATTTACCATGGAAAACATCCACATATTACGGTTTTGGATTGAGTCAAACTCGTTATCCAAGAGACGCCTCCCCAGTCATAATCGAGGTCTAATGATTTAGTTATTTTGAAAACGGTATGACGTTATTGTTTCACACTAGCCATAACAGAGCATCAACTGTTATCAGCGTTTCTTTAGCCAACTTTGTTGCTTTGTCTGCAGCACACGTACAAGGTTAGTTTGTGGATGTCTTTCTATCATAGAGGGTACTATCAGACTTTCCTGAGGCTCTGCTCATCCCAAGTTAACTTATACTTTCGCAAGAGATGATAAAAGATGAAATTGAAATTGGAATTAAGATGAAATGTTTATGTGTATGTTTTCAATTGCAAAAACAGCTGGGAAGCCATGTTCACAAAGACGGATGCTTGTGTTCTCAAGATGAATACGTCGTCACGTTGGGGATTGACATCGCATTGATGAATGCCCCTAGCAGAATCACAGACACCAGCGAAGGCTGTGTGTGAGAAGGAGGTGGTGGGGGGACTCACCACGGTGGCTTATGTTCAATGTCTCACTGATGCGAAGTGATGTGTACTAATTCTACATATGGTCAAACCAAACAGGCCCCAAAAGTTCAGCCAACGCAAGAAATCACTTCCCTCTCTTTCAACTTCCCCCTCTCTTTATTCCAGCAATTTATGCATCTCTCTCCATTTTCCCCTCGATATCCACAATGACTGACAAATAACGGTGGGGGACCTTGAGGGGTTGTGTGTGTGTGTGTGTGTGTGTGTGTGTGTGTGTGTGTGTGTGTGTGTGTGTCTGTCTGTCTGTCTGTCTGTCTGTCTGTCTGTCTGTCTGTGTGTGTGTGTGTGTGTGTGTGTGTGTGTGTGTGTGTGTGTGTGTGTGTGTGTGTGTGTGTGCGTGTGCGTGTGTGTGTGTGTTGAGCTTTGGCTTGTTCTGCAGTTGTTTAGTGGATCTGTGGCAGCATATCAGGGCCTTGTCATACCGACCGGGGCTTTTGAGGACTTGATTGTAGCTTGCAGTGTAAATACCCAAACAAACAGCTGTAGCCCAATGTGCTATTGGTTTGCTGCATATTTACATTCCTTTCTCTCTCTTTCTGGCTCTCAATAAGCCTCTTTCTCTCTCTCTCTCTCTCGCTGTCTCCGTCTCTCTCCCTCTCTCTTTCCCTCTCTCTCTCTCTCTCTCTCTCTCTCTTTCCATTCACTCCTCCACTCTCCATCTCTGAATGACATACGTAGGATCTGTGGCCAAGACTGACATTAAATTGATAGCAGAACAGCAGTTTAGGGGAGAAATTAAGTTTTAAGTTGTCAGTTTAAACATTCGATTTTCTTTTCCTTTCAATTCATTTTTCTGCTTACACTGGAAATCTGTAATTCATTCTTAGAGGATTGTAACACTGTTACTGAGATATCCATATGCACTCAAGTCCTGGCACTTCAAATTTATCATACACAATGAACAAATTGAAAGATGAAATATTTAACCCATTTTGTTGTTCTTAAGGTGCTCCTAAGTGTTAATGTTTATGCATATGCACCCAACTGCTTCAAAGCGTTCAGTGGTACCACATTTATTCTTCTGCTGTTCTACATATGGCTATGCTTGGGCAAAGTCAGGGAGAAAGAAATCTATTCATAATTCAAAGAAACAACAACGGAACAGGAGCGAGTTGTCAAATATAACAAATTGGTGGGAAAAGTTGAGTTTGTATCTGCTTAGGAGGCCGGCTGCATTATACATACAGCTCTCCGAGTGTGTGGTAATGGGATAAATGATGGATAGCCAGCCTGCATAGACTCCCATTCCTCTGTGTTATTCATCTATTTATCTACTTATTTATTTATTCCATCACCCGGTGAGACCTAGACTAACTCAGGATTTGGCCCGAGCTCAGTTGCATTCCTTCTAAGTGGGCTTAACACTGCTCTTTATGGAAACAAGAATGAAATACTTGTGGGACAGGGTACGTACTATCTGATTGACCATCTTGCTGTGTGTCCAGGAGTGAGCTATCTGATGACAATAGTTATACATGAGTATGCAAGTAAATCATAGGGATTGCATCCAAAGGGTATGTTATGGGTACCTACAAAACCGACCCATGAGCGGTACATCCGTGCCACAGCAGCCAGTTGTCTCTCAAGATATCGTCGTTGCACAGCTAGCCAACCCTAACCCAAATGAAAGCCTCGGTGACCTTTTCCACCGTCACCAAAATGACAGAGTACAGCGTCTCT